>NW_027138646.1:650058-950058 GCF_035084215.1 Heptranchias perlo
TCCCTCACCAGCCCCCCTCCTCACCCCCCCTCCTCCTCACACCCCCTCATCACCCCCCCTCCACCAGCCCTCCTCCTCACACCCCCCCTCATCACCCCCCTCCGCATCAACCCCCCTCATCACCCCCCCCCCACTGCTTTCACCCTCTCATCCTCCTCACACCCCACTCATCACCCCCCTCCTCACAATTCCCCCTCTCTGCTTTCACCCCCTCACCCCACTCTCTCTCTCTATCCCCCTCTCACTGCTCTCTCTCCCCCCCTCTCACTGCTCTCTCACTCTTTCCCTCTCACTGCTCTCTCTCTCTCTCTCTCTCCTCTCTCCCCCCTCTCTCTCTCTCACCCTCCTCTCAGCACCCTCACCGCTCTCAACCTCCAGCGCTCTATCCCCCGTCACCCCTCTCTCTCCCCCCACACTGCTCCCCCTCTCCCCCCTCGCTGCTCTCTCTCTCCCCCCTTCTCACCGCTCTCTCTTTCCCTCTCACTGCTCTCTCTCTATCTCCCACTCACTGTTCTCTCTCTCCCCTCTTTTCACCACTCTCTCTCCCTCCCTCTCACTGCTCTCTCTTTCTCTCCCTCTTACTGCTCTCTCTCACTCCCCCTCCCCCTCTCACTGCTCTCTCTCCCCCCTCACTGCTCTCTCTTTCTACCCCTTCTCACCGCACTCTCTCCCCCCCTCTCAGTGCTGCTCTCTCTCTCTCTCTCCCCCTCTCAGTGCTGCTCGCTCTCTCTCTCTCCCCCTCTCAGTGCTGCTCTCTCTCTCTCTCTCCCCCTCTCAGTGCTGCTCTCTCTCTCTCTCCCCCTCTCAGTGCTGCTCTCTCTCTCTCTCTCTCTCTCCCCCTCTCAGTGTTGCTCGTTCTCTCTCTCTCCCTCTCAGTGCTGCTCTCTCTCCCTCTTTCCCTCTCAGTGCTGCTCTCTCTCCCTCTTTCCCTCTCAGTGCTGCTCTCTCTCTCTCCCTCTCAGTGCTGCTCTCTCTCTCTCTCCCTCTCAGTGCTGCTCTCTCTCTCTCTCCCTCAGTGCTGCTCGCTCTCTCTCTCTCCCCCTCTCAGTGCTGCTCGCTCTCTCTCTCTCTCTCTCCCCCTCTCAGTGCTGCTCGCTCTCTCTCTCTCTCTCTCCCCCTCTCAGTGCTGCTCGCTCTCTCTCTCTCTCTCTCCCCCTCTCAGTGCTGCTCGCTCTCTCTCTCTCCCCCTCTCAGTGCTGCTCGCTCTCTCTCCCCCTCTCAGTGCTGCTCGCTCTCTCTCTCTCCCCCTCTCAGTGCTGCTCGCTCTCTCTCTCTCCCCCTCTCAGTGCTGCTCTCTCTCTCTCTCCCTCAGTGCTGCTCGCTCTCTCTCTCTCCCCCTCTCAGTGCTGCTCTCTCTCTCTCTCCCTCAGTGCTGCTCGCTCTCTCTCTCTCCCCCTCTCAGTGCTGCTCGCTCTCTCTCTCTCTCTCTCCCCCTCTCAGTGCTGCTCGCTCTCTCTCTCTCTCTCTCCCCCTCTCAGTGCTGCTCGCTCTCTCTCTCTCCCCCTCTCAGTGCTGCTCGCTCTCTCTCTCTCCCCCTCTCAGTGCTGCTCGCTCTCTCTCTCTCCCCCTCTCAGTGCTGCTCGCTCTCTCTCTCTCCCCCTCTCAGTGCTGCTCTCTCTCTCTCTCCCTCAGTGCTGCTCGCTCTCTCTCTCTCCCCCTCTCAGTGCTGCTCGCTCTCTCTCTCTCTCTCCCCCTCTCAGTGCTGCTCGCTCTCTCTCTCTCCCCCTCTCAGTGCTGCTCGCTCTCTCTCTCTCCCCCTCTCAGTGCTGCTCGCTCTCTCTCTCTCCCCCTCTCAGTGCTGCTCGCTCTCTCTCTCTCCCCCTCTCAGTGCTGCTCGCTCTCTCTCTCTCCCCCTCTCAGTGCTGCTCTCTCTCCCCCTCTCAGTGCTGCTCGCTCTCTCTCTCCCCCTCTCAGTGCTGCTCGCTCTCTCTCTCTCCCCCTCTCAGTGCTGCTCGCTCTCTCTCTCTCCCCCTCTCAGTGCTGCTCGCTCTCTCTCTCTCCCCCTCTCAGTGCTGCTCGCTCTCTCTCTCCCCCTCTCAGTGCTGCTCGCTCTCTCTCTCTCCCCCTCTCAGTGCTGCTCTCTCTCTCTCTCTCCCCCTCTCAGTGCTGCTCGCTCTCTCTCTCTCCCCCTCTCAGTGCTGCTCTCTCTCCCCCTCTCAGTGCTGCTCGCTCTCTCTCTCCCCCTCTCAGTGCTGCTCGCTCTCTCTCTCTCCCCCTCTCAGTGCTGCTCGCTCTCTCTCTCCCCCTCTCAGTGCTGCTCGCTCTCTCTCTCCCCCTCTCAGTGCTGCTCGCTCTCTCTCTCCCCCTCTCAGTGCTGCTCTCTCTCTCTCTCTCCCCCTCTCAGTGCTGCTCGCTCTCTCTCTCTCCCCCTCTCAGTGTTGCTCTCTCTCTCTCTCCCCCTCTCAGTGCTGCTCGCTCTCTCTCTCCCCCTCTCAGTGCTGCTCGCTCTCTCTCTCTCCCCCTCTCAATGCTGCTTGCTCTCTCTCTCTCTCTCTCTCTCCCCCTCTCAGTGCTGCTTACTGTTATCTTATCAAATCCACATCGATAAACTGAATCCTTTGCTGGAACGTATCAGGAGCTCAGAGTGTCGATGTATTCTGAAAATTGCTCTTTGGTGTGTCATTATGAAGCAAACAGCACAGAGAGGCAGGGTGTCATGTGTGTTGAGGCAGGGTGTCACGTGTGTTGAGGTGGGGTGTCATGTGTGTTGAGGCAGGGTGTCATGTGTGTTGAGGTGGGGTGTCATGTGTGTTGAGGCAGGGTGTCACGTGTGTTGAGGTGGGGTGTCATGTGTGTTGAGGCAGGGTGTCATGTGTGTTGAGGTGGGGTGTCATGTGTGTTGAGGCAGGGTGTCACGTGTGTTGAGGCGGGGTGTCACGTGTGTTGAGGCGGGGTGTCACGTGTGTTGAGGCGGGGTGTCACGTGTGTTGAGGCGGGGTGTCACGTGTGTTGAGGCGGGGTGTCACGTGTGTTGAGGCGGGGTGTCACGTGTGTTGAGGCGGGGTGTCACGTGTGTTGAGGCGGGGTGTCACGTGTGTTGAGGCGGGGTGTCACGTGTGTTGAGGCGGGGTGTCACGTGTGTTGAGGCGGGGTGTCACGTGTGTTGAGGCAGGGTGTCACGTGTGTTGAGGCGGGGTGTCACGTGTGTTGAGGCGGGGTGTCACGTGTGTTGAGGCGGGGTGTCACGTGTGTTGAGGCAGGGTGTCACGTGTGTTGAGGCGGGGTGTCACGTGTGTTGAGGCGGGGTGTCACGTGTGTTGAGGCGGGGTGTCACGTGTGTTGAGGTGGGGTGTCACGTGTGTTGAGGCGGGGTGTCACGTGTGTTGAGGTGGGGTGTCACGTGTGTTGAGGCAGGGTGTCACGTGTGTTGAGGCAGGGTGTCACGTGTGTTGAGGCGGGGTGTCACGTGTGTTGAGGTGGGGTGTCACGTGTGTTGACGCCTGTGGAACCCGACAAAGAAATTGGAATGATTTTTGAAGGGAAGAAGTGGGAGTGGTGGGGCGATGGAGGTCAGTCTGAGGCAGAGACTGGTTGGGATCCAGTGCCAGTGCTGTAATGAGAACTCCGACCTTGTTTTCTATATAAAACCAAGCTGATGAGAGGGAAGCTGGACTGTTTGTGCACTCGGCTGGAATCCAAATGGCACTGATCTCCCCGATACAGCAGCTCTCATTCTCTGCAGCTCCAGTGTCACACCAGACTGAATCCATCAGAGTGGGAGCAAGTTCTTTTCCCAGTGCTCGACTCACTTCATGGTAATAAATAAATTCAATCCTGCATTCTGTAAATTAGTGACATCTGCGTTTTCTCAGTGCTCCCTGGAGCCCACTGCCGCTCTGTACTCAAACCACATCGTAACACCCACTGCCGCTCTGTACTCAAACCACATCGTAACACCCACTGCCGCTCTGTACTCAAACCACATCGTAACACCCACTGCCACTCTGTACTCAAACCACATCGTAACACCCACTGCCGCTCTGTACTCAAACCACATCGTAACACCCACTGCCGCTCTGTACTCAAACCACATCGTAACACCCACTGCCGCTCTGTACTCAAACCACATCGTAACACCCACTGCCGCTCTGTACTCAAACCACATCGTAACACCCACTGCCGCTCTGTACTCAAACCACATCGTAACACCCACTGCCGCTCTGTACTCAAACCACATCGTAACACCCACTGCCGCTCTGTACTCAAACCACATCGTAACACCCACTGCCGCTCTGTACTCAAACCCTCGAAGCAGGTGGTAGTCACTATCACCCCAATCGACCCCTCCAATCATGGACCTGCTCCCTACAAGGTGAGATTGAAACGTTTTCTTTGGAAGTTGAGGCGATATCCAGTGTGATTTTCCCTTCCTATCCTAGACACGCACTGGCTGTATTCCCCGTGGAAGTGACTCTCTGAGCGAGCAAGCTTCACCCCAGAGTGCAGAGCCTGTGAGATGGAAGGGGTGTCATGTGACAGTGTCGAGGCCGGGAGGACTGCGGAGGATTGGGATGGAGGAAATGTTGTGTTAAAATCTCTCCCATGCTGGGCTGGCTCACCGCCTAATTGCAGCACATTGCACTCCAGATCCTGGCATCACTTCCCATTTTTTAATTTGGTATTTTTTGGAGAGAACAAAACCAATTAACCCGGAAAATAATCCGAAGATTAAAACTTAGCAGAGAATTCCACACTTTGGGAAATGGACAAACGGTCTCCTTTTATTGTGAGAATCTTGTCCCTTCACCGAGTTCTACACTTTGTGCGCAGTTAGAATTTTACGCATTTTTTCCCCATTAAACTGACTGAAGCCTTGACGGGTAAAGTGATACAGAACCACACCCATCAGGGGGGCCTCAGACTCCATCCTGGCCTGTGCTCAGGCAGAAGCATTTCTACGGTTAGGGGAAAAAGACAGTCATGGCTCCCACTGTGGAACTGTCCCCCAGTGAGAGTCAGTGCCTGTGGAACTGTCCCCCAGTGAGAGTCAGTGCCTGTGGAACTGTCCCCCAGTGAGAGTCAGTGCCTGTGGAACTGTCCCCCAGTGAGAGTCAGTGTCTGTGGAACTGTCCCCCAGTGAGAGTCAGTGCCTGTGGAACTGTCCCCCAGTGAGAGTCAGTGCCTGTGGAACTGTCCCCCAGTGAGACAGTGTCTGTGGAACTGTCCCCCAGTGAGAGTCAGTGTCTGTGGAACTGTCCCCCAGTGAGAGTCAGTGTCTGTGGGACTGTCCCCCAGTGAGAGTCAGTGTCTGTGGAACTGTCCCCCAGTGAGAGTCAGTGTCTGTGGAACTGTCCCCCAGTGAGAGTCAGTGCCTGTGGAACTGTCCCCCAGTGAGACAGTGTCTGTGGAACTGTCCCCCAGTGAGAGTCAGTGTCTGTGGAACTGTCCCCCAGTGAGAGTCAGTGCCTGTGGAACTGTCCCCCAGTGAGACAGTGTCTGTGGAACTGTCCCCCAGTGAGAGTCAGTGTCTGTGGAACTGTCCCCCAGTGAGAGTCAGTGTCTGTAGAACTGTCCCCCAGTGAGAGTCAGTGCCTGTGGAACTGTCCCCCAGCGAGAGTCAGTGTCTGTGGAACTGTCCCCCAGTGAGAGTCAGTGCCTGTGGAACTGTCCCCCAGTGAGAGTCAGTGTCTGTGGAACTGTCCCCCAGTGAGAGTCAGTGCCTGTGGAACTGTCCCCCAGTGAGAGTCAGTGTCTGTGGAACTGTCCCCCAGTGAGAGTCAGTGCCTGTGGAACTGTCCCCCAGTGAGAGTCAGTGTCTGTGGAACTGTCCCCCAGTGAGAGTCAGTGTCTGTGGAACTGTCCCCCAGTGAGAGTCAGTGTCTGTGGAACTGTCCCCCAGTGAGAGTCAGTGCCTGTGGAACTGTCCCCCAGTGAGAGTCAGTGTCTGTGGAACTGTCCCCCAGTGAGAGTCAGTGCCTGTGGAACTGTCCCCCAGTGAGAGTCAGTGTCTGTGGAACTGTCCCCCAGTGAGAGTCAGTGCCTGTGGAACTGTCCCCCAGTGAGAGTCAGTGTCTGTGGAACTGTCCCCCAGTGAGAGTCAGTGCCTGTGGAACTGTCCCCCAGTGAGAGTCAGTGTCTGTGGAACTGTCCCCCAGTGAGAGTCAGTGCCTGTGGAACTGTCCCCCAGTGAGAGTCAGTGTCTGTGGAACTGTCCCCCAGTGAGAGTCAGTGCCTGTGGAACTGTCGCCCAGTGAGAGTCAGTGCCTGTGGAACTGTCCCCCAGTGAGAGTCAGTGCCTGTGGAACTGTCCCCCAGTGAGAGTCAATGTCTGTGGAACTGTCCCCCAGTGAGAGTCAGTGTCTGTGGAACTGTCCCCCAGTGAGAGTCAATGTCTGTGGAACTGTCCCCCAGTGAGAGTCAGTGTCTGTGGAACTGTCCCCCAGTGAGAGTCAATGTCTGTGGAACTGTCCCCCAGTGAGAGTCAATGTCTGTGGAACTGTCCCCCAGTGAGAGTCAATGTCTGTGGAACTGTCCCCCAGTGAGAGTCAGTGTGTGTGGAACTGTCCCCCAGTGAGAGTCAGTGTCTGTGGAACTGTCCCCCAGTGAGAGTCAGTGTCTGTGGAACTGTCCCCCAGTGAGAGTCAATGTCTGTGGAACTGTCCCCCAGTGAGAGTCAGTGTGTGTGGGACTGTCCCCCAGTGAGAGTCAGTGTCTGTGGAACTGTCCCCCAGTGAGAGTCAGTGTCTGTGGGACTGTCCCCCAGTGAGAGTCAGTGTCTGTGGAACTGTCCCCCAGTGAGAGTCAGTGTCTGTGGAACTGTCCCCCAGTGAGAGTCAATGTCTGTGGAACTGTATTGTGACACCTCCTTCAGG
Source organism: Heptranchias perlo (assembly GCF_035084215.1). NCBI lineage: Eukaryota > Metazoa > Chordata > Chondrichthyes > Hexanchiformes > Hexanchidae > Heptranchias > Heptranchias perlo. The sequence goes on from NW_027138646.1 coordinate 656,871, forward strand.
GCAAGCTCCTCAGAATCCCCTCCCCCTCCTCTACTGAAGGTGTTGATTCGAGTGAGTGTGATCAGATTATTCAACTGTGGCAGAACAGTCAGACCCAATCCTGTCTTAACTCGATATTCACACAACTACTTCCCAGCAGGATCACTGGATGGAGATCAGGAATATACCTCTTGCACAGGTGCTGCCGTTTGAATGAGATGTTTGACCAAAGCTCGGTCTGCCTGTTCTGCTGGGATAATTTGAAGAGCAGGGCATTTTCCCTGCTTCTTTGGTTGATGTCCCTCTCTCAGATTAACTGGTGGATTATCTTGTTTCTGTTTGTCGGATCCCACTGGCCACAAAACAGCTGGAGCGTTTATCTATGAAACACTTTATAATTCATTGTGTGCGAAACTCATTGAGATGTTTGAGAGCCAGGATCGGTGCTATATAAATACAAATATTGACAGCTCAAGGGCTGACTGCCTGTACAGAGCCTCTTGTTTGTTAAGCAGGGTTAGAGTTGGAGTTAGATTAAGGAGCACGGTTAACCCTCAGGCACTGTCCATTTCAAAGAGTGGAGGATGTGTTTGAGTGTGAAACCTCTCTGTGGGGCAGAAACTATCACCAACTGTTGGAATATTTGTGTTAGCAGCGAATAAACCAGCACTGCAGATAGAGGCGGGGTCTCAGACTGTGAAGTATTGGTGGCCTGGCATTAGGTGTGGAGTAGTCCCAGGGGGTTCCCCTTGTCAGTGTGTGATCAGATCACCAGACATCTCACCCTCACTTTTCTGATCAAAAAAACAAGCTAAGAAACAGAGGCCCACTCTCTCTACGGGATCAGGCCCCTCCCCCGGACTGGGATCAGGCCCCCCCCCTCCAAATCCGGTGGAGGCCACAGATATGACTGGATCTACTGGGGCTGGGCCTGGATCTACTGGGCTGGGCTTGGATCTACTAGGACTGGGCTTGGATCTACTGGGGCTGGGCCTGGATCCACTGGGCCTGGGCTTGGATCTACTGGGCTGGGCTTGGATCTACTGGGCCGGGCTTGGATCTACTGGGCCTGGGCTTGGATCTACTGGGGCTGGGCCTGGTTCCACTGGGCCTGGGCTTGGATCTACTGGGCCTGGGCTTGGATCTACTGGGCTGGGCTTGGATCTACTGGGCCTGGGCTTGGATCTACTGGGCCTGGGCTTGGATCTACTGGGCCTGGGCTTGGATCTACTGGGCTGGGCTTGGATCTACTGGGGCTCTTAGTCCAGTAAGAGGTCGGATGTGATATTGAGTTGATTTGAGCGCGGTCTATTTTAATCGTGGCATCAAAGTTTGAGGCTTCAATTTGGGACATTCCATTAGTTTTACCCGAGTGGGAGCGTGCTGGACTTGTGGGATCGGTGAGAATGAGGTTGAGACACTGTCAACTCACTGTGTATTTTCATTGACAGGAAACTGCGTGTCGGTCAGGGAGGAAGTGTAGCCATCAGTGCCTGTAATCAGGGTGGAAGCTGCCTGGACCCGCCTCTCCCTCTCCCTTCTCTCCAGCTGCCCTTCATGTTTACTCACCGCCTTCCTCGCCACAAAATCAGCGGCCACTGCTAACTGTTCACGAGCCGAGATTCGGAAATACACAGGATTAAATGTGGCCAAAAAAATACTCTGGCAGGAACAGACCTGAGGCTCCCACAGGAACAGGGACGAGTTGGATAAAATGTGACCAGGGCTCTGAGAGACACTTACCTCCGCAATGAGGCGATCACCTCAAGGCCGTTCTTCCTGCCCCCATGAGGCAGGGGGGGGGGTGCTAGAGGGGGAGTGCAGCAGCATTACAAATACTGGGTCTCTCCTGGCGATTCTCCCGGGTTCACCTCACTGGTCTCTCCTGTAAATTGACCCATGACCCTTGCAATCAGGAGTTTACCTTCACTACCCAATATCTAGATGGTAAGAGTGTCATTTTGAGATGCTCACTTGCTGCATCGACAGGATAGTGTAACTCTGCACATGTACTAACCCAATTTTACAACAGGCAAACTGATTAACTTAGTGAGAAGAGGTGAGGTGCAAATTGATGAACTGTTTTATTTTACAGTCAGTGAGTCAATGTACAGATACAGGAAATCTCACCACAAACTGACTCCAATCCCTCCTCAAAAATAAGAAACGTTATCAACCCCTGTCCCCCTCACCCTCCCCCTCACTGTCCCCCTCGCCGTCCCTCTCCCTGTCCCCCTCTGCCCTCCCTCTCTCCCTTCCCTCCCTCCTGTTCCCTTTCCCCTCCCTCTCTCTCCTCTCCCCTGTTCCCTCCATCCCTCTCTCCTTGTCTCCTCTTCCCCTCCCTCTCTCTGCAGTGTCCTCTTCCCCCCCTCTCTCCCGTTTCCTCTCCCCTCTCCCCTCCCACTCCCTCTTCTGTCCTCTCTTCCCCTCCCTCTTCTCCTGCCCCTCTCCTCTCCCCTTTACTCCTGTTCCCTCTCCCATTCCTCTCTCCTGTTCCCCCCTCCCTTCCCTCTCTATCCTGTCCCCTCTACCCTCCCTCTCTCTCCTGTCCCCTCTCCCCTCCCATCCCTCTCTCTCCTGTCCCCTCTCCCCTCCCTCTCCTGACCCCTCTCCCCTCCCCTCCCTCTCTCTCCTGTCCGCTCTCCCCTCCCTCTCTCTCCCGTCCCTCTCTCTCTGCTGTCCCCTCTCCACCTCCCTCTCTCTCCTGTCCTCTTTCCCTCTCCCTCTTCTGTCCCCTCATCCACTCCCTCTTCTTCTGCCCCTCTCCCCCTCCCTCCTATCCCCTCTACTCCTGTCCCCCCTCCCCTCCCTCTCTCTCCTGTCCCCTCTCCCCTCTCCTCCCTCTTCTCCTGCCCCTCTCCTCTCCCCTTTACTCCTGTTCCCTCTCCCATTCCTCTCTCCTGTTCCCCCCTCCCTTCCCTCTCTATCCTGTCCCCTCTACCCTCCCTCTCTCTCCTGTCCCCTCTCCCCTCCCATCCCTCTCTCTCCTGTCCCCTCTCCCCTCCCTCTCCTGACCCCTCTCCCCTCCCCTCCCTCTCTCTCCTGTCCGCTCTCCCCTCCCTCTCTCTCCCGTCCCTCTCTCTCTGCTGTCCCCTCTCCACCTCCCTCTCTCTCCTGTCCTCTTTCCCTCTCCCTCTTCTGTCCGCTCATCCACTCCCTCTTCTTCTGCCCCTCTCCCCCTCCCTCCTATCCCCTCTACTCCTGTCCCCCCTCCCCTCCTTCTCTCTCCTGTCCCCTCTCCCCCTCCCCTCCCGCTCTCTCCTGTCCCCTCTCCCTCCTCTCCCTCTCCCCTCTGTCTCTCCTGTTCCCTCTTCCCTCCCTCGATCCTGTCCCCTCTCATCTCCCCTCCCCTCTCCTTGTCTCCTCTTCCCCTCCCTCTCTACCATTTCTTCTCCCCTCTCCCTTCTTCTGTCCTCTCTTCTCCCCTCCCTCTTCTCCTGCCACTCTCCCCCTCCCTCTCTCTCCTGTCCCCTCTCCCCCTCCCTCTCTCCTGTCCCCTCTCCCTCTCCCTCTCTCCTGTCCCCTCTGTCTCTCCTGTTCCCTCTTCCCTCCCCTCTCTCCTATCCCCCTCTCCTCTCCCCTTTACTCCTGTTCCCTCTCCCATTCCTCTCTCCAGTTCCCCCTCCCCTCCCTCTCTCTCCTGTCCCCTCTCCCCTCCCATCCCTCTCTCTCCTGTCCCCTCTCCCCTCCCCTACCTCCCTCTCCCCTCCCCTCCTTCTCTCTCCTGTCCCCCTCTCCCCTCCCCTCCCTCTCTCCTGTCCCCCTCTCCCCCTCCCTCCTGTCCCCTCTCCCCCTCCCTCTCTCTCCTGTCCCCTCTCCACTCCCATCCTCTCTCTCTCCTGTCCCCTCTCCACTCCCATCCCTCTCTCTCCTGTCCCCTCTCCCCTCCCATCCCTCTCTCTCCTGTCCCCTGTCCCCCTCCCTCTCTCTCCTGTCCCCTCTCCTCCTCCCTCTCTCTCCTGTCCCCTCTCCCTCTCCCTCTCTCTCCTGTCCCCTCTCCCTCTCTCTCCTGTCCCCTCTCCCTCTCTCTCCTGTCCCTTTCCCCCCTCCCTCTCTCTCCTGTCCCCTCTCCTCCTCCCTCTCTCTCCTATCCCCTTTCACCCTCACTCTCTCTCCTGTCCCCTCTCCCCTCCCATCCCTCTCTCTCCTGTCCCTCTCCCCTCCCCTACCTCCCTCTCCCCTCCCTCCTTCTCTCTCCTGTCCCCTCTCCCCTCCCCTCCCTCTCTCCTGTCCCCTCTCCCGTCCCCTCTCCCCTCCCCTCCCTTTCTCTCCTGTCCCCTTTCCCCGTCCCTCTCTCTCCTATCCCCTCTCCCCTCCCTCCCTCTCTCCTATCCCCTCTCCCCTCCCCTCCCTCTCTCCTGTCCCCTCTCCCCTCCTGTCGCCTTTCCCCCTCCCTCTCTCTCCTGTCCCCTCTCCCGCTCCCTCTCTCTCCTGTCCCCTCTCCCCCTCCCTCTCTCTCCTGTCCCCTCTTCCCCTCCCTCTCTCTCCTGTCCCCTCTCCTCCTCCCTCTCTCTCTCCTGTCCCCTCTCCCTCTCCCCCTCCTCTCTCTCCTGTCCCCTCCCCCCCTCCCTCTCTCCTGTCCCCTTTCCCCCTCCCTCTCTCTCCTGTCCCCTCTCCCCTCCCATCCCTCTCTCTCCTGTCCCCTCTCCCCTCCCCTACCTCCCTCTCCCCCTCCCCCTCCTTCTCTCTCCTGTCCCCCTCTCCCCTCCCCTCCCTCTCTCCTGTCCCCTCTCCCCTCCCCCTCCCTCTCTCCTGTCCCCTCTCCCCTCCCCTCCCTCTCTCCTGTCCCCTCTCCCCTCCCCTCCTTCTCTCCTGTCCCCTCTCCCCTCCCCTCCCTCTCTCCTGTCCCCTCTCCCCTCCCCTCCCTTTCTCTCCTGTCCCCTTTCCACCTCCTCTCTCTCCTGTCCCCTCTCCCCCCTCCCTTTCTCTCTTGTCCCCTTTCCCCCTCCCTCTCTCTCCTGTCCCCTACCTCTCTCTCCTGTCCCCTCTCCCGCTCCCTCTCTCTCCTGTCCCCTCTCCCCCTCTCTCTCTCTCCTGTCCCCCTCTCCCCCTCCCTCCTGTCCCCTCTCCCCCTCCCTCCTGTCCCCTCTCCCCCTCCCTCCTGTCCCCTCTCCCCCTCCCTCCTGTCCCCTCTCCCCCTCCCTCTCTCTCCTGTCTCCTCTCCCCCTCCCTCTCTCTCCTGTCCCCTCTCCTCCTCCCTCTCTCTCCTGTCCCCTCTCCCTCTCCCCCTCCCTCTCTCTCCTGTCCCCTCTCCCCCTCCCTCTCTCTCCTGTCCCTTTCCCCCTCCCTCTCTCTCCTGTCCCCTCCTCCCCTCCTCCCTCACCTCTCCCCTCCCCCTCCTCCCTCTCCCCTCCCCTCCCTCTCTCCTGTCCCCTCCTCCCCTCCCCTCCTCTCTCCTGTCCCCTCTCCCCTCCCCTCCCTCTCTCCTGTCCCCTCTCCCCTCCCTCCCTCTCTCCTGTCCCCTCTCCCCTCCCTCCCTCTCTCCTGTCCCCTCTACCCTCCCTCTCTCCTGTCCCCTCTCCCCTCCCCTCCCTTTCTCTCCTGTCCCCTTTCCCCTCCCTCTCTCTCCTATCCCCTCTCCCCTCCCCTCCCATCTCTCCTGTCCCCTCTCCCCTCCTGTCCCCTTTCCCCTCCCTCTCTCTCCTGTCCCCTCTCCCCCTCCCTCTCTCTCCTGTCCCCTCTCCCCCTCCCTCTCTCTCCTGTCCCCTCTTCCCCTCCCTCCCTCCTGTCCCCTCTTCCCCTCCCTCCCTCCTGTCCCCTCTTCCCCTCCCTCCCTCCTGTCCCCTCTCCCCCTCCCTCTCTCTCCTGTCTCCTCTCCCCCTCCCTCTCTCTCCTGTCCCCTCTCCTCCTCCCTCTCTCCTGTCCCCTCTCCCCCTCCCTCTCTCTCCTGTCCCCTCTCCCCCTCCCTCTCTCTCCTCATCCCCTCTCCCCCTCCCCTCCATCTCTCCTGTCCCCTCTCCCCTCCTGTCCCTTTCCCCCTCCCTCTCTCTCCTGTCCCCTCTCCCCCTCCCTCCCTCCTGTCCCCTCTTCCCCTCCCTCCCTCCTGTCCCCTCTCCCCTCCCTCTCTCTCCTGTCTCCTCTCCCCCTCCCTCTCTCTCCTGTCCCCTCTTCCCCTCCCTCTCTCTCCTGTCCCCTCTCCTCCTCCCTCTCTCTCCTGTCCCCCTCTCCCTCTCCCCCTCCCTCTCTCTCCTGTCCCCTCTCCCCCTCCCTCTCTCTCCTGTCCCGCCTTTCCCCCTCCCTCTCTCTCCTGTCCCCTCTCCCCTCCCATCCCTCTCTCTCATGTCCCCTCTCCCCTACCCTACCTCCCTCTCCCCTCCCTTCCCTCCCTCTCCCCTCCTCCTCCCTCTCTCTCCTGTCCCCTCTCCCCCTACCTCTCTCTCCTGTCCCCCTCTCCCCCTCCCTTTCTCCTCCTGTCCCCTTTCCCCCTCCCTCTCTCTGCTATCCCCTCTCCCCTCCCCTCCCTCTCTCCTGTCCCCTCTCCCTCTCCCCTCCCTCTCTCTCCTGTCCCCTCTCCCCCCCTCCCTCTCTCTCCTGTCCCCTCTCCCCCTCTCTCTCCTGTCCCCTCTCCCCCCCTCCCTCCTGTCCCCTCTCCCCCTCCCTCTCTCTCCCTTCCCTCTCTCTCCTGTCCCCTCTCCCCTCCCTCACTTTCCTGTCCCCTCCCTCTCTCCTGTCCCCTCTCCCCTCCCCTCCCTCTCTCCTGTCCCCTCTCCCTTCCCTCCCTCTCTCCTGTCCCCTCTCCCCTCCCTCTCTCCTGTCCCCTCTCCCCTCCCTCTCTCCTGTCCCCTCTCCCCTCCCTCTCTCCTGTCCCCTCTCCCCTCCCTCTCTCCTGTCCCCTCTCCCCTCCCCTCCCTTTCTCTCCTGTCCCCTTTCCCCCTCCCTCCTCCCTCTCCTGCTATCCCCTCTCCCTCCCCTCCCCCCTCCTGTCCCCTTTCCCCCTCCCTCTCTCTCCTGTCCCCTCTCCCCCTCCCTCTCTCTCCTGTCCCCTCTCCCCCTCCCTCCTGTCCCTCTCCCTCTCTCTCCTGTCCCTTCTCCTCCTCCCTCTCTCTCCTGTCCCCTCTCCCTCTCCCCTCCCTCTCTCTCCTGTCCACTCTCCCGCTCCCTCTCTCTCCTGTCCCCTCTCCCCCTCCCTCTCTCTCCTGTCCCCTCTCCCCTCCCTCTCTTTTCTGTCCCCTCTCCCCTCCCCTCCCTCTCTCCTGTCCCCTCTCCCCTCCCCTCCCTCTCTCCTGTCCCCTCTCCCCTCCGCCTCTCCTGTCCCCTCTCCCCTCCCCTCCCTTTCTCTCCTGTCCCCTTTCCCCCTCCCTCTATCTCTCCTATCCCCTCTCCCCTCCCCTCCATCTCTCCTGTCCCCTCTCCCCCTCCCTCTCTCTCCTGTCCCCTCTTCCCCTCCCTCCTGTCCCCTCTTCCCCTCCCTCCCTCCTGTCCCCTCTCCCCCTCCCTCTCTCTCCTGTCTCCTCTCCCCCTCCCTCTCTCTCCTGTCCCCGCTCCCCCTCCCTCTCTCTCCTGTCCCCTTTCCCCCTCCCTCTCTCTCCTGTCCCCTCTCCCCTCCCATCCCTCTCTCCTCTGTCCCCCCTCCCCTCCCCTCCCCTACCTCCCTCTCCCTCCCCTCCCTCCCTCCCTCTCCTCTCCCCTCCCTCTCTCCTGTCCCCTCTCCCCTCCCCTCCCTCTCTCCTGTCCCCTCTCCCCTCCCCTCCCTCTCTCCTGTCCCCTCTCCCCTCCCCTCCCTCTCTCCTGTCCCCTCTCCCCTCCCTCTCTCCTGTCCCCTCTCCCCTCCCCTCCCTTTCTCTACTGTCCCCTTTCCCCCTCCCTCTCTCTCCTATCCCTCTCCCCTCCCCTCCCTCTCTCCTGTCCCCTCTCCCCTCCTGTCCCCTTTCCCCCCCCTCTCTCTCCTGTCCCCTCTCCCCCTCCCTCTCTCTCCTGTCCCCTCTCCCCCTCCCTCTCTCTCCTGTCCCTCTCCCCCTCCCTCCTGTCCCCTCTCCCCCTCCCTCTCTCTCCTGTCCCCTCTCCTCCTCCCTCTCTCTCCTGTCCCTCTCCCCCTCCCTCTCTCTCCTGTCCCCTTTCCCCCTCCCTCTCTCTCCTGTCCCCTCTCCCCTCCCATCCCTCTCTCTCCTGTCCCCTCTCCCCTCCCCTCCTTCTCTCCTGTCCCCTCTCCCCTCTCCCCTCCCCTCCCTTCTCTCCTGTCCCCTTTCCCCCCCCTCTCTCTCTGTCCCCTCTCCCTCTCCCTTTCTCTCTTGTCCCCTTTCCCCTCCCTCTCTCTCCTGTCCCCCTCTCCCCCTCCCTCTCTCTCCTCCTGTCCCCTCTCCCCCTCTCTCTCTCTCCTGTCCCCTCTCCCCCTCCCTCCTGTCCCCTCTCCCCCTCCCTCCTGTCCCCTCTCCCTCTCCCTCCCTCTCTCTCCTGTCCCCCTCTCCCCCTCCCTCTCTCTCCTGTCCCCTCTCCCCCTCCCTCTCTCTCCTGTCCCCTCTCCCCCTCCCCTCCTGTCCCCTCTCCCCCTCCCTCTCTCTCCTGTCCCCTCTCCTCCTCCCTCTCTCTCCTGTCCCCTCTCCCCCTCCCTCTCTCTCCTGTCCCCTTTCCCCCTCTCTCTCTCTCCTGTCCCCTCTCCCCTCCCATCCCTCTCTCTCCTGTCCCCTCTCCCCTACCCTCCTTCTCTCCTGTCCCCTCTCCCCTCTCCCCTCCCCTCCCTTTCTCTCCTGTCCCCTTTCCCCCCCGCCTCTCTCTCCTGTCCCCTCTCCCTCTCTCTCTTGTCCCCTTTCCCCCTCCCTCTCTCTCCTGTCCCCCTCTCCCCCTCCCTCTCTCTCCTGTCCCCCTCTCCCCCTCCCTCTCTCTCCTGTCCCCTCTCCCCCTCTCTCTCTCTCCTGTCCCCTCTCCCCCCTCCCTCCTGTCCCCTCTCCCCCTCCCTCCTGTCCCCTCTCCCTCTCCCCTCCCTCTCTCTCCTGTCCCCTCTCCCCCTCCCTCTCTCTCCTGTCCCCTCTCCCCCTCTCTCTCTCTCCTGTCCCCCTCTCCCCCTCACCTCCTGTCCCCTCTCCCCCTCCCTCTCTCTCCCCTCCCCTCCCTCTTTCCCTCTCCCTCCCTCTTCCTCCCCCCCCCATCTCTCTCTCTCCCCCCCCCCATCTCTCTCTCTCTCCCTCCCTCCCTCCCTCCCTCCCTCCCTCCCTCCCTCTCCCTGTCAGTGGTCTAAGTAACACTTATTTTTGGTCAGCTCTAAATTTACTCAGACTAAGGCTTGCTCTGGGCCTGGTGGGCTCTCTCCTATGCTGGACTGGGCTAAGCCGTACTGCAGGCCTCACCGACTAACGGTGCGCAGCCCCTTTGGATGGGAGGTTTATCCCTGATTCCCTCCCTGTCTGGGGATTGGCCAGTAGAGGTATCAATTAAATGGTCAATGACCTCCCAAGAGTGGATTCATATCAGACAATAGGAACATAGGAACAGGAGGAGGCCATTCAGCCCCTCCAGCCTGTTCCACTATTCAATGAGACCATGGCCGATCTGTGACCTAACTCCATATACCCGCCTTAGCCCCATATCCCTTCATACCTTTGGTTAACAAGAATCTATCAATCTCAGATTTAAAATTAATAATTGAGCTAGCACCAACTGCTGTTTATGGACGAGTGTTCCAAACTTCTCCCACTCTTTGTGTGTAGAAGTGTTTCCTAACTTCACTCCTGAAATCCTGGCTCTAATTTTCAGGCTGTGCCCACGAGTCCGAGACTCCCCAACCAGCGGAAATAGTTTCTCTCCATCTACCCTATCAGTTCCCCTGAATTTCTTGAAAACCTCAATCAAATCACCCCTTAACCTTCGAAATTCCAGGGGCTAGGAATAAAGTTCCTTCACCATTGAAAGTGTGAATGTCCACTGGAAGTGTCTGAAACAAGATAACGAGTTACCAATTGTCCCAGATTACTCTGGATAACAGTTTCACTTGCTGCTTTATTATCTCCCGAATGAGCCCAGTAACACACCAATCCCCTCTTTGTCTCAACGGCCACCTGCAAGAAGAGCAGGGGAGTTCTCCCCGGTGTCCTGGGGCCAATATTTATCCCTCAACCAACATCACTAAAACAAATTATCTGCTCATTATCACATTGCTGTTTGTGGGATCTTGCTGTGTAATTTGGCTGCTCCATTTCCCACATCACAACAGTGACTACACTTCAAAACACCTTCATTGGCTGTAAAGGTCGTGAAAGGCCGAGAGAAATGCAAGGTCTTTCTTTTTCTGTCTCTCTCTCTCTGTCAGGGTAATAGACAGGATGCTGCACGTTTGACAATTAGTCCTTAAAAATCCTGAACCAAATCCATATCAGCAACTTGTTACAGCTTAAACCAAAGCTCCCAGCTCGGCCAAATAGGCAATAATCCCCGGAGGTGACGAGCAGATTAACATGAACAGCAGGTCATGCTGCCATGTCCAGCGCGTGAAATCCTGAAGCCTGCCTTCCCCTCCGAATCCTATAGCTGGTTTTGGGGTTTATAGAGGAACAAGTGTGTTGTGTACTTTAGACCGGTGGAGCAGTCCTCTCAGGGACACAAGCCTTGTGAGGGACACGGGCCACTGCCCAGGCACTCAGATTACTCAAGGTATCCCAGGGGTGTCCGATTCCCATCATTACCCACAATAGTGCCTCCGCTGGAGATGTCAGTAGGCTGGGGTCTGGCCCCTAAATTATACAGACGAGATAGCCCAGTTACAATCGCTGATATTGGCCCGGCAGGACAAAGGGGCAAAAGTCATCAGGGATCTGGGTTAAAATCTCTGTACACCAACCTTCCCACCAATCTAGGCCAAAAGCAGTACTCAAGTGTTTCCCACAGGTGGGGTGTGTGTGTGGGTGTGTGTGTGTGTGTGTGTGTGTGTGTGTGTGTGTAGACATTGGGTGAGCACAGTATTGGACATTGGGTGAGCACAGTATTGGACATTGGGTGAGCACAGTATTGGACATTGGGTGAGCACAGTATTGGACATTGGGTGAACACAGTATTGGACATTGGGTGAACACAGTATTGGACAGTGGGTGAGCACAGTATTGGACATTGGGTGAGCACAGTATTGGACATTGGGTGAACACAGTATTGGACACTGGGTGAGTACAGTATTGGACATTGGGTGAGCACAGTATTGGACATTGGGTGAGCACAGTATTGGACATTGGGTGAGTACAGTATTGGACACTGGGTGAACACAGTATTGGACATTGGGTGAGCACAGTATTGGACATTCGGTGAGTACAGTATTGGACATTGGGTGAACACTGTATTGGACATTGGGTGAACACAATATTGGACATTAGGTGAGTACAGTATTGGACATTGGATGAACACAGTATTGGACATTGGGTGAGTACAGTATTGGACACTGGGTGAACACAGTATTGGACATTGGGTGAGTACAGTATTGGACACTGGGTGAACACAGTATTGGACATTGGGTGAGTACAGTATTGGACATTCGGTGAACACAGTATTGGACATTGGGTGAGTACAGTGTTGGACATTGGGTGAACACAGTATTGGACATTGGGTGAGTACAGTATTGGACATTGGGTGAACACAGTATTGGACATTGGGTGAGTACAGTATTGGACATTGGGTGAACACAGTATTGGACATTGGGTGAGTACAGTATTGGACATTGGGTGAGTACAGTATTGGACATTGGGTGAGTACAGTATTGGACATTGGGTGAACACAGTATTGGACATTGGGTGAGTACAGTATTGGACATTGGGTGAACACAGTATTGGACATTGGGTAAACACAGTATTGGACATTGGGTGAGTACAGTATTGGACATTGGGTGAACACAGTATTGGACAGTGGGTGAGTACAGTATTGGACATTGGGTGAGTACAGTATTGGACATTGGGTGAAAACAGTATTGGACATTGGGTGAAAACAGTATTGGACAGTGGGTGAGTACAGTATTGGACATTGGGTGAGTACAGTATTGGACATTGGGAGAGTACAGTATTGGACATTGGGTGAACACAGTATTGGACACTGGGTGAGTACAGTATTGGACATTGGGTGAGTACAGTATTGGACATTGGGTGAACACAGTATTGGACATTGGGTGAGTACAGTATTGGACACTGGGTGGGTACAGCATTGGACATTGCGTGAACACAGTATTGGACATTGGGTGAGCACAGTATTGGACATTGGGTGAGTACAGTATTGGACACTGGGTGAGTACAGTATTGGACAGTGGGTGAGTACAGTATTGGACATTGGGTGAACACAGTATTGGACATTGGGTGAACACAGTATTGGACATTGGGTGAACACAGTATTGGACACTGGGTGAGTACAGTATTGGACAGTGGGTGAGTACAGTATTGGACATTGGGTGAACACAGTATTGGACATTGGGTGAACACAGTATTGGACATTGGGTGAACACAGTATTGGACACTGGGTGAGTACAGTATTGGACAGTGGGTGAGTACAGTATTGGACATTGGATGAACACAGTATTGGACACTGGGTGAGTACAGTATTGGACACTGGGTGAGTACAGTATTGGACAGTGGGTGAGTACAGTATTGGACACTGGGTGAGTACAGTATTGGACATTGGGTGAACACAGTATTGGACACTGGGTGAGTACAGTATTGGACAGTGGGTGATTACAGTATTGGACACTGGGTGAACACAGTATTGGACACTGGGTGAGTACAGTATTGGACATTGGGTGAGTACAGTATTGGACAGTGGTGAGTACAGTATTGGACATTGGGTGAACACAGTATTGGACACTGGGTGAGTACAGTATTGGACATTGGGTGAGTCCAGTATTGGACATTGGGTGAACACAGTATTGGACACTGGGTGAGTACAGTATTGGACACTGGGTGAGTACAGTATTGGACATTGGGTGAACACAGTATTGGACATTGGGTGAGTACAGTATTGGACATTGGGTGAACACAGTATTGGACATTGGGTGAACACAGTATTGGACAGTGGGTGAGTACAGTATTGGACAGTGGGTGAGTACAGTATTGGACATTGGGTGAGTACAGTATTGGACACTGGATGAGTACAGTATTGGACATTGGGTGAACACAGTATTGGACAGTGGGTGAGTACAGTATTGGACAGTGGGTGAGTACAGTATTGGACATTGGGTGAGTACAGTATTGGACACTGGGTGAGTACAGTATTGGACATTGGGTGAACACAGTATTGGACAGTGGGTGAGTACAATATTGGACATTGGGTGAGTACAGTATTGGACACTGGGTGAGTACAGTAATGGACATTGGGTGAGTACAGTATTGGACATTGGGTGAACACAGTATTGGACATTGGGTGAACACAGTATTGGACACTGGGTGAGTACAGTATTGGACATTGGGTGAACACAGTATTGGACACTGGGTGAGTACAGTATTGGACAGTGGGTGAGTACAGTATTGGACAGTGGGTGAACACAGTATTGGACATTGGGTGTGTACAGTATTGGACAGTGGGTGAACACAGTATTGGACAGTGGGTGAACACAGTATTGGACAGTGGGTGAGTACAGTATTGGACAGTGGGTGAACACAGTATTGGACAGTGGGTGAACACAGTATTGGACAGTGGGTGAACACAGTATTGGACAGTGGGTGAACACAGTATTGGACAGTGGGTGAACACAGTATTGGACAGTGGGTGAGTACAGTATTGGACATTGGGTGAACACAGTATTGGACATTGGGTGAACACAGTATTGGACATTGGGTGAGTACAGTATTGGACATTGGGTGAACACAGTATTGGACAGTGGGTGAGTACAGTATTGGACATTGGGTGAGTACAGTATTGGACATTGGGTGAACACAGTATTGGACATTGGGTGAACACAGTATTGGACAGTGGGTGAGTACAGTATTGGACATTGGGTGAGTACAGTATTGGACATTGGGAGAGTACAGTATTGGACATTGGATGAACACAGTATTGGACATTGGGTGAGTACAGTATTGGACACTGGGTGAACACAGTATTGGACATTGGGTGAGCACAGTATTGGACATTGGGTGAGTACAGTATTGGACACTGGGTGAACACAGTATTGGACATTGGGTGAGTACAGTATTGGACATTGGGTGAACACAGTATTGGACATTGGGTGAGTACAGTATTGGACATTGGGTGAACACAGTATTGGACATTGGGTGAACAAAGTATTGGACATTGGGTGAGTACAGTATTGGACATTGGGTGAACACAGTATTGGACATTGGGTGAGTACAGTATTGGACATTGGGTGAGTACAGTATTGGACATTGGGTGAGTACAGTATTGGACATTGGGTGAGTACAGTATTGGACATTGGGTGAACACAGTATTGGACATTGGGTGAGTACAGTATTGGACATTGGGTGAACACAGTATTGGACATTGGGTGAACACAGTATTGGACATTGGGTGAACACAGTATTGGACATTGGGTGAGTACAGTATTGGACATTGGGTGAACACAGTATTGGACAGTGGGTGAGTACAGTATTGGACATTGGGTGAGTACAGTATTGGACATTGGGTGAACACAGTATTGGACATTGGGTGAGTACAGTATTGGACACTGGGTGAGTACAGTATTGGACATTGCGTGAACACAGTATTGGACATTGGGTGAGCACAGTATTGGACATTGGGTGAGTACAGTATTGGACACTGGGTGAGTACAGTATTGGACAGTGGGTGAGTACAGTATTGGACATTGGGTGAACACAGTATTGGACATTGGGTGAACACAGTATTGGACACTGGGTGAGTACAGTATTGGACAGTGGGTGAGTACAGTATTGGACATTGGATGAACACAGTATTGGACATTGGGTGAACACAGTATTGGACACTGGGTGAGTACAGTATTGGACACTGGGTGAGTACAGTATTGGACACTGGGTGAACACAGTATTGGACACTGGGTGAGTACAGTATTGGACAGTGGGTGATTACAGTATTGGACACTGGGTGAACACATTATTGGACACTGGGTGAGTACAGTATTGGACATTGGGTGAGTACAGTATTGGACAGTGGGTGAGTACAGTATTGGACATTGGGTGAACACAGTATTGGACACTGGGTGAGTACAGTATTGGACATTGGGTGAGTACAGTATTGGACATTGGGTGAACACAGTATTGGACACTGGGTGAGTACAGTATTGGACACTGGGTGAGTACAGTATTGGACATTGGGTGAACACAGTATTGGACATTGGGTGAGTACAGTATTGGACATTGGGTGAACACAGTATTGGACATTGGGTGAACACAGTATTGGACAGTGGGTGAGTACAGTATTGGACAGTGGGTGAGTACAGTATTGGACATTGGGTGAGTACAGTATTGGACATTGGGTCAGAACAGTATTGAACATTGGGTGAGTACAGTATTGGACATTGGGTGAACACAGTATTGGACAGTGGGTGAGTACAATATTGGACATTGGGTGAGTACAATATTGGACACTGGGTGAACACAGTATTGGACAGTGGGTGAGTACAGTATTGGACACTGGGTGAACACAGTATTGGACACTGGGTGTGTACAGTATTGGACAGTGGGTGAACACAGTATTGGACAGTGGGTGAACACAGTATTGGACAGTGGGTGAACACAGTATTGGACAGTGGGTGAACACAGTATTGGACAGTGGGTGAACACAGTATTGGACAGTGGGTGAACACAGTATTGGACAGTGGGTGAACACAGTATTGGACATTGGGTGAACACAGTATTGGACATTGGGTGAGTACAGTATTGGACATTGGGTGAACACAGTATTGGACAGTGGGTGAGTACAGTATTGGACATTGGGTGAGTACAGTATTGGACATTGGGTGAACACAGTATTGGACATTGGGTGAACACAGTATTGGACAGTGGGTGAGTACAGTATTGGACATTGGGTGAGTACAGTATTGGACATTGGGAGAGTACAGTATTGGACATTGGGTGAACACAGTATTGGACACTGGGTGAGTACAGTATTGGACATTGGGTGAGTACAGTATTGGACATTGGGTGAACACAGTATTGGACATTGGGTGAGTACAGTATTGGACACTGGGTGAGTACAGTATTGGACATTGCGTGAACACAGTATTGGACATTGGGTGAGCACAGTATTGGACATTGGGTGAGTACAGTATTGGACACTGGGTGAGTACAGTATTGGACAGTGGGTGAGTACAGTATTGGACATTGGGTGAACACAGTATTGGACATTGGGTGAACACAGTATTGGACATTGGGTGAACACAGTATTGGACACTGGGTGAGTACAGTATTGGACAGTGGGTGAGTACAGTATTGGACATTGGATGAACACAGTATTGGACATTGGGTGAACACAGTATTGGACACTGGGTGAGTACAGTACTGGACACTGGGTGAGTACAGTATTAGACAGTGGGTGAGTACAGTATTGGACACTGGGTGAGTACAGTATTGGACACTGGGTGAGTACAGTATTGGACACTGGGTGAGTACAGTATTGGACATTGGGTGAGTACAGTATTGGACAGTGGGTGAGTACAGTATTGGACATTGGTTGAACACAGTATTGGACACTGGGTGAGTACAGTATTGGACATTGGGTGAGTACAGTATTGGACATTGGGTGAACACAGTATTGGACATTGGGTGAACACAGTATTGGACACTGGGTGAGTACAGTATTGGACACTGGGTGAGTACAGTATTGGACATTGGGTGAACACAGTATTGGACAGTGGGTGAGTCCAGTATTGGACATTGGGTGAGTACAGTATTGGACATTGGGTGAGTACAGTATTGGACATTGGGTGAGTACAGTATTGGACATTGGGTGAACACAGTATTGGACATTGGGTGAGTACAGTATTGGACATTGGGTGAACACAGTATTGGACATTGGGTGAACACAGTATTGGACATTGGGTGAACACAGTATTGGACATTGGGTGAGTACAGTATTGGACATTGGGTGAACACAGTATTGGACAGTGGGTGAGTACAGTATTGGACATTGGGTGAGTACAGTATTGGACATTGGGTGAACACAGTATTGGACATTGGGTGAGTACAGTATTGGACACTGGGTGAGTACAGTATTGGACATTGCGTGAACACAGTATTGGACATTGGGTGAGCACAGTATTGGACATTGGGTGAGTACAGTATTGGACACTGGGTGAGTACAGTATTGGACAGTGGGTGAGTACAGTATTGGACATTGGGTGAACACAGTATTGGACATTGGGTGAACACAGTATTGGACACTGGGTGAGTACAGTATTGGACAGTGGGTGAGTACAGTATTGGACATTGGATGAACACAGTATTGGACATTGGGTGAACACAGTATTGGACACTGGGTGAGTACAGTATTGGACACTGGGTGAGTACAGTATTGGACACTGGGTGAACACAGTATTGGACACTGGGTGAACACAGTATTGGACACTGGGTGAGTACAGTATTGGACATTGGGTGAGTACAGTATTGGACAGTGGGTGAGTACAGTATTGGACATTGGGTGAACACAGTATTGGACACTGGGTGAGTACAGTATTGGACATTGGGTGAGTACAGTATTGGACATTGGGTGAACACAGTATTGGACACTGGGTGAGTACAGTATTGGACACTGGGTGAGTACAGTATTGGACATTGGGTGAACACAGTATTGGACATTGGGTGAGTACAGTATTGGACATTGGGTGAACACAGTATTGGACATTGGGTGAACACAGTATTGGACAGTGGGTGAGTACAGTATTGGACAGTGGGTGAGTACAGTATTGGACATTGGGTGAGTACAGTATTGGACATTGGGTCAGAACAGTATTGAACATTGGGTGAGTACAGTATTGGACATTGGGTGAACACAGTATTGGACAGTGGGTGAGTACAATATTGGACATTGGGTGAGTACAATATTGGACACTGGGTGAACACAGTATTGGACAGTGGGTGAGTACAGTATTGGACACTGGGTGAACACAGTATTGGACACTGGGTGTGTACAGTATTGGACAGTGGGTGAACACAGTATTGGACAGTGGGTGAACACAGTATTGGACAGTGGGTGAACACAGTATTGGACAGTGGGTGAACACAGTATTGGACAGTGGGTGAACACAGTATTGGACAGTGGGTGAACACAGTATTGGACAGTGGGTGAACACAGTATTGGACATTGGGTGAACACAGTATTGGACATTGGGTGAACACAGTATTGGACATTGGGTGAGTACAGTATTGGACATTGGGTGAACACAGTATTGGACAGTGGGTGAGTACAGTATTGGACATTGGGTGAGTACAGTATTGGACATTGGGTGAACACAGTATTGGACATTGGGTGAACACAGTATTGGACATTGGGTGAACACAGTATTGGACAGTGGGTGAGTACAGTATTGGACATTGGGTGAGTACAGTATTGGACATTGGGAGAGTACAGTATTGGACATTGGGTGAACACAGTATTGGACACTGGGTGAGTACAGTATTGGACATTGGGTGAGTACAGTATTGGACATTGGGTGAACACAGTATTGGACATTGGGTGAGTACAGTATTGGACACTGGGTGAGTACAGTATTGGACATTGCGTGAACACAGTATTGGACATTGGGTGAGCACAGTATTGGACATTGGGTGAGTACAGTATTGGACACTGGGTGAGTACAGTATTGGACAGTGGGTGAGTACAGTATTGGACATTGGGTGAACACAGTATTGGACATTGGGTGAACACAGTATTGGACATTGGGTGAACACAGTATTGGACACTGGGTGAGTACAGTATTGGACAGTGGGTGAGTACAGTATTGGACATTGGATGAACACAGTATTGGACATTGGGTGAACACAGTATTGGACACTGGGTGAGTACAGTACTGGACACTGGGTGAGTACAGTATTAGACAGTGGGTGAGTACAGTATTGGACACTGGGTGAGTACAGTATTGGACACTGGGTGAGTACAGTATTGGACACTGGGTGAGTACAGTATTGGACATTGGGTGAGTACAGTATTGGACAGTGGGTGAGTACAGTATTGGACATTGGTTGAACACAGTATTGGACACTGGGTGAGTACAGTATTGGACATTGGGTGAGTACAGTATTGGACATTGGGTGAACACAGTATTGGACATTGGGTGAACACAGTATTGGACACTGGGTGAGTACAGTATTGGACACTGGGTGAGTACAGTATTGGACATTGGGTGAACACAGTATTGGACAGTGGGTGAGTCCAGTATTGGACATTGGGTGAGTACAGTATTGGACATTGGGTGAGTACAGTATTGGACATTGGGTGAACACAGTATTGGACATTGGGTGAGTACAGTATTGGACATTGGGTGAGTACAGTATTGGACATTGGGTGAGTACAGTATTGGACAGTGGGTGAGTCCAGTATTGGACATTGGGTGAGTACAGTATTGGACATTGGGTGAGTACAGTATTGGACATTGGGTGAACACAGTATTGGACATTGGGTGAGTACAGTATTGGACATTGGGTGAGTACAGTATTGGACATTGGGTGAGTACAGTATTGGACATTGGGTGAACACAGTATTGGACAGTGGGTGAGTACAATATTGGACATTGGGTGAGTACAGTATTGGACACTGGGTGAACACAGTATTGGACAGTGGGTGAGTACAGTATTGGACACTGGGTGAACACAGTATTGGACACTGGGTGAGTACAGTATTGGACATTGGGTGAGTACAGTATTGGACATTGGGTGAACACAGTATTGGACACTGGGTGAACACAGTATTGGACATTGGGTGAACACAGTATTGGACATTGGGTGAACACAGTATTGGACACTGGGTGTGTACAGTATTGGACAGTGGGTGAACACAGTATTGGACAGTGGGTGAACACAGTATTGGACAGTGGGTGAGTACAGTATTGGACAGTGGGTGAACACAGTATTGGACAGTGGGTGAACACAGTATTGGACAGTGGGTGAACACAGTATTGGACAGTGGGTGAACACAGTATTGGACAGTGGGTGAACACAGTATTGGACACTGGGTGAGTACAGTATTGGACATTGGGTGAACACAGTATTGGACACTGGGTGAGTACAGTATTGGACATTGGGTGAACACAGTATTGGACATTGGGTGAACACAGTATTGGACACTGGGTGAGTACAGTATTGGACATTGGGTGAACACAGTATTGGACACTGGGTGTGTACAGTATTGGACAGTGGGTGAACACAGTATTGGACAGTGGGTGAACACAGTATTGGATGTTGGGAGACCCCATGCACTGACTCTCACCGTGACCCCGACACTGACTCTCACCGTGACCCCATGCACCGACTCTCACCGTGACCCCATGCACTGACTCTCACCGTGACCCCGACATTGACTCACACCGTGACCCCACGCACTGACTCTCACCGTGACCTCAGCCACTGACTCTCACCGTGACCCCGACACTGACTCTCACCGTGACCCTGGCACTGACTCTCACCGTGACCCCGGCACTGACTCTCACCGTGACCCGGCACTGACTCTCACCGTGACCCCGGCACTGACTCTCACCGTGACCCCGGCACTGACTCTCACCGTGACTCCGGCACTGACTCTCACCGTGACCCCGACACTGACTCTCACCGTGACCCCGACACTGAATCTCACCGTGACCCCGGCACTGACTCTCACCGTGACTCCGGCACTGACTCTCACCGTGACTCCGACACTGACTCTCACCGTGACCCCGACACTGACTCTCACCGTGACCCCACGCACTGACTCTCACCGTGACTCCGGCACTGACTCTCACCGTGACTCCGACACTGACTCTCACCGTGACCCCGACACTGAATCTCACCGTGACCCCGGCACTGACTCTCACCGTGACTCCGGCACTGACTCTCACCGTGACCCCGACACTGACTCTCACCGTGACTCCGGCACTGACTCTCACCGTGACTCCGACACTGACTCTCACCGTGACCCCGACACTGAATCTCACCGTGACCCCGGCACTGACTCTCACCGTGACTCCGACACTGAATCTCACCGTGACCCCGGCACTGACTCTCACCGTGACTCCGGCACTGACTCTCACCGTGACTCCGACACTGACTCTCACCGTGACCCCGACACTGAATCTCACCGTGACCCCGGCACTGACTCTCACCGTGACTCCGGCACTGACTCTCACCGTGACTCCGACACTGACTCTCACCGTGACCCCGACACTGACTCTCACCGTGACCCCACGCACTGACTCTCACCATGACCCCGACACTGACTCTCACCGTGACCCCACGCACTGACTCTCACCGTGACCCCACGCACTGACTCTCACCGTGACCCCACGCACTGACTCTCACCGTGACCCCACGCACTGACTCTCACCGTGACCCCGACACTGACTCTCACCGTGACCCCACGCACTGACTCTCACCGTGACCTCACCCACTGACTCTCACCGTGACCCCGGCATTGACTCTCACCGTGACCCCACATACTGACTCTCACCGTGACTCTGACACTGACTCTCATCTTGACCCCGGCATTGACTCTCACCGTGACCCCGGCATTGACTCTCACCGTGACCTCGGCACTGACTCTCACCGTGACCTCACCCACTGACTCTCACCGTGACCCCGGCATTGACTCTCACCGTGACCCCGGCATTGACTCTCACCGTGACCTCGGCACTGATTCTCACCGTGACCTCGGCACTGATTCTCACCGTGACCTCACTCACTGACTCTCACCGTGACCCCGGCATTGACTCTCACCGTGACTTCGGCACTGACTCTCACCGTGACCTCACCCACTGACTCTCACCGTGACCTCGGCACTGACTCTCACCGTGACTCCGGCACTGACTCTCACCGTGACCCCAGCACTGACTCTCACCGTGACCCGGCACTGACTCTCACCGTGACCCCGGCACTGACTCTCACCGTGACTCCGGCACTGACTCTCACCGTGAGTCCGGCACTGACTCTCACCGTGACCCCGGCACTGACTCTCACCGTGACCCCGACACTGAATCTCACCGTGACCTCGGCACTGACTCTCACCGTGACTCCGGCACTGACTCTCACCGTGACCCCGGCACTGACTCTCACCGTGACTTCGGCACTGACTCTCACCGTGACCTCACCCACTGACTCTCACCGTGACCTCGGCACTGACTCTCACCGTGACTCCGGCACTGACTCTCACCGTGACCCCGGCATTGACTCTCACCGTGACCCCGGCATTGACTCTCACCGTGACCTCGGCACTGACTCTCACCGTGACCTCGGCACTGACTCTCACCGTGACCCCGGCATTGACTCTCACCGTGACCCCGGCATTGACTCTCACCGTGACCTCGGCACTGACTCTCACCGTGACCTCGGCACTGACTCTCACCGTGACCTTCTCACCATGCTGGTGTTGGCAGTGATGTTAGTTACAGTATAGGCAGCAATCCTCATAAATCTGAGAGCAACACACACCCCCACCCCCACACCCCCCTCCCCCTCCACCGCTGACGGGCAGGGTCATGAAGAACACTCAGCTTACACTGAGAATGAGAGGGATCGGTGTGAGAATTTATGAGGAGCGATCGAGTGCCAACAGTCGTTCAATGTGTAGTCGAGGCTCCGAGCCCAGCTGTGAGAGTGAGTGACGGGGAGGCGAGGAGACGATGATTTCACTGACCATCAGCGGGAAGTGCAGCTTCTGCCAGGGCAAGGCTTTGACCTGACAACTCACAACTAACGTGTTTACGGGTAGTTTCAAACTTCAGGGATGCCCACGCGCTGCCCAAGACCCACTATATTGTTCACTGTTCCTTCTCTTGTGATTTGTTAAAGGTACAATCCCTAAATCCACTGGAATCAATTTCAGGGCACGTTCATTATTTTGGTTCCAATGAAACTTTCTTCCAGATGTTATTTTTATTATTTTTATTTAGTCTCGGCCGTGACTCAGAGGGTGGCACATTCCCAGTCTCTCTCTTTCGCCTCTGAATCAGCAGGTCGTGGGTCAAGTCCCACTCCAGAGACTGAGCACAAAATCTAGGCTGACATTCCAGTGCAGTGCTGAGGGAGTGCTGCACTGTCGGAGGGTCAGTACTGAGGGAGTGCTGCACTGTCGGAGGGTCAGTACTGAGGGAGTGCTGCACTGTCGGAGGGTCAGTACTGAGGGAGCGCCGCACTGTCGGAGGGTCAGTACTGAGGGAGCGCCGCACTGTCGGAGGGTCAGTACTGAGGGAGCGCCGCACTGTCGGAGGGTCAGTACTGAGGGAGCGCCGCACTGTCGGAGGGTCAGTACTGAGGGAGCGCCGCACTGTCGGAGGGTCAGTACTGAGGGAGCGCCGCACTGTCGGAGGGTCAGTACTGAGGGAGCGCCGCACTGTCGGAGGGTCAGTACTGAGGGAGCGCCGCACTGTCGGAGGGTCAGTACTGAGGGAGTGCCGCACTGTCGGAGGGTCAGTACTGAGGGAGTGCCGCACTGTCGGAGGGTCAGTACTGAGGGAGTGCCGCACTGTCGGAGGGTCAGTACTGAGGGAGTGCCGCACTGTCGGAGGGTCAGTACTGAGGGAGTGCCGCACTGTCGGAGGGTCAGTACTGAGGGAGTGCCGCACTGTCGGAGGGTCAGTACTGAGGGAGTGCCGCACTGTCGGAGGGTCAGTACTGAGGGAGTGCCGCACTGTCGGAGGGTCAGTACTGAGGGAGAGCTGCACTGTCGGAGGGTCAGTACTGAGGGAGTGCCGCACTGTCGGAGGGTCAGTACTGAGGGAGCGCTGCACTGTCGGAGGGTCAGTACTGAGGGAGCGCTGCACTGTCGGAGGGTCAGTACTGAGGGAGCGCTGCACTGTCGGAGGGTCAGTACTGAGGGAGTGCCGCACTGTCGGAGGGGCAGTACCGAGGGAGGGTTAGTAGTGAGGGAGTGCTGCCCCTCCGACAGTGCGGCACTCCCTCAGTACTGACCCTCCGACAGTGCAGCACTCCCACAGTACTGACCCTGTGACAGTAAAGAACTCCCTCACTACTAACCCTCTGACAGTGCAGCGCTCCCTCACTACTGCCGCTCCAACAGTGCAGCACTCCCTCACTACTAACCCTCCCTCGGTACTGCCCCTCCGACAGTGCGGCACTCCCTCAGTACTGACCCTCCGACAGTGCAGCACTCCCTCAGTACTGACCCTCCGACAGTGCGGCACTCCCTCAGTACTGACCCTCCGACAGTGCATAATTTTGTACACCTCAATCATGTCCCCCCTTGGAGCAGAGGAGGCTGAGGGGGGACATGATTGAGGTGTACAAAATTATGAGGGGCACAGATAGGATGGATACTAAGGAGCTTTTTCCCTTTGTTGAGGGTTCTATAACAAGGGGACATAGATTCAAGGTAAAAGGCGGGAGGTTTAGAGGGGATTTGAGAAAGAACTTTTTCACCCAGAGGGTGGTTGGAGTCTGGAACTCACTGCCTGAAAGGGTTGTGGAGGCAGGAACCCTCACAACATTCAAGAAGCATTTGGATGAGCACTTGAAATGCCATAGCATACAAGGCTATGGACCAAATGCTGGAATATGGGATTAGAGTAGACAGGGCTGATGGCCGGCGCGGACACGATGGGCCGAAGGGCCTCTATCCGTGCTGTATAACTCTATGACTCTATGATCTCAACATCACTAAAACAGATTATCTGGTCATTATCTCATTGCTATTTTTGCTGTTTATGGACTGGCTGTGAGAAGTGATTATATAAATGCAAGTTCTTTCTTATTCTTATTCACAAATTAAACACGGTTTAATCAAACAGCGAAACTCTCAGTCTCTCGCCAGGTTATTCGACCATGGAACCCATCACAGTCGTGCCCAATCCTAGCAGCCACAAACATGTACCTTGCGTGCTGGGGGCACAGGATATCAGGACCTCTGATCATAGTTTGCTCTCTTTAGCCCCGGGGAATGGAGGCCAATTCTCGCTCTCCTACTGCTGCCCGAGTTAAGCTCCAGTAATTCGGCACAGACCAGGAGTGACCCTGGGCCCTTGTGGTCTCGATGGCTCACTGACTGCCTGTAGCTGCGATTGCTGGACCCTGACTTTAAAAGGCAGCCACAAGGTCCATTTATATCGAACTTGTCCTGGCACTGACCATTTTCCCATAAACTCCCTGCTGAAGCCAACAGTTCCTTTAAAACATCTTTGAGCAGCGCAATTGAATGATGAACGGTTTCAATGGCTGACTTTGTAATGTCAACATATGGAGAGCCCACAGACTCTCAAACACACACACAGACAGACTCTCACACACACAGACACACACAGACTCTCACACACACAGACACACACAGACTCTCACACACACAGACACAGGCTCTCACACACACAGACTCTCACACACACAGACACAGACTCTCACACACACAGACACAGGCTCTCACACACACAGACACACAGACTCTCACACACACAGACACAGGCTCTCACACACACAGACTCTCACACACACAGACACAGACTCTCACACACACAGACACAGGCTCTCACACACACAGACACACAGACTCTCACACACACAGACACAGGCTCTCACACACACAGACTCTCACACACACAGACACAGACTCTCACACACACAGACACAGACTCTCACACACACAGACACAGGCTCTCACACACACAGACAGACAGACTCTCACACACACAGACACAGGCTCTCACACACACAGACACACACAGACTCTCACACACACAGACACACACAGACTCTCACACACACAGACTCTCACACACACAGACACACACAGACTCTCACACACACAGACACACACAGACTCTCACACACACAGACACACACAGACTCTCACACACAGACACACACAGACTCTCACACACACAGACTCTCACACACACAGACTCTCACACACACAGACACACACAGACTCTCACACACACAGACACAGGCTCTCACACACACAGACACACACAGACTCTCACACACACAGACACAGACTCTCACACACACAGGCTCTCACACACACAGACTCTCACACACACAGACACAGGCTCTCACACACACTACACACACACACACACACACACACACACACAGACTCTCACACACACAAACATACAGACACAGACTCACACAGACTCTCACACACACAGACTCTCACACACACAGACACACACAGACTCTCACACACACAGACACACACAGACTCTCACACACACAGACACACACAGACTCTCACACACAGACACACACAGACTCTCACACACACAGACTCTCACACACACAGACTCTCACACACACAGACACACACAGACTCTCACACACACAGACACAGGCTCTCACACACACAGACACACACAGACTCTCACACACACAGACACAGACTCTCACACACACAGGCTCTCACACACACAGACTCTCACACACACAGACACAGGCTCTCACACACACTACACACACACACACACACACACACACACACACACAGACTCTCACACACACAAACATACAGACACAGACTCACACAGACTCTCACACACACAGGCACACACACACAAGCTCTCACAGACACACACACACTCACAGACAGAGTCTCACACACACTCTCACAGACACACACTCTCACAGACACACACTCTCACAGACACAAACACACATACAGACACAGACACATACACACAGACACATACACACACACAGACTCTCACACACACAGACTCTCACACAGACACACACACAGACACAGACGCGCGCACACACACACACACGCACAGACCGTGAGAAACTCTGCTTAGCTGGGTGTCAGCAGCACAGCTCACTTACTGCACTTCACATGCTACACCTGCAATAGTCCCCAGGCAGCCTCAGGAATGTGCCCAGTGCACCCGTCACCGCGATTGAAAGCTCACTGATTCACAACAGGCAGAACTCTGACCTCTGAACTCAGAGCGCGGGGGCAAAGGTCGTGCCTTGAGCTGACAAACATTGCTACATTCACAGATATCTCTGCGAGCGTGGAAATCAGTGCGGAATTTATAGGGACACGGACACAGGCTGCTCCATGGGGACTCACAGAGAGCCTAGGGAAACGTGGGGGGGGGGGGGGGGGAGAGGGAGAAAACCAGGGGGGGGGGGGGGGGAGAGAAACCGAGGGGGGAGGGAGAGAAACCGAGGGGGGAGAGAGAAACCGAGGGGGGAGAGAGAGAAACCGAGGGGGGAGAGAGAGAAACCGAGGGGGGAGAGAGAGAAACCGAGGGGGGAGAGAGAGAAACCGAGGGGGGAGAGAGAGAAACCGAGGGGGGAGAGAGAGAAACCGAGGGGGGAGAGAGAGAAACCGAGGGGGGAGAGAGAGAAACCGAGGGGGGAGAGGGAGAAACCGAGGGGGGAGAGAGAGAAACCGAGGGGGGAGAGGGAGAAACCGAGGGGGGAGAGAGAAACCGAGGGGGGAGAGAGAAACCGAGGGGGGAGAGAGAAACCGAGGGGGGAGAGAGAAACCGAGGGGGGAGAGAGAGAAACCGAGGGGGGAGAGAGAGAAACCGAGGGGGGAGAGAGAAACCGAAGGGGGGAGAGAGAGAAACCGAGGGGGGAGAGAGAGAAACCGAGGGGGGAGGGAGAGAAACCGAGGGGGGAGAGAGAGAAACCGAGGGGGGGAGAGAGAGAACCGAGGGGGGAGAGAGAGAAACCGAGGGGGAGAGAGAAACCGAGGGGGGAGAGAGAAACCGAGGGGGGGGGGGAGAGAGAAACCGAGGGGGGGAGAGAGAGAAACCGAGGGGGGAGAGAGAGAAACCGAGGGGGGAGAGAGAGAAACCGAGGGGGGGGGGGGGGAGAGAGAAACCGAGGGGGGAGAGAGAGAAACCGAGGGGGGGAGAGAGAAACCGAGGGGCGGGGGGAGAAACCGAGGGCGGGGGGAGAAACCGAGGGCGGGGGGCGGGGTGAAAAAACCGAGTGGGGGAGAGAAACCGAGGGGGGGGGGGGAGAGAAACTGAGGGGTGGGGGGAGGGGAGACCGAGGGTGGCGGGGGGGGTGGAGAAAGCGAGGGTGGGGGAGATACGCAGAAGGGAAACCAAAGGTGGGAGGATCTGTGTGACGACCAATACCTTACTGAGATTGCATGAATAACTAATAGCGATACTGGTAACACTCAGATTCCCCTCATAACCAGCAGTAATAATAACTCACTGATAGTCTATATGTAATTGGCAGTAATAGGTGTAACGCCCCGATATCCTACCTGTAACTAGTAGTAACCCTACTACCCACTGATATTCACCCTGTAACTAAGGCCAGAATCCCCCAGCACTGCACAAGGTGCAGTCAGGCTCCCCAGTTGGAGCCAGTTTTAATAGGCCCGGTCTCTGACTTCTCTCCTCATTTCTCTAGTGACAATTTTCAGTTGATGACTTTTGCTCACTGATTCACAAACATAGGAAATAGTCTTTCCCTATTCACACTATCAATGTTCTTTATTATTTAAAATGTCTCAATTTAAACTCCTCTGAGCCTTCTCTGCTTCAGTGGAAGCAGTCGCAGTATTTCAAGTCTCTCCTCATAACAAGGGTTTCCCAATCCTGGTATCATCCTAGATTCCTAGAGTTTGCCCAGAACTGACCTTTGACTAACTGGTCTATAATGACCCAGCTTATCTATCTCTCTTCTTGAACGGAACTGTTACATTGACTGCTCTCCAGTCCCAGGGATTGGTGTTGGATCTACTGATCTGAATTCATACTGACAACTTGGGTTCAGGAACTCAATGCATACTGGGTACATTTGCAGAAACTTAACTGGACCAGCCATATAAATACTGTGGCTATAAGAGCAGGTCAGAGGCTGGGTATTCTGCAGCGAGTGACTCACCTCCTGACTCCCCAAAGCCTTTCCACCATCTACAAGGCACAAGTCAGGAGTGTGATGGAATACTCTCCGCTTGCCTGGATGAGTGCAGCTCCAACAACACTCAAGAAGCCCGACACCATCCAGGATAAAGCAGCCCGCTTGATTGGCACCCCATCCACCACCCTAAACATTCACTCCCTTCACCACCGGCACACAGTGGCTGCAGTGTGTACCATCCACAGGATGCACTGCAGAAACTCGCCAAGGCTTCTTCGACAGCACCTCCCAAACTTGCGACCTCTACCACCTAGAAGGACGAGGGCAGCAGGCACATGGGAGCAACACCACCTGCACGTTCCCCTCCAAGTCACACACCATCCCGACTTGGAAATATATCGCCGTTCCTTCATCGTTTGGGGGCACGAAGGGTGTTTGGGGACTTTCCACTGAACACATTCCATCTCCAAAGACGATCAATCAACAACGCAAATCGAAAGCTGAACTATTTAGTCAAGATAGTAGAGGAAGTCATGCTCAAACTGCACAGTGCTCTGTACTGCATAATATTTACAGTATGGAAACAGACCATTCGGCCCAACAGATCTATGCTGGGAGAGTTCTGGTCAGCGTACTGCACCTGGCTCTAGTCACCAAGGTACAAGGGAGACATTCAGATTCAGAGAAGAGCCTGATACTGAGTCCAAGTGCCAAAGGACTGACTGGAGAAACATTGGCTTATCGCACTTGAAAGGAGGTGACTGAGGTACTTGTCCAGGAGTGTGAGAAGGGGATTAGACAAGCCTTCCCTAATTCTGCAGCAGGATTCAGTATTGGACGGATTTGAGCTCTTGGAGAGGAAAGAAAGTGTTTGGCAGGAAAGAGGAAATGGAGGATGTCGGAACGAGCTTTGGTGATGGAGGAAATGTGGGAGTTCCATTTGAGATTGAAGGAGATAGTGAGGGCAGGAATGTAGCTGAAAGGAGGACAAAGAATTGTTATTGAAGGTCAGAGTTGGGAATTGTTCGACTTGCAGGAAACAAGGAAATTGTTTGTTTGCAGAATTGAAAGAAACAAGATTTTCATTGCCCCACTGAAGTGTATGAAGGAGAGAAAGCTGTAGGGATTGGGCGATTGACTGCGGGAATTGGAGGTTGTGGACACGAAAGACTTGCAATCTGAAGGAAGTTGATGAACGTAGATTGGACTGGTACAAAACATGGATTAGGTTGGATGATAAATAGAGGAGGTCAGAACAAGGTGAGAGAGAGGACAGAACGCTGGGGAAGCCTTAAATCAACATGGATGAGCAATCAGTGTTGAGTGTAGGTAGAGTGATTTGAGAGGCAGTTAAATAGCCATTATTTCATAGAATTACACAGAATGTACAGCACAGAAACAGGCCATTCGGCCCAACTGGGCTATGCCGGTGTTTATGTTCCACACGAGCCTCCTCCCTCCCGACTTCATCTCACCCTATCAGCATATCCTTCTCGTCCTTTCTCCCTCATGTACTTACTTAGCTTCCCCTTAAGGGCATTTATGCTATTCATCTTATTGCTTGGATTAGATTAGCAGTACCCACATTTCAGCCTGATCTCCATTACAAAATGTGGCTTCTCCCTTAAGAAAACTGGTCTGTTTATGTACAAGAGACCAATTTGTAGGTGGGATTCAGTGTCAGTGACTCCTTGTATCGGAAGGACCTGCCTCTTGTGTTCGGTTGCTATGTTCAACCTTCCTCCACTCTGCAGTGTAAACACGGACTGTAACACACCTCATTATTTAAAGAATGAGCAAACCCAGGAAACCGGCCAATGAAAGCCTCAATAATGGGATGAGGGCTGTGGAGGGATCACAGCCAATGCCTACCAGCTGACGTTCCTAGCACCAGTCACCAGTGTTATTAGCAGTGGAAACCCTGCCTAACCCGGGAACATGAGAGGAGTGTAAAGCCAGATTTGGAGAGTTATTTGGCCCACAAGCACGGGAAAGCAGGATTGAGGCGAATGAATGAATCCAAGCTCAGAGGCCATCACCAGTACATTGGCACCAAACAATACGAATACCTTTGGAGTTAGACTCTCAATGAAGAAACACTCCATAGTTCTACTGCAGCTCCTACAGCCCAACAACCCTCCGAGATCTCTGCGCGCCTCCAATTCCAGCCTCTTGTGCATCCCTGATTTTAATCGTTCCGCCATTGGCGGCCGTATCTTCTGCTGCCTAGGCCCGAAGCTCTGGAATTCCCTCCCTAAGCCTCTCTACCTCTCTCGCCTCCTTTAAGACGCTCCTTAAAACCTACCTCTTTGACCAAGCTTTTGGTCACCTGTCCTAATATCCCCTTATGTGACTTGGTGTCAAATATTGTGAAGTGACTTGGGACGTTTCACTAAGTTAAAGGCACTATATAAATGCAATTCGTTGTTGTTCTATAAATAAACAACAGATGCTGCAGGTACAGGAGTGAAAGGAACAGATATACAGATCTAGAAACAATTCAGTTGAACTAAAGCGACATTGAGCGGGCAGTGCAGACCTCTGACTGGCCTCCCAATTGATATCTGCCATTTCAGAAACAAATTACAGTAAACAACACCAGTAAATACTGTGATCAGCTGACTGGGCACAGACCAGTAAACAAAGTCCACACCCGCCTGGGACCAACACCAACTGCCGCAGTGTGCCAATATCACCAGGAATTTTAGTTCATAAATTATTAATGCTTTATGAAAAAGCCTTCAAAAACACCTGTCATGTGATAGCTCTCCTCCTGCCCCGTGCTGTATTCTCTCTCTCTCTCCTGCCCCGTGCTGTATTCTCTCTCTCTCTCTCCTGCCCCGTGCTGTATTCTCTCTCTCTCTCCTGCCCCGTGCTGTATTCTCTCTCTCTCTCTCCTGCCCTGTGCTGTATTCTCTCTCTCTCTCTCCTGCCCCGTGCTGTATTCTCTCTCTCTCTCTCCTGCCCCGTGCTGTATTCTCTCTCTCTCTCCTGCCCTGTGCTGTATTCTCTCTCTCTCTCTCTCCTGCCCCGTGCTGTATTCTCTCTCTCTCTCTCCTGCCCCGTGCTGTATTCTCTCTCTCTCTCTCCTGCCCTGTGCTGTATTCTCTCTCTCTCTCTCCTGCCCCGTGCTGTATTCTCTCTCTCTCTCCTGCCCCGTGCTGTATTCTCTCTCTCTCTCTCTCCTGCCCTGTGCTGTATTCTCTCTCTCTCTCTCTCCTGCCCCGTGCTGTATTCTCTCTCTCTCTCTCTCTCTCCTGCCCCGTGCTGTATTCTCTCTCTCTCTCCTGCCCCGTGCTGTATTCTCTCTCTCTCTCTCTCTCTCCTGCCCCGTGCTGTATTCTCTCTCTCTCTCGTATTCTCTCTCTCTCTCTCCTGCCCCGTGCTGTATTCTCTCTCTCTCTCTCTCTCTCCTGCCCCGTGCTGTATTCTCTCTCTCTCTCCTGCCCCGTGCTGTATTCTCTCTCTCTCTCCTGCCCCGTGCTGTATTCTCTCTCTCTCTCTCTCCTGCCCAGTGCTGTATTCTCTCTCTCTCCTGCCCCGTGCTGTATTCTCTCTCTCTCTCTCTCCTGCCCCGTGCTGTATTCTCTCTCTCTCTCCTGCCCCGTGCTGTATTCTCTCTCTCTCTCCTGCCCCGTGCTGTATTCTCTCTCTCTCTCTCTCCTGCCCCGTGCTGTATTCTCTCTCTCTCTTATACTCTTCCATCTACTTCATTTCCACACCCGGGACTTCATTAAAAGGCTCTGGATCCTGGTCAGCAAATAAGGTGATTGCTGTTTCACTGAAAGTCCCGAATCTCACACACAGAGCCTGGCAGTTTTCAAGGTGCAGGAAGCGTATCCACATCTGACGCACTGGTTATTGTGTCTGTCTCCCACCATTCTTGAACCTGAGCCATGAACAAGCCCAACTCCCAGTGTGACTGGGCCCAGCTTCCCAGCGTTCCACAGGACCTGGCTTGTGCTGGAAATCAGTCACCACTCTGCACTTCCTGTCCCCAATAAACACAATCCTGGCCCTCAGCCACTTACAAATCAACACAACTTGAATGGCAACATTATTTCTCAGGCCCACAGCCCCACCCATACAGTAAAGGTCAGAATGAACACTGCCTGCACTGTAATTAACTGTGTCACTCGCTGTCTCACTCCCTCTCTGCAAAACCTCAGAACAAATCCACCATCAGTGGAACATTGCTCTGGAATGGAGCAGGGCAATGGGAACGGCTCCCTCTCACCTGGCCCCGAGCACAGGTCTCAGGGTTAAAGCCCCTCTTACAATGACGGAGAAAGGAATTAACCATCCAGCATTGGGGGTCTGTATCATAGTGTCAGTGAGTGACTCACCCCCCTCTCCCTCCCACCCCTCCCCCGCTCCCCCTCCCCCCTCTCCCTCCCACCCCCTCCCCTGCTCGCCCTCCCACCCCTCCCCCGCTCACACTGACACCCCCTCTCCCTCCCACCCCCTCCCCCGCTCGCCCTCCCCCCTGCCTCCCACCCCCTCCCCCGCTCGCCCTCCCACCGCCTCCCCCCTCTCCCTCCCACCCCCTCCCCCTCTCCCCCGCTCGCCCTCCCACCCTCTCCCCCGCTCGCCCTCCCACTCCCTCCCCCCTCGCCCTCCCACCCCCTTCCCCCTCTCCCTCCCACCCCCTTACCCCGATCGCCCTCCCACCCCCTACCCCCTCGCTCTCTCAACCCCTCTCCCTCCCACCCCCTACCCCCTTGCTCTCTCAACCCCTCTCCCTCCCACCCCCTACCCCCTCACTCTCTCACCCACCCCCTCACTCTCCCTCACCCCCTCACTCTCTCTTCTTCCTCTCTCTCACCCCCCCTCTCCCTCTCTCTCACCCCCCCTCTCCCTCTCCCCCTCACCCTCTCCCCCTCAATCTCTCTCTCCCTCACCCCCTCAATCTCTCTCTCCCTCACCCTCTCTTCTTTCTCTCTCACCCCCTCACTCTCTCTCTCTCTCTCACCCCCTCACTCTCTCTCTCCCTCACCCTCTCTTCTTTCTCTCTCTCTCACCCCCCTCCCTCTCCCTCACCCCCTCACTCTCTCTCTCACCCCCTCACTCTCTCTCTCACCCCCTCACTCTCTCCCTCACCCCCTCACTCTCTCTCTCATCCCCTCACTCTCTCCCTCACCCCCTCACTCTCTCTCTCACCCCCTCACTCTCTCCCTCACCCCCTCACTCTCTCTCTCTCTCTCACCCCCTCTCTCTCTCTCACCCCCCTCCCTCTCCCTCACCCCCTCACTCTCTCTCTCACCCCCTCACTCTCTCCCTCACCCCCTCACTCTCTCTCTCTCTCACCCCCTCACTCTCTCTCTCCCTCACCCCCTCACTCTCTCTCTCCCTCACCCCCTCACTCTCTCTTCTTTCTCTCTCTCTCAACCTCTCTTTCTATCTCTCACCCCCTCTCTCTTTCTCTCACTCTCACCCCTCTCTCGCTCTCTCTCCCCCTTTCTCTTCTTTCTCTCTCTCACCCCCTCACTCTCTCTTCTTTCTCTCTCTCTCAACCTCTCTTTCTATCTCTCACCCCCTCTCTCTTTCTCTCACTCTCACCCCTCTCTCGCTCTCTCTCCCCCTTTCTCTTCTTTCTCTCTCTCACCTCTCTCTCCTTCTCGCACCCTCTATCTCGCTCTCAACCGCTCTCTCTCTCTCTCACCCCCTCTCTCTCTCTCTCACCCCCCCTCTCTCTCTCTCACCCCCCTTCTCTCTCTCTCACCCCCCCTCTCTCTCTCTCACCCCCCCTCTCTCTCTCTCACCCCCCCTCTCTCTCTCTCACCCCATCTCTTTTCTCTCACCTTCCTCCCCCCCTCCCCTTCTTTCTCTCTCTTACTGCCCTTCTCTGTATACTGCTCTGTACACCTATATATTACAGGATATACTGCTGTGTACACCTACACATTACAGGGTATACTGCCTTGTACATTGCAGGATACATCTGCATATTATAGGATATATTGCCCTGTACATCTGTACATTACAGGGTATACTACTGTGTACACCTGTACATTACAAGGTATATTGCCCTGTACGTTACAGGGTATACTGCCCTGTACACCAGTACATTGTAGGCTATACTGCCCTTTACATCTGCATATTATAGGTTATACAGTCCTGTACACCTGTATATTACAGGTTATACTGCCCTGTGGACATTAGTTGAGTGCTTTGAGCAGTTTCGAAGTGGTAGTGTAAGGAATCCTGGTGCCTATTTGGATGCCCCTGAGACACCTGACACTCAAAGGGAGCCGGCTACCTGTAGAAACTGCAGGGTTTTTCAGAAAGAGTTCAAAACTTCATGCTTTATTTTGTTGTGTTTCTAATGTTGGTGTCAGAGGGATTTGGGTGTCCTTGTACACGAATCACAGAAAGTTAACATACAGGTACAGCAAGCAATTAGGAAGGCAAATGGAATGTTGGCCTTTATTGCAAGGGGGTTGGAGCATAAGAGTCAGGAAGTCTTGCTACAAATGTACAGGGCTTTAGTGAGAGCTCACCTGGAGTACTGTGTACAGTTCTGGTCTCCTTACCTAAGGAAGGATATACTTGCCTTAGAGGGGGGGCAACGAAGGTTCACTGGATTGATTCCTGGGATGAGAGGGTTGCACCTGAACCAGAGCGGGACAAATATCCTTGCGGGGAGGTTTGCTAGCACTGTTGGGGGGGGTTTAAACTAACTTGGTAGGGGGATGGGATACAGAGTGGAGCTACAATAGGGGGTGATGTGCAGCCAAATATAGAGAAAAAAACAAGTCAGCTTGGAAGACAGGGCAAATATGTGAGGGCAAGGCTGGATGGCATCTATTTTAATGCAAGGAGTCTTGCAAATAAGGTGGATCAACTGAAGGTGTTGATAAACACATGGGAGTATGATATTGTTGCTGTCACAGAGACATGGTTGAGGGAGGGGCAAGACTGGCAGCTCAATATTCCGGGGTACAGAATCTTCAGGCGAGACAGAGGGGGAGGTATAAGAGGAGGGGGGGTCGCAATATTAATTAAAGAATCAATTACTGCCATAAGGAGGGATGATATATTAGCAGGTTCCTCAAATGAGGCCATATGGGTGGAGCTTGAAAACAAAAAGGGGGCAAGCACTTTGATGGGAGTGTACTATAGGCCCCCAAACAGTCAGGGGGAGATAGAGGAACAGATATGTAGGAAAATATCAGAAAATTGTGCAAATAATAGGGTAATAATAGTGGGGGATTTCAACTTCCCCAATATTAACTGGGATACTCAGAGTGTAAAAGGCTTAGAGGGTACAAAATTCTTAACGTGCATCCAGGAGAGATTTTTGAGCCAGCATGTAGAAAGTCCTACAAGAGAGGGGGCGGTACTGGACCTAATTCTAGGGAATGTGGCCGGCCAAGTGGAAGAAGTGCTAGTAGGTGAGCACTTTGGTGAGAGTGACCATAATTCGGTGAGATTTAAGGTGGTCATGGAAAAGGACAGGGAGGGGCCGGAAATAAAGGTTCTAAATTGGGGGAAGGCCGATTTTAATAGGATAAGGCAGGATCTGGCCAAAATGGACTGGGATCAGCTGCTTGTAGGAAAATCCTCATCGGAGCAATGGGAGTCTTTCAGAAGGGAGATTGAGACCATACAATGGCAACATGTTCCCGTAAAGGTCAAGGGTGGTTCCAAGAACTCCAGGGAACCTTGGATGTCAGGGGATATACGAGAATGGATTAGGAAAAAAAGGAGGGCTTTTGGCAGATACAAAAGACTAAAGACGGAGGAAGCCCTAGAGGAGTACAAAAAGTGCAGGGGGATACTTAAAAAAGAAATTAGGAGATCAAGGAGGGGCCATGAAATAACACTGGCGAGCAAAATAAAGGAAAATCCTAAGATGTTTTATAAGTATATTAAGGGTAAGAGGATGACTAGGGAAAAAATAGGGCCCATTAGGGACAAAAATGGCAATCTGTGTGTGGAGCCGGCAGATGTAGGAGGGGTTCTAAATGAATTTTTTGCATCTGTTTTCACTGTGGAGAAGGACGATGTAGACATAGAAATACGGCAGGGGGACTGTGATATACTCGAACATATTAACATCGAGCGGGAGGAGGTATTGGCGGTTTTAGCAGGCCTAAAAATGGATAAATCCCCAGGCCCGGACGAAATGTATCCCAGGCTACTGTGTGAGGCAAAGGAGGAGATTGCGGGGGCTCTGACACATATATTCAGAACCTCTCTGGCCACAGGGGATGTGCCAGAGGACTGGAGAACCGCTAATGTAATACCATTATTCAAGAAGGGGAGTAGGGAAAAACCGGGGAACTACAGGCCTGTGAGCCTAACATCAGTGGTAGGAAAATTATTGGAAAAAATTCTGAAGGACAAAATTAGTCTCCACTTGGAGAAGCAAGGATTAATCAGGGATAGTCAACATGGCTTTGTCAAGGGAAGATCATGTCTGACTAATTTGATTGAATTTTTTGAGGGGGTGACTAGGCGTGTGGATGAGGGTAACGCAGTGGATGTGGTATACATGGATTTCAGTAAGGCCTTCGATAAAGTCCCCCACAGGAGACTGGTCAAGAAGGTACGAGCCCATGGAATCCAGGGTGCCTTGGCACTTTGGATACAAAACTGGCTTAGTGGCAGAAGGCAGAGGGTGATGGTCGAAGGTTGTTTTTGTGACTGGAAGCCTGTGGCCAGTGGGGTACCACAGGGATCGGTGCTGGGTCCCTTGCTGTTTGTGGTCTACATTAATGACTTGGATATGAATGTAAAAGGTATGATCAGTAAGTTCGCTGATGATACAAAGATTGGTAGGGTGGTAAATAGCGAGGAGGACAGCCTCAGTCTGCAGGACGATATAGATGGGTTGGTCAGATGGGCGGAACAGTGGCAAATGGAATTTAACCCGGAAAAGTGCGAGGTGATGCACTTTGGAGGGACTAACAAGGCAAGGGAATACACAATGAATGGGAGGACCCTAGGCAAGACAGAGGGTCAGAGGGATCTTGGTGTGCAAGTTCACAGATCCCTGAAGGCGGCGGAACAGGTAGATAAGGTGGTAAAGAAGGCATATGGGATACTTGCCTTTATTAGCCGAGGCATAGAATATAAGAGCAAGGAGGTTATGATGGAGCTGTATAAAACACTGGTTAGGCCACAGCTGGAGCACTGTGTGCAGTTCTGGTCGCCACACTACAGGAAGGATGTGATCGCTTTGGAGAGGATGCAGAGGAGATTCACCAGGATGTTACCAGGGCTGGAGCGCTTCAGCTATGAAGAGAGACTGGGAAGATTGGGTTTGTTTTCCTTGGAGCAGAGGAGGCTGAGGGGGGACATGATTGAGGTGTCCAAAATTATGAGGGGCACAGATAGGATGGATACTAAGGAGCTTTTTCCCTTCGTTGAGGGTTCTATAACAAGGGGACATAGATTCAAGGTAAAAGGCGGGAGGTTTAGAGGGGATTTGAGAAAGAACTTTTTCACCCAGAGGGTGGTTGGAGTCTGGAACTCACTGTCTGAAAGGGTTGTGGAGGCAGGAACCCTCACAACATTCAAGAAGCATTTGGATGAGCACTTGAAATGCCATAGCATACAAGGCTACGGACCAAATGCTGGAATATGGGATTAGAGTAGACAGGGCTGATGGCCGGCGTGGACACGATGGGCCGAAGGGCCTCTATCCGTGCTGTATAACTCTATGACTCTATGACTATGAGGAGAGATTGAGTAGAATGGGCCTATACTCTCTGGAGTTTAGAAGAATGAGAGGTGATCTCATTGAAACGTATAAAATTCTTAGAGGGCTTGACAGGGTAGATACTGAGAGGCTGTTTCCCCTGGCTGGAGAGTCTAGAACTCGGGGTCATAGTCTCAGGATAAGGGGTCGGCCATTTAGGGCTGAATCAAGGAAAAATTTCTTCACTCAGAGGGTTGTGAATCTTTGGAATTCTCTACCCGAGAGGGCTGTGGATGCTCACTCGTTGAGTATATTCAAGATTGAGATCGATGGATATTTGGACACGAAGGGAATCAAGGGATATGGGGATCGGGCGGGAAAGTGGAGTTGAGGTCGAAGATCAGCCATTATCTGATTGAATGGTGGAGCAGGCTCGAGGGGCCGTATGGCCTACTCCTGCCCCTATTTCTTATGTTATATGTAAAAAAAAGTCACAGCTCCCTTCAGAATATCTGCTGGTGCTAACAATGTGCAATAATGCTAACAATCCTTTTTCAAAAGGTGTGCCGCTCTCTGGGTTGAATAGTTCTGGTGTTCATTCTACTCATAAGGGAGGCGCCTTAAATTGCACTCTGGGAGTTGTAATCCAGAGCCTTTGCCCAGAGTGAGACCATGGTATTCTGGGCCTTGCATCTGTTTAGCCTCTTGAATTGGTTGGTATGTGACCTGCAGATAGACCCTGCTGCCTGCCCTCTCATATCATAGTATCATAATAGCTGCAGCACAGGAGGAGGCCATTCAGCCCATCATGCCTGTGCTGGCTATCCAAGTAGTCCCACTCCCCTGCTCTTTCCCCATAGACCTATAAATGTTTTCCCTTTATCCAATTCCCTTTTGAAAGTCACTATTGAATCTGCTTCCATCGCCCTTTCAGGCAGTGCGTTCCAGATCATCACAACTCACTGGGTAAAAAAATGTTTCCTCATCTCACCTCTGGTTCTTTTGCCGATCACCTTAAATCTGTGTCCTCTGGTTACCGATCCTCCCACCACTGGAAACAGTTTCTCCTTATTTACTCTATCAAAACCCTTCATGATTTTGAACACCTCGATCAAATCTCCTCTTAACCCTCTCTTCTCTAAGGAGAACAACCCCAGCTTCTCCAGTCTATCCAGGTAACTGAAGTCCCTCATCCCTGGGACCGTTCTAGTAATCTCTTCCGTGATTGCTTGCCATTTGCTTTTTTAGAAACTTCTATACTGCTTTAAGTTTAAGGGGCCGGCCTGTTAGGTCAGCTTGGTGCCTGGTGGCCATTTTTTGTTTTTATTTCCCTAGATATATTTAGTTGGCAGATGGATTTCAGATAGAGTTCCCACGCTGTAAATAAGGCAATGATAAGAAGCAACAAAGGGCTGACACAGCCCGATTCGATTGACTGAGGTTCTGCCCTGAGAACACTCTCCTCTTGGCACAGCACTGGGATTTTTCTGACTGCTAATTTGATAATCTGATAGTTACCCTTTCCTGCAATCTCGATTCAGCAAATATCCAGCTCAGTGTGGGTAACAATTAGTCACATTACGTTTGCTGTCTCCCTCATCAGTCTCTGTCGGCAGGTTACAACACCACAGCACTACACAAACAGCACGATTATCCAGACAGACCCCCTGAGCCAGTCGGACACCCCCCCTCATTGCCGTCGGTCTGACACACAGCTCCCCGTCGTTCTAAATTTATACAGCAGCCACTTTTCATGTTTTTGTTTGTTTCCCCCTTTCCGCTCCTCCCCCTGCTCCTGAAGGCAATGACTCTTACTGAGGTACAAACTACAGGCACCTACCCCCTGAGATGAGGACCTTCCTCTGCTACCTTGTTTAGTGGAATAAAGTCACCTCTTTGTCTGTTGTCTGAAAGGGTCGACTTGAAATGACTTTGTGCAGTCCCAACCCTCCTCCTAGTGGGCAGAAGGAACAGTACAAAATTACCATTCATTGGCCTTCTCATTCACAGAGGGCAAAGTACAGCTGGTGTGGAAATAATGGAACATTCTTCCAACAGTGGGGCAAGTCACAAAGTGCTTTACCTGATGGGACAGTGAAGAGGGAGCTTTACTCTGTCTCCAATCACTGAAATACCCTCAGTCTGTACTGTGTGTAAATTGGTGAGGGTCCTGATGGTGCTGTGTATAAACTGATGAGGGTCCCGATGGTGCTGCGTATAAACTGATGAGGGTCCCGATGGTGCTGTGTATAAATTGATGAGGGTCCCGATGGTGCTGTGTGCAAATTGGTGAGGGTCCCGATGGTGCTGTGTATAAATTGATGAGGGTCCCGATGGTGATGTGTGTAAATTGGTGAGGGTCCCGATGGTGCTGCGTATAAATTGATGAGGGTCCCAATGGTGCTGCGTATAAATTGATGAGGGTCCCGATGGTGCTGCGTATAAATTGATGAGGGTCCCGATGGTGCTGTGTATAAACTGATGAGGGTCCCGATGGTGCTGTGTGTAAATTGGTGAGGGTCCCGATGGTGCTGCGTATAAATTGATGAGGGTCCCGATGGTGCTGTGTATAAACTGATGAGGGTCCCGATGGTGCTGCGTATAAACTGATGAGGGTCCCGATGGTGCTGCGTATAAATTGATGAGGGTCCCGATGGTGCTGTGTATAAATTGATGAGGGTCCCGATGGTGCTGTGTATAAACTGATGAGGGTCCCGATGGTGCTGTGTATAAACTGATGAGGGTCCCGATGGTGCTGTGTATAAATTGATGAGGGTCCCGATGGTGCT
Organism: Heptranchias perlo; assembly: GCF_035084215.1. Lineage (NCBI taxonomy): Eukaryota > Metazoa > Chordata > Chondrichthyes > Hexanchiformes > Hexanchidae > Heptranchias > Heptranchias perlo. Next base: position 698,129 of record NW_027138646.1, read on the forward strand.
GCGTATAAATTGATGAGGGTCCCGATGGTGCTGTGTATAAACTGATGAGGGTCCCGATGGTGCTGTGTATAAATTGATGAGGGTCCCGATGGTACTGCGTATAAACTGATGAGGGTCCCGATGGTGCTGCGTATAAATTGATGAGGGTCCCAATGGTGCTGTGTATAAATTGATGAGGGTCCCGATGGTACTGCGTATAAACTGATGAGGGTCCCGATGGTGCTGCGTATAAATTGATGAGGGTCCCGATGGTGCTGTGTATAAATTGATGAGGGTCCCGATGGTGCTGCGTATAAATTGGTGAGGGTCCCGATGGTACTGCGTATAAATTGATGAGGGTCCCGATGGTGCTGTGTATAAACTGATGAGGGTCCCGATGGTGCTGTGTATAAATTGATGAGGGTCCCGATGGTACTGCGTATAAACTGATGAGGGTCCCGATGGTGCTGCGTATAAATTGATGAGGGTCCCGATGGTGCTGTGTATAAATTGATGAGGGTCCCGATGGTGCTGCGTATAAATTGATGAGGGTCCCGATGGTACTGCGTATAAATTGATGAGGGTCCCGATGGTGCTGTGTATAAATTGATGAGGGTCCCGATGGTACTGTGTATAAACTGATGAGGGTCCCGATGGTGCTGCGTATAAATTGATGAGGGTCCCGATGGTACTGTGTATAAACTGATGAGGGTCCCGATGGTACTGCGTATAAATTGATGAGGGTCCCGATGGTACTGTGTATAAATTGATGAGGGTCCCGATGGTGCTGTGTATAAACTGATGAGGGTCCCGATGGTGCTGTGTATAAATTGATGAGGGTCCCGATGGTGCTGCGTATAAATTGATGAGGGTCCCGATGGTGCTGCGTATAAATTGATGAGGGTCCCGATGGTACTGTGTATAAACTGATGAGGGTCCCGATGGTGCTGCGTATAAATTGATGAGGGTCCCGATGGTACTGTGTATAAACTGATGAGGGTCCCGATGGTGCTGTGTATAAATTGATGAGGGTCCCGATGGTGCTGCGTATAAATTGATGAGGGTCCCGATGGTGCTGTGTATAAATTGATGAGGGTCCCGATAGTACTGTGTATAAACTGATGAGGGTCCCGATGGTGCTGCGTATAAATTGATGAGGGTCCCGATGGTACTGTGTATAAACTGATGAGGGTCCCGATGGTGCTGTGTATAAATTGGTGAGGGTCCCGATGGTGCTGCGTATAAATTGATGAGGGTCGCGATGGTACTGCGTATAAACTGATGAGGGTCCCGATGGTGCTGCGTATAAATTGATGAGGGTCCTGATGGTACTGTGTATAAATTGATGAGGGTCCCGATGGTGCTGCGTATAAATTGATGAGGGTCCCGATGGTACTGCGTATAAATTGATGAGGGTCCCGATGGTGCTGCGTATAAATTGATGAGGGTCCCGATGGTGCTGCGTATAAATTGATGAGGGTCCCGATGGTACAGCGTATAAATTGATGAGGGTCCCGATGGTGCTGCGTATAAATTGATGAGGGTCCCGATGGTGCTGCGTATAAATTGATGAGGGTCCCGATGGTGCTGCGTATAAATTGATGAGGGTCCCGATATGTACTGCGTATAAATTGATGAGGGTCCCGATGGTGCTGCGTATAAATTGATGAGGGTCCCGATGGTGCTGCGTATAAATTGATGAGGGTCCCGATGGTACTGCGTATAAATTGATGAGGGTCCCGATGGTGCTGCGTATAAATTGATGAGGGTCCCGATGGTGCTGTGTATAAATTGATGAGGGTCCCGATGGTGTTGTGTATAAATTGGTGGGGGTCCCGATGGTGCTGTGTATAAATTGATGAGGGTCCCGATGGTGCTGTGTATAAATTGACGAGGGTCCCCATGGTGCCGACCATGTGTGCGGGAAGTGTGTCCACCTGCAGCTACTGACCGATCGTATCTCGGAGCTGGAGCTGCGGGTGGACTCACTGTGGAGCATCCGCGATGCAGAGAAACTCGTGGATAGCACGTTTAGCGAGTTGGTCACACCGCAGGTAAAGGGTATACAGGCAGGAAGTGAATGGGTGACCACCAGGAAGAGTAAGAGATGCAGGCAGGTAGTGCAGGGGTCCCCTGTGTCCATCCCCCTCTCAAACAGATATGCCACTTTGGATGCTGTTGGGGGGGATGACTTATCAGGGGAAGGCAGCAGCAGCCAACTTCCTGGCACCACGGGTGGCTCTGCTGCACAGGCTGGGAGGAAAAAGAGTGGCAGAGCTATAGTGATAGGGGACTCAATTGTAAGGGGAATAGACAGGCGTTTCTGCGGCCGCAACCGAGACTCCAGGATGGTGTGTTGCCTCCCTGGTGCAAGGATCAAGGATGTCTCGGAGCGGCTACAGAACATTTTGGAGGGGGAGGGCGAACAGCCAGCTGTCGTGGTGCACATAGGCACCAACGATATAGGTAAAAAAGGGGATGAGGTCCTAAAAGCAGAATATAGGGAGTTAGGAGGTAAATTAAAAAATAGGACCTCAAAGGTAGTAATCTCAGGATTGCTGCCAGTGCCACGTGCTAGTCAGAGTAGAAATAGGAGGATATTTCAAATGAATACGTGGCTAGAAGAATGGTGCAAGGGGAAGGGATTCAAATTCCTGGGACACTGGAAACGGTTCTGGGGGAGGTGGGACCAGTACAAACCGGACGGTCTGCACCTGGGCAGGGCCGGGACCGCTGTCCTAGGAGGAGTGTTTGCTAGTGCTGTTGGGGACGGTTTAAACTAAAGTGGCAGGGGGTTGGGAACCTGAGCAGGGAGAGAGAGGAAAGCGTAACAGGAAGGGACAGAAGGTATGGAGTAATAGGTAAAGTGTTAAAAAAGGAAAAAGCAGGAACTAAGCGTCACAAAACAGATTTGAAAGTTCTTTATCTGAATGCACGTAGCATTCGTAATAAAATGGACGAGTTAACGGCACAAATAACTACGTATGGGTATGATCTTGTGGCCATTACAGAAACATGGCTGCAGGGTGACAACGACTGGGAATTAAATATGCCAGGGTATTTAACAATCAGGAAGGACAGGCAGGAAGGAAGGGGAGGTGGGGTGGCTATGTTAATAAAGGAAGGAATCACTGTAATACAGAGAAATGATATTGGGACAAAGCATCAAGATAATGAAACAGTTTGGGTGGAGATAAGGAATAATAAGGGAAAAAAAACATTAGTGGGCGTAGTATATAGGCCTCCTAATAGTTGCAACTCTGCTGGAAGAAGTATTAATCAGGAGATCGTCGGGGCATGTAATAAGGGAACAGCCATAATTATGGGGGATTTTAATTATCATATTAACTGGACAAATCAAATTGGGCAGAGCAGCCTTGAGGACGAGTTCATTGAGTGCATCAGGGATGGATTTCTTGAGCAGTATGTAACTGATCCTACAAGGGGGCAGGCAACCTTGGACCTGGTCCTGTGTAATGAGTCAGGATTAATTAATAATGTCCTAGTTAAGGATCCCCTTGGAACGAGCGACCACAACATGGTTGAATTCCATATCCAATTAGAGGGTGAGAAGGTTGATTCTCAAACAAGCGTACTGAGCTTGAATAAAGGAGACTATGATGGTATGAGAGCGGAATTGATTAAAGTGGACTGGGAAAATAGATTAAAGGGTAAGACGGTACATGAGCAGTGGTGTTCATTTAGGGAGTTATTTTACAACTTTCAAAATAAATATATTCCACTGAGGAAAAAAGGGTGTAAAAGAAATGACAGCCATCCGTGGCTAAGTAAAGAAATCAAGGATAGTATCCGACTAAAAACAAGGACATATAAGGTAGCCAAACTTAGTGGGAGGATAGAAGATTGGGAATTCTTCAAAAGACAGCAAAAAGTAACTAAAGGATTGATTAAGAAAGGGAAGTTAGATTATGAAAAGAAATTAGCAAAAAATATAAAAACAGATAGCAAGAGTTTCTATAGTTATATAAAAAGAAAAAGGGTGGCTAAGGCAAACATAGGTCCCTTAGAGGATGAGACCGGGAAATTAATGGTGGGAAACATGGAGATGGCAAAAATGCTGAACAAATATTTTGTTTCAGTCTTTACAGTAGAGGACACTAAGAATATCCCAACACTGGACAAACAGGGGACTCTCGGGGGGGAGGAGCTAAATACGATTAAAATCACTCAAGAGATGGTACTCAGTAAAATAATGGGACTCAAGGCGGATAAATCCCCTGGACCTGATGGCTTCCATCCTAGGGTCTTGAGGGAAGTGGCAGTAGGGATTGTGGATGCTTTGGTGATAGTTTTCCAAAATTCCCTGGACTCAGGAGAGGTCCCGGCAGATTGGAAAACTGCTAATGTAACACCGTTATTTAAAAAGGGTAGTAGGCAGAAGGCTGGAAATTATAGGCCAGTTAGCTTAACATCTGTGGTGGGTAAAATTTTGGAGTCTATTATTAAGGAGACAGTAACGGAACATTTAGATAAGCATAATTTAATAGGACAAAGTCAGCATGGCTTTATGAAGGGGAAGTCATGTCTGACAAATTTGCTTGAGTTCTTCGAGGATATAACGTATAGGGTGGATAAAGGGGAAACAGTGGACGTAGTGTATTTAGACTTCCAGAAGGCATTCGACAAGGTGCCACATAAAAGATTATTACTTAAGATAAAAAATCACGGGATTGGGGGTAATATTCTGGCATGGGTGGAGGATTGGTTATCGAACAGGAAGCAGAGAGTTGGGATAAATGGTTCATTTTCGGACTGGCAACCAGTAACCAGTGGTGTTCCACAGGGGTCGGTGCTGGGTCCCCAACTCTTTACAATCTATATTAACGATTTGGAGGAGGGGACCGAGTGCAACATATCAAAATTTGCAGATGATACAAAGATGGGAGGGAAAGTAGAGAGTGAGGAGGACATAAAAAACCTGCAAGGGGATATAGACAGGCTGGGTGAGTGGGCGGAGATTTGGCAGATGCAATATAATATTGGAAAATGTGAGGTTATGCACTTTGGCAGGAAAAATCAGAGAGCAAGTTATTTTCTTAATGGCGAGAGACTGGAAAGTACTGCAGTACAAAGGGATCTGGGGGTCCTAGTGCAAGAAAATCAAAAAGTTGGTATGCAGGTGCAGCAGGTGATCAAGAAAGCCAACGGAATGTTGGCTTTTATTGCTAGGGGGATAGAATATAAAAACAAGGAGGTATTGCTGCAGTTATATAAGGTATTGGTGAGACCGCACCTGGAATACTGCATACAGTTTTGGTCTCCATACTTAAGAAAAGACATACTTGCTCTCGAGGCAGTACAAAGAAGGTTCACTCGGTTAATCCCGGGGATGAGGGGGCGGACATATGAGGAGAGGTTGAGTAGATTGGGACTCTACTCATTGGAGTTCAGAAGAATGAGAGGCGATCTTATTGAAACATATAAGATTGTGAAGGGTCTTGATCGGGTGGATGCAGTAAGGATGTTCCCAAAGATGGGTGAAACTAGAACTAGGGGGCATAATCTTAGAATAAGGGGCTGCTCTTTCAAAACTGAGATGAGGAGCAACTTCTTCACTCAGAGGGTGGTAGGTCTGTGGAATTTGCTGCCCCAGGAAGCTGTGGAAGCTACATCATTAGATAAATTTAAAACAGAAATAGACAGTTTCCTAGAAGTAAAGGGAATTAGGGGTTATGGGGAGCGGGCAGGAAATTGGACATGAAGCTGAGTTCGGATCGGTCAATGCCCTGTGGGTGGCGGAGAGGGCCCAGGGGCTGTGTGGCCGGGTCCTGCTCCGACTTCTTGTGCTCTTTAGATTTGTGGTTGGGATCAGATCAGCCATGATCTTATTGAATGGCGGAGCAGGCTCGAGGGGCCGATTGGCCTACTCCTGCTCCAATTTCTTATGTTCTTATGTGCTGTGTATAAATTGATGAGGGTCCCGATGGTGCTGCGTATAAATTGATGAGGGTCCCGATGGTGCTGTGTATAAATTGATGAGGGTCCCGATGGTGCTGCGTATAAATTGATGAGGGTCCCGATGGTGCTGCGTTTAAACTGATGAGGGTCCCGATGGTGCTGCGTATAAATTGATGAGGGTCCCGATGGTACTGCGTATAAATTGATGAGGGTCCCGATGGTGCTGTGTATAAATTGATGAGGGTCCCGATGGTGCTGCGTATAAATTGATGAGGGTCCCGATGGTGCTGCGTTTAAACTGATGAGGGTCCCGATGGTGCTGCGTATAAATTGACGAGGGTCCCGATGGTGCTGCGTATAAACTGATGAGGGTCCCGATGGTGCTGCGTATAAACTGATGAGGGTCCCGATGGTACTGTGTATAAATTGATGAGGGTCCCGATGGTGCTGTGTATAAATTGATGAGGGTCCCGATGGTGCTGCGTATAAACTGATGAGGGTCCCGATGGTGCTGCGTATAAACTGATGAGGGTCCCGATGGTGCTGTGTATAAACTGATGAGGGTCCCGATGGTGCTGCGTATAAATTGATGAGGGTCCCGATGGTGCTGCGTATAAACTGATGAGGGTCCCGATGGTGCTGCGTATAAACTGATGAGGGTCCCGATGGTGCTGTGTATAAATTGGTGAGGGTCCCGATGGTGCTGCGTATAAACTGATGAGGGTCCCGATGGTGCTGTGTATAAATTGGTGAGGGTCCCGATGGTGCTGTGTATAAATTGGTGAGGGTCCCGATGGTGCTGCGTATAAATTGATGAGGGTCCCGATGGTGCTGTGTATAAATTGATGAGGGTCCCGATGGTGCTGCGTATAAACTGAGGAGGGTCCCGATGGTGCTGCGTATAAATTGGTGAGGGTCCCGATGGTGCTGCGTATAAATTGATGAGGGTCCCGATGGTGCTGTGTATAAATTGGTGAGGGTCCCGATGGTGCTGCGTATAAATTGACGAGGGTCCCGATGGTGCTGCGTATAAATTGATGAGGGTCCCGATGGTGCTGTGTATAAATTGGTGAGTGTCCCGATGGTGCTGTGTATAAATTGATGAGGGTCCCGATGGTGCTGCGTATAAATTGATGAGGGTCCCGATGGTGCTGTGTATAAATTGGTGAGGGTCCCGATGGTGCTGTGTATAAATTGGTGAGTGTCCCGATGGTGCTGCGTATAAATTGGTGAGGGTCCCGATGGTGCTGTGTATGTGACAGTTTCAGACAAAGATCGAAGTGTCTAATGACTGAAATTTCCGCACAGATTTTCACGATAAGTAGGTTTCCTGTCCTGTCTCAGGCTCCATGGATAAACAAGAACTCATTTTCTGAATTTTAAGCAGAATTTGAGGAATGCATGGATCATTTATCCCATGTGCAGTGAGCTCGCAATGAATGGGAAACTGCTCCAAAAATATTATATTTCAAGCTCAATGTCTTTTCACAAAGAGAATAACTGAACACTGCGATCATAACTAGAATCTCAGCATGCTTGGGGCGGGGGGCTCGATCACAATATAATTAGCAAATGTATTCTGTTCCCAGTAGGGTCCTTTCCCCGAGAGACTACTACCAAACGTTGCGATTGCTTTTCTTCCCAGGAGGCCGTTTCATACAACTTCTGATCCCTCACTTCCTACAGATGACTTGTGTTTAATGTTGAGCTGTCAGCACCCCTCCTCTGTCTAACCAGCCTGATCCTGGATGGAGGAGTCTCTTGATGTGACTTAGCCTGTGAGGACACCTGTTGTTGAGACTCTGAGCCTCACAGATCTGAAGCCCGGGTTTGGATCGTAGTCTAGGCCAGTCATCGGGCTGAAAAGCCTCAGCGAGCTGCTGCCATCCATTGAACTACCTCCAGCATGGAGAGGGGTCTTCAGGGGAAAAGGAGGGGAAATCGGGAGAGGAGAAGGGGAATAGTATCAAACATACGGGCAAAAGAAGGACAGCGAGTGAGGTGTAGACTGGAACCATCATGCCAGACTGTCCTGACGACACACATGGATTTAATCAGGTTTAAACATCAGCTGACATCTCTCACCAGCTCTGCTGTCAAGCTGCATGCTGTCTTATTTCACACTGATTTTAACTGCATGAAGCAAACGAAAACATTCTCGCTGAGCCATGTGGGGAAACTTGATATGTTGGGCTCTTCCTGTGAAAGAACCTCACACTTAGTACAACATATATTTTGTGGGGGGAGTAAGGAACATCTGTAGCAGACTTCAGAGTATGGACTGACTTCAGAGTATGGACTGACTTCAGAGTATGGACTGACTTCAGAGTATGGACTGACTGGGTCTCAGTCGGAGCTTGTACTGAGATAGAAGGTCACTGTTGTTACATGAAGCACATGATTTCAACTCCGAGCGATGAGCCAATGGGGTTGGGCTCAGGCTGATGAATCTCTTTGTTCCGTTTGCCATACTCAGGGAAAGGTACTACGTACTGGGAGGAATCCAAGGGACAGGGCACGAATCTCATCCGTGTCATTGCACACAACGAGGACAGGACAACCTGGACATAACCCGCCCTCACATCTCCCAAGGAACAATCGCAAAAGAAAATGGAAGCTCCCAAAGTGCTATGATCCAGCCTTCTAGTGCAGTTACTCTCTCATTACAGGGCTTGTTTTAAACATGCTCACAGGTTTCACCTCCAGTCCCCTGCTTCGCAAATTGATCCAAATATTCTCATGCTTTGAGCAAAAGTTTTTTCTGTTACATTTTAAAATTCACTTTTCACTAATTTAAATGCGTGTCTTGTGGTCCCACTTTTCTGGTTTTGTTTCCAGTAATATTCTCAGTTTACCTTGTCTGTCTATCGAATTTTAAACACCTCTGTGACTTACCTTAGTAACTTCCTGCTCCAATCTACACAACTTACTGTCCCTCCTAACTTAGTGCCATCTGCAATCTTGGAAATGCATCTCTCTATTCCTTCATCCGAGTCATTGATATATATGGTGAAATGCAGAGGCCCCAGTACAGATCCCTGAGGACCACCACTTGTCACATCCTGATAATCAGAGAACGTTCCCTTTATCCCCACTCTCTCTCTCTCCTATCTCCCAACCAATTACCAATCCAAATTACAAGGTTGCCTCCAATTCCATGTGCTTTCAGTTTTGCTAATAGTCTCTTGTGCAGAACTTTATCGAATGTCTTCTGGGAGTTCATATAGACAACTTCCATAGACACGTCCCTATCCACCACGTCAGTGGCCTCCTCAAAAAATTCCACTACATCAGTCAGACATGTCCTGCATCATGACTATGCTGAGATAGAAGCTGACTTGCAGTGCACAGTCACTGATCATAGACTCCAGTAACTTCCCCACAACTGATGTTAATCTGACAGGTCTGTAATTACCTGGTTTCTCTATCCCTCCCTTCTTAAATAATGGAGTGACATTTGCAATCTTCCAATCCAAAGGCACAATTCCCGAATCTGGAGAACTTTGGAAAATTATGACTAACACATCTGTAATTTCCTCATTTATTTCTTTTCATATCCTGGGTGGAAAAAATCAGGTTCTGGAGATTTGTCTATTTTAAGTCCCATTATTTTCTCCATTACCATTTTCTTACTTATATTAAATCTATTCGGTTCCTCCCCTGACTTATTTTGAGGTTCCCTTGTACCGCTGGTATTTTGTCCCCTTCCTTCACTGTGAAAATGGATAGAAAGTACTTGTCACTTCCTTATTATCCATTATAGTATTGCCTGCTTCTGTCTTTAATGGGCCCACATCCCCCTCCCTTACCCTCTCATTCTCTTAATTTACTTATAGAAACTTTTACTGTTAACTTTGATATCCCATGCAAGATTTCTGCGTGTTCCCTTTTTGCACCTCTTATTACTTTCCTTATGTCCCTTTGTTGTTTTTAAAGCTCTTCTTGTCTGCTGGATTTCCACTTTTCCTTGTATTTGTGTAAACCTTTTCTGTTAGCTTGATACTGTCTCTTACCTCATCTGTTGACCATGGTTGCTGAACTACACAAATGGAGCTTTTGCCTTTAAGAGGAATGTACTGGTTTTGTATCATACCCAATACCTTGTAGGTTCACCCATTAACAGTTCGACCCTGTGGGCAACTCATTTCTCATCCCTTCATCACCACATCTGACCAGTTTACAATTACTTTCAATATCCAGACCATAAATGTAGATTAAAAACAACAGGGTCTAAACACTGGCCACTGTGGGAGTCCATTCAACTCCCTACCCTCCTGCCACTCTGTCAGTATACCTCTCAACAGCACCTAGTTTCAGATTTTTCAAACCAATTTCTTATCCGGCCCCATATTCTACCCTGGATTCTCATGGCTTTTAGATTAATTTGAAGACTTTCATGTCAAAATGTTTCTGAAAGTTAGATGGTTACAAAGCCGGGTGATGCTGTAGATTGCAGGTTCCATGTTCTCAGTCTCTCACGTCAGTGGTGTGACCATCTTACCTTTAAGGGAGTTGATTCCCGATATCTCCCTAAAGTAGCGGGACCTGGGGGTGTAACAGTGGAATCCCACTGTGAGCGGAACCAGATCTCCGTGGCTTTCACACTCCCCGAAGGTGGACTGGGTTACACTAGATGAGGCAGGGTTTCATTCACATCGATAAGCTGTTTTATTCTATCGTAAGGTGAATGTACAGAGTAACCAGCAGATTCACTTGGTTCAATCGGTAAAACCAACATAGAACTGATGGGTTGATACGCTGTAGTGGGCCATCGAATAACCCCTCTGCAGCCTGCCTTCGTTTTATGTCCGTCTTTCTTGGGACCTTTCTGCCTCAAGCTGCACTTTAATTAGATGACATTCATGTCATAATCTTTATGAAAAACAGACTACTACAAATTATGCTACAAAAGCCAGGCAGTTCTTTAGGTGTCTGATATTCTGTTTTATTTCTTGACTCTTCACAGCCATAAAGAGATCAGAAACCTTCCAATACATAGGGTGTCGGTGTTCAGCGATTACAGAGATAAGCTACTGAATTGTTTATTATTTACAGTCTATGAGGAAACTGCATCAAGGGTAGCTCATCGGCCATGATCTCATTGAATGGCGGAACAGGCTCGAGAGGCTGAATGGCCTCCTCCTGTTTCTATGTAACTACCTACCGTCTCACACCCCATTTCCTTCTCCCTGCAGTAACTGCAGCTTTTAACAGTAACTCTTTTTCCAAATCCTTTCTGTGGAAAAATGGTCAAAAAAGTCCTGAAGCTTTTCACAGATAAAGAAGGTCACCTGATCTGTCACACCCTCAATAAAGTCGAGGACGATCGTCCTTGAGGGATTTTTCTCTCTCAATCCCTGCTGGCTGTTTCTTGATTTTTTATTATACAGATTCTCGTCCAGGCTGCCCCTAAAAATAAACCCCCTTGTTCCACCTGGTATTGATGTATTTGGCTGGGTCAGACTTGTACCCTTTTTAAATACAGGTACTACACGAACCTGCAGAACCTCTCCAGTGACCAGCGATTCCTTTATGACCACAGTCAGCACTTGCAAAGTTCCTCCCGAGACTCGTTCAGTATCCTAGGATGTGTGCTATCTGACCCAGGGGCTTTGTTAGTCTTAAATTCCTTTATATTATCAATAATCACTGCCACATTGATCTCAGCCCCCCAGGACGCTGGGTGTACTATAGGCACTGGACAGTCACCACTGGACGGTCACCACTGTATAGTTACCACCGGACGGTCGCCACTGGACAGTCACCACCGGACGGTCACCACTGTATAGTCACCACTGTATAGTCACCACCGGACGGTCGCCACTGTATAGTCACCACCGGACGGTCACCTCAGGACGGTCACCACTGTATAGTCACCACTGTATAGTCACCACTGTATAGTCACCACTGTATAGTCACCACTGTATAGTCACCACCGGACGGTCGCCACTGGACAGTCACCACCGGACGGTCACCACTGTATAGTCACCACTGTATAGTCACCACCGGACGGTCGCCACTGTATAGTCACCACTGTATAGTCACCACCGGACGGTCACCTCAGGACGGTCACCACCGGACGGTCACCACCGGACGGTCACCACTGTATAGTCACCACTGTATAGTCACCTAGCATCACCCACTGTGGCCAACATTCAAACTCCTCAATCTCCTTCTGTTTTATGGCCATTTCTATTGGCCAGATTTGACGTTCCTATACTGGAAGAATGTTTTGTATCATTTTCTGTCCTCATTACCAGCGATGGGTCCTATTTATTGCAGTCTACTCAGAGAAACACAAGATATATGAATCATCACGACGGAGTTACTGAATGCTGGGGGTAGCTCACTGAATGGAAATGGAGCTAATACAACAACAATAAAGAGAGACTTACATCAGAAAGAAACAAGAATACAGCGCCTTTCATGACCACAGGGCGTCCCAAAGTACTCTACAGCCAATTAAGTATTTTCTGAAGTGTAGTCACTGTGTAATGTAGGAAACGCGGCAGTCAATTTGCGCACAGCAAGATCCCACGAACAACAATGTGATAAATGACCAGATAATCTGTTTTAAATGATGTTAGTTGAGGGATAAATATTGGCCAGGCCACCAGAGAGAACTCCCCTGCTCTTCTTCAAATAGTGGCCATGGATCTTTTACATCCACCTGAGAGGGGCAGACGTGGCCTCGGTTTAACGTCTCATCTGAAAGACGCATCTCGGACAGTGCAGCACTCCCTCAGTACTGACCCTCCGACAGTGCAGCACTCCCTCAGTACTGACCCTCCGACAGTGCAGCACTCCCTCAGTACTGACCCTCCGACAGTGCAGCGCTCCCTCAGTACTGACCCTCCGACAGTGCGGCGCTCCCTCAGTACTGACCCTCCGACAGTGCGGCGCTCCCTCAGTACTGACCCTCCGACAGTGCGGCGCTCCCTCAGTACTGACCCTCCGACAGTGCGGCGCTCCCTCAGTACTGGCCCTCCGACAGTGCAGCACTCCCTCAGTACTGACCCTCCGACAGTGCGGCACTCCCTCAGTACTGACCCTCCGACAGTGCAGCACTCCCTCAGTACTGTACTGGGAGTATCAGCCTAGATTATGTGCAAGTCTCTGGAGTGGGAATTGAACCCATGACCTTCTGACTCAGAGACTGCCAACTGAGCCACGACTGACCACAGAGTGCGTTTCCCAGTAAAAGGCACAACACTCCCTTCAGGAAACTCAGTCTCTCATCAGCTCTCACATTCGAGATGTAACCTGACAACAGACAGCCCAGAAAGCCAGGCTGAGATTTTCACTGGAGCGTCAGCCTAGATTATGTGCTCGTCTCCTGAGTGGGACTTGAAACCACAACCTTCTGACTCAGAGATGAGAGTGACACAGCTGACACAGCATTGGAATCGATCATCAGAGATAAACTGAAGGATTACCTGCCTGAGAATTACCTGGGAAATAGCAGGTAGCACAGTTTCAGACGGAAAGGTGCTGCCTGGCCAATCTCCTTGAGGAATTGATAACCTGAGAGTAAAAACCTTTAACTGTGCCTCGATTTCCCAAATGCCCTTGACCGAGCTCCTCACAAACTGCCACATCAGCTTAAAGCAGCGGGAATTGAAGGTAAAACCACGGAATGCCCATTGCCCCATTTATCAATGTCCCATTGGAGCTTCATTTAGTCTTCTAAAGAACTAACTATATCTCCTAATCTCCAAACACGCGACCTCTACCACCTAGAAGGACAAGAGCAGCAGGCACATGGGAACAACACCACCTGCACGTTCCCCTCCAAGTCACACACCATCCCGACTTGGAAATGTATCGCCGTTCCTTCATCGTCACTGGGTCAAAATCCTGGAACTCGCTACCTAACAGCACTGTGGGAGAACCTTCACCGCACAGACTGCAGCGGTTCAAGAAGGCGGCTCACCACCACCTTCTCAAGGGCAATTAGGGATGGGCAATAAATGCTGGTCTTGCCAGCGACGCCCACATCCCATGAATGAGTAAAAAAAAATTGGTATCATCACAAATTTGGACTCCCTCGAGGCCTGTATCCAAATCATTGATATACACAGTGAACAGAAGTGACCCCAGAACTGAACCCTGTGGGTCACCACCACCCACTTCAACCACTCAGAGAAACCGCCCTTAACTCCAACTCTCTGGTTTCTCCATTCTAACCAATTTTTTATCCTGTTTCCTATCCTCTCCCTAATTCCATTCCCCTTCATCCTCTCCAGTGACCTCCCGTGTGGTACCTTGTCAAAGGCTTTTCTGAAGTCCATGTTCACCACATCCACCACATTTCCCCATCTACCGTGTCTGTTACCCCCTCTAAGAATTCTATGAGGTTTGTCCATCACGATTGTCCCTTTGGAATAACCCATTTTAATAAATTCCTGTGCCCCACCCAGACTCCTCCCCTCTCATCGCCCTGTTCATCCATTTCAGGCACTGCTTGTGTAGTTTACACTCGTGTTGGGAATCGGGAGGTATCAGGATTTAAAAGGGGAAAAGCAATCTGAAAGCATGTGTGTGCAGGAAATATATCAGAAATGTCCAAGCTTATTCCCAACTGTTTTTTGATGATGTCCTTCCCTTGCTTTTTGGCCCTAGCTGGCCCCTCCTGGGCCTACTGGTAGTAGAGTGGGCACACAATCTATTGCCAGTCCACAGGTGTACCTCACTCCACACGGAGGGTACCGGCATTGCTTCAGCCCTCCTGCAGAGGCATTGCTGAGATCTGGAACTCATCAACGCCCCTCCCCCCACCGCCAATCACGACCACATTGTTCAATTAAACTACATTTGGCCATGGGTCGTTAAAGCAGAGCCTTGGAGGAGCAGGGGACAATATTAGAAGTTGCCTCAGAGGCAAACACATAATGCCTGCTAATCATATCATGATTTACTGCACTGGACTGAAGGCGATTACCTCCTGTGATGCAGTGCACTCGACTGCTGTTAATCCAGGGATTTCAAAGCTCACTCATTTCTTCTGCAAACTACATCAACCACAAACCAATTTTGTTTATATATCTCCTTCCGTTTCTAAGTGGTATTTGGAAATAAAAATATATACAACAGGAACAAATGTAAAGTTATTTTAAATTCTGTCATCTGACTTGTGCTCTGGAGGATGGATCAGGTCAGCTCCTGCAGAGTGACTGTAACGAGATCTCACTCCACAGGCCGACAGGAACATCTTCCTTTCTTCTCAAACTCCTTTAAATACCAAGGTCAACATTCAGAGGCAAGGAAGATCAACACACTGAGAGGAACCTAAGCAGAATGTAGAGATTCCGGCTTCTCATGGGAATCCTAACTCTTAATAGCCTATGACCTTTAATGAACAAACTAGTCCTCACCAGTGGCTCCACTGTCCACATCCACAGGCTGAAGAAACACAACAGGGCACTCAGCTCAAAGACAACCCAGGGAACAGAAAGTTGTGCTTAAAAGGAAGTGTGACTGAAGCAGGTATATTTTTCCATCCCTTTTATCGACACAAGTGACAGTCGAGGACCAGGTCCCCCTCCCCGCTCAGCCCAGCTCCAGGTGCACCCCGAAACCTTTCACCCTTCTCGTCCACTATTCTGCACCAGTTCCTGCAGAGAGCAGCCTGTAGAAGGTGGGAGCAGAGGTGTAACCCTCCTGGTTTGTGGCCCGACAGTCTGTTTCTCTGCAGGCTGTTCGCTTTCTAAAGTGGGCATAAAAGGTCCAATTTTCATCCACATGCCCTGATTTTTATCCAATTTTCATTCACGTGCCAACACCCGTTCAATCAATGAGGCATGTGACGGGAGCGGAGAGAACGTGACGGGAGCAGAGAGCGAGGGACGGGAGCGGAGAGCGAGGGACGGGAGCCGAGAGAAGGTGACGGGAGCGGAGAGCGAGGGACGGGAGCGGAGAGCGAGGGACGGGAGCGGAGAGCGAGGGACGGGAGCGGAGAGAACGTGACGGGAGCGGAGAGCGAGAGACGGGAGCGGAGAGAAGGTGACGGGAGCGGAGAGCGAGGGACGGGGGCGGAGAGCGAGGGACGGGAGCGGAGAGCGAGGGACGGGAGCGGAGAGCGAGGGACGGGAGCGGAGAGAACGTGACGGGAGCGGAGAGCGAGGGACGGGAGCGGAGAGCGAGGGACGGGAGCGGAGAGCGAGGGACGGGAGCGGAGAGCGAGGGACGGGAGCGGAGAGAAGGTGACGGGAGCGGAGAGCGAGGGACGGGAGCGGAGAGAAGGTGACGGGAGCGGGGAGCGAGGGACGGGAGCGGAGAGCGAGGGACGGGAGCGGAGAGCGAGGGACGGGAGCAGAGAGAAGGTGACGGGAGCGGAGAGCGAGGGACGGGAGCGGAGAGAAGGTGACGGGAGCGGAGAGCGAGGGACGGGAGCGGAGAGAAGGTGACGGGAGCGGAGAGCGAGGGACGGGAGCGGAGAGAAGGTGACGGGAGCGGAGAGCGAGGGACGGGAGCGGAGAGCGAGGGACGGGAGCGGAGAGAAGGTGACGGGAGCGGAGAGCGAGGGACGGGAGCGGAGAGCGAGGGACGGGAGCGGAGAGCGAGGGACGGGAGCGGAGAGCTAGGGACGGGAGCGGAGAGCGAGGGACGGGGGAGGAGAGAAGGTGACGGGAGCGGAGAGCGAGGGACGGGAGCGGAGAGCGAGGGACGGGGGCGGAGAGCGAGGGACGGGGGAGGAGAGAAGGTGACGGGAGCGGAGAGCGAGGGACGGGGGAGGAGAGAAGGTGACGGGAGCGGAGAGCGAGGGACGGGAGCGGAGAGCGAGGGACGGGGGCGGAGAGCGAGGGACGGGGGCGGAGAGCGAGGGACGGGGGCGGAGAGAAGGTGACGGGAGCGGAGAGCGAGGGACGGGAGCGGAGAGCGAGGGACGGGAGCGGAGAGCGAGGGACGGGAGCGGAGAGCGAGGGACGGGAGCGGAGAGAAGGTGACGGGAGCGGAGAGCGAGGGACGGGAGCGGAGAGCGAGGGACGGGAGCGGAGAGAAGGTGACGGGAGCGGAGAGAAGGTGACGGGAGCGGAGAGAAGGTGACGGGGGCGGAGAGCGAGGGACGGGAGCAGAGAGCGAGGGACGGGGGCGGAGAGCGAGGGACGGGAGCAGAGAGCGAGGGACGGGGGCGGAGAGCGAGGGACGGGAGCGGAGAGAAGGTGACGGGAGCGGAGAGCGAGGGACGGGAGCGGAGAGCGAGGGACGGGAGCGGAGAGCGAGGGACGGGAGCGGAGAGAAGGTGACGGGAGCGGAGAGCGAGGGACGGGGGCGGAGAGCGAGGGACGGGAGCGGAGAGAAGGTGACGGGAGCGGAGAGCGAGGGACGGGAGCGGAGAGCGAGGGACGGGAGCAGAGAGAAGGTGCCGGGAGCGGAGAGCGAGGGACGGGAGCGGAGAGAAGGTGACGGAAGCGGAGAGCGAGGGACGGGAGCGGAGAGAAGGTGATGGGAGCGGAGAGCGAGGGACGGGAGCGGAGAGAAGGTGACGGGAGCGGAGAGCGAGGGACGGGAGCGGAGAGAAGGTGACGGGAGCGGAGAGCGAGGGACGGGAGCGGAGAGAAGGTGACGGGAGCGGAGAGCGAGGGACGGGAGCGGAGAGCGAGGGACGGGAGCGGAGAGCGAGGGACGGGAGCGGAGAGCGAGGGACGGGAGCGGAGAGAAGGTGATGGGAGCGGAGAGCGAGGGACGGGAGCGGAGAGCGAGGGACGGGAGCGGAGAGAAGGTGATGGGAGCGGAGAGCGAGGGACGGGAGCGGAGAGCGAGGGACGGGGGCGGAGAGCGAGGGACGGGAGCGGAGAGAAGGTGATGGGAGCGGAGAGCGAGGGACGGGGGCGGAGAGCGAGGGACGGGAGCGGAGAGCGAGGGACGGGAGCGGAGAGCGAGGGACGGGAGCGGAGAGCGAGGGACGGGAGCGGAGAGAAGGTGACGGGAGCGGAGAGCGAGGGACGGGAGCGGAGAGCGAGGGACGGGAGCGGAGAGAAGGTGACGGGAGCGGAGAGAAGGTGACGGGAGCGGAGAGCGAGGTGACGGGAGCGGAGAGCGAGGGACGGGAGCGGAGAGCGAGGGACGGGAGCGGAGAGAAGGTGACGGGAGCGGAGAGAAGGTGACGGGAGCGGAGAGCGAGGTGACGGGGGCGGAGAGAAGGTGACGGGAGCGGAGAGAAGGTGACGGGAGCGGAGAGAAGGTGACGGGAGCGGAGAGAAGGTGACGGGAGCGGAGAGAAGGTGACGGGAGCGGAGAGCGAGGTGACGGGGGCGGAGAGAAGGTGACGGGAGCGGAGAGAAGGTGACGGGAGCGGAGAGAAGGTGACGGGAGCGGAGAGCGAGGGACGGGAGCGGAGAGAAGGTGACGGGAGCGGAGAGAAGGTGACGGGAGCGGAGAGAAGGTGACGGGAGCGGAGAGAAGGTGACGGGAGCGGAGAGCGAGGTGACGGGGGCGGAGAGCAAGGGACGGGAGCGGAGAGAAGGTGACGGGAGCGGAGAGCGAGGTGACGGGGGCGGAGAGCAAGGGACGGGGGCGGAGAGCGAGGTGACGGGGGCGGAGAGCGAGGGACGGGAGCGGAGAGCGAGGGACGGGAGCAGAGAGAAGGTGACGGGAGCGGAGAGCGAGGGACGGGAGCGGAGAGAAGGTGACGGGAGCGGAGAGCGAGGGACGGGAGCGGAGAGCGAGGGACGGGAGCGGAGAGCGAGGGACGGGAGCGGAGAGCGAGGGACGGGAGCGGAGAGAAGGTGACGGGAGCGGAGAGCGAGGGACGGGAGCGGAGAGAAGGTGACGGGAGCGGAGAGCGAGGGACGGGAGCGGAGAGCGAGGGTCGGGAGCGGAGAGAAGGTGACGGGAGCGGAGAGCGAGGGACGGGAGCGGAGAGCGAGGTGACGGGGGCGGAGAGCGAGGGACGGGAGCGGAGAGCGAGGTGACGGGGGCGGAGAGCGAGGGACGGGAGCGGAGAGCGAGGTGACGGGGGCGGAGAGAAGGTGACGGGGGCGGAGAGCGAGGGACGGGAGCGGAGAGCGAGGTGACGGGGGCGGAGAGCGAGGGACGGGAGCGGAGAGCGAGGGTCGGGAGCGGAGAGAAGGTGACGGGAGCGGAGAGAAGGTGACGGGAGCGGAGAGCGAGGTGACGGGGGCGGAGAGCGAGGGACGGGAGCGGAGAGCGAGGTGACGGGGGCGGAGAGCGAGGGACGGGAGCGGAGAGCGAGGGACGGGAGCGGAGAGCGAGGGACGGGAGCGGAGAGCGAGGGACGGGAGCGGAGAGCGAGGGACGGGAGCGGAGAGCACATGACGGCAACACACACGCACATTATTTGAAGAGGCCCTTAGCCACCTAGTTGGGAATTTCAGCAGAATTGTAGTTAGATGATGAGTGAAGGAGGTGGTTCTATTCTTAGTCTACGTTGTTACCATCCATGGTCAAGCTGAATTCCCATGTTGGAAGAATCCTGCAATGTCCCAAGCACAGTGCATCGTGCAGTGAGCCTCAGAGCGTTGTGTCGCTATTGTAATGGAGCAGGAGATCAGCCACATCTATGAAGCAACAGGGCTAAAGGATGAGCTAAGTACCATGCCCCAGAGCATGGTACATTGGCGAGACCATGCAGACGCTGCGACAACGGATGAACGGACACCGCGCAACAATCGCCAAACAGGAGGGTTCCCTCCCAGTCGGGGAACACTTCAGCAGTCATGGACATTCATCCACCGACCTTCGGGTAAGCGTACTCCAAGGCGGCCTTCGAGACACACGACAACGCAAAATCGTCGAGCAGAAATTGATAGCCAAGTTCCGCACCCATGAGGACGGCCTCAACCGGGATCTTGGGTTCATGTCACGCTACACGTTACCCCACCAGCGAACAAATGTTATCTGTTTTTAATATAATGGGTCATTTGCTGGCTCTCTCTGCCTTCCGGATGTTTCTGCCTCTCTCTGTGTTTTTTTTTCTCTGTTTTTTTTCCCTGTTTGTTTTTTTATTGAATGTGTATTCGGGGGTTCTGCAGATGACACCTCTCTGTCTGAACACGGTGATTGCCTTGGCAACGGGCAGTTGCAGGGGCAGTCTGTAAACACCATGTATTGTTCAATATGTATAAATGCGTAGGCTTCAAGGAGATCCTTAACATTTACCTGAGGAAGGAGGAAGTCTCCGAAAGCTTGTGAATTTAAAATAAAATTGCTGGACTATAACTTGGTGTTGTAAAATTGTTTATAAGTGGGGAAAGGCAGCAGGAGGGGTCCCATTTTATGCTGGTTCTGTTACTCTGGTTTATTGGTTCACATCGCACTCCAGCTGCAGTGGGACCAAGGTGACAGTGTGCCTGGGGAGATGTTTGTTGGGATAGTGCAATGTCTCCAAGAATTCACATCATGTCGGTTTGTCCATAAATATAGGGTTGGATTTTGCTCTAAAAATAACAGCGAGCCTAAAAGGACTCTCCGTTATTTCAGTGCAAATAGTCGAGGGACGTCTGGTGACCGTCCACGCACAGTTAAAGGTGGAAATCTGCAAGTTCCTCTCCCAGATGAGCTGCTTGTCTGTGAACTTCGTGGGAAGGAGATCTCACCGGCTGACTCGAGATGAAACGGCTGCAACAGCGTCAAGTTCCTCTCCTGCCCAGCGGGAAACAAAGGGATCGCCCCAGAAAAAGGGACCTCAATTTTGTATGTAACCAAGGCTTTAACGGCTTGGTAAGTCTGAATGACTCAATGGCGAGCAGTCTCCCTGACACCGAAAATTAATGTTTACAAGTGTGGAGTCCCATTCCTGCACATTTTAATTGTTCTTGGAGATTTAAAAAAATACTTTTTCTTTGTATCTTTTATCTCCATCTTTTCATTCAGTATTTCTTACCCTCTCTTTATTTCTCTTTCAGTACCTGATTGGACATTGAACTCAAAACTCTCAAACCCAGAACTTCCTCGGCCTGTGACTGCACTGCTTATCAATGTGCTTCAGACTGATTGGTTAAGGGAATAAACAGCTGCTTACTGCGTTCACAGAGCTCACAGATGGAGAGAGGGAGAGGGAGAGATAGAGAGGGGGGAGAGAGAGGGAGAGGAGGGGGGAGAGAGAGGGAGAGGGAGAGGGGGGGGGAGAGAGAGGGAGAGGGGGGGGGAGAGAGAGGGAGAGGGAGAGATAGAGAGGGGGGAGAGGGGGGGGGGAGAGAGAGGGAGAGGGGGGGGGAGAGAGAGGGAGAGGGGGGGGGGAAGAGAGGGAGAGGGGGGGGGAGAGAGAGGGAGAGGGGGGGGGAGAGAGGGAGAGGGGGGGGAGAGAGGGAGAGGGGGGGGGGGGGAGAGAGGGAGAGGGGGGGGGGAGAGAGAGGGAGAGGGGGGGGGGGGAGAGAGAGGGAGAGGGGGGGGGGGGGAGAGAGGGAGAGGGGGGGGGGGGAGAGAGGGAGAGGGAGAGATAGAGAGAGAGGATGGGGGGGGGGAGAGAGGGAGAGGGGGGGGGGAGGGAGAGGGAGAGGGGGGGGGAGGGAGAGGGAGAGGGGGGGGGGAGGGAGAGGGAGGGGGGGGGGAGAGAGGGAGAGGGGGGGGGAGAGGGAGAGGGGGGGGGGGAGAGGGAGAGAGGGGGGAGAGAGAGGGAGAGGGAGAGATAGAGAGAGGGAGAGGGGGGGGGAGGGAGAGGGGGGGGGAGAGAGAGGGGGGGGGAGAGAGAGGGAGGGGGGGGGAGAGAGAGGGAGGGGGAGAGAGAGGGAGGGGGAGAGAGAGGGAGGGGGAGAGAGAGGGAGGGGGGGGGAGAGAGAGGGAGAGGGGGGGGGGAGGGAGAGGGAGAGGGGGGGAGGGAGAGAGGGGGGAGGGAGAGGGAGAGAGGGGGGAGGGAGAGGGAGAGAGGGGGGAGGGAGAGGGAGAGAGGGGGGGAGAGAGAGGGAGAGGGGGGGGAGGGAGAGGGAGAGGGGGGGGGAGAGAGAGGGAGAGGGGGGGGGGAGAGAGGGAGAGGGGGGGGGGAGAGAGGGAGAGGGGGGGGGGGGAGAGAGGGAGAGGGGGGGGGAGAGAGAGGGAGAGGGAGAGATAGAGAGAGAGGATGGGGGGGGGGGGAGAGAGGGAGAGGGGGGGGGGAGGGAGAGGGAGGGGGGGGGGAGAGAGGGAGGGGGGGGGAGAGGGGGAGAGGGGGGGGAGAGGGAGAGGGGGGGGGAGAGGGAGAGGGGGGGGAGAGGGAGAGGGGGGGGGGGAGAGGGAGAGAGGGGGGAGAGAGAGGGAGAGGGAGAGATAGAGAGAGGGGGAGAGGGGGGGGGGGAGGGAGAGGGGGGGGGGGAGAGAGAGGGGGGGGGAGAGAGAGGGAGGGGGGGGGAGAGAGAGGGAGGGGGAGAGAGAGGGAGGGGGAGAGAGAGGGAGGGGGGGGGAGAGAGAGGGAGAGGGGGGGGGAGGGAGAGGGAGAGGGAGAGGGGGGGGGGAGGAGAGAGGGGGGAGGGAGAGGGGAGAGGGGGGGAGGGAGAGGGAGAGGGGGGGGGAGGGAGAGGGAGAGAGGGGGGGGAGAGGGGGGGGGAGAGAGAGGGAGGGGGAGAGAGAGGGAGGGGGAGAGAGAGGGAGGGGGAGAGAGAGGGAGGGGGGGGAGAGAGAGGGAGAGGGGGGGGGAGGGAGAGGGAGAGGGGGGGGAGGGAGAGGGAGAGGGGGGGGAGGGAGAGGGAGAGAGGGGGGGGGAGGGGGGGGGAGAGAGAGGGAGAGGGGGGGGGGGAGAGAGAGGGAGAGGGAGAGGGAGAGGGGGGGGGGAGAGAGAGGGAGAGGGGGGGAGGGCGGAGGGGGGAAGGGGGGAGGGGGGAAGGGGGGAGGGCGGAGGGGGGAAGGGGGAGGGCGGAGGGGGGAAGGGCGGAGGGCGGAGGGGGGAAGGGCGGAGGGGGGGAGGGGGGGAGGGCGGAGGGGGGAAGGGCGGAGGGGGGGGAGGGGGGGGAGGGGGGAGGGGGGGGAGGGGGGAGGGGGGGAAGGGGGGAGGGGGGGGAAGGGGGGGAGAGGGGGAGAGAGGGAGAGAGAGGGAGGGAGAGCGAGGAGGGAGAGAGAGCAGGAGAGAGAGAGGGAGGGAGAGAGGGAGGGAGAGAGCGGGAGAGAGAGAGGGGGAGAGAGAGAGGGAGCGAGATAGAGGGAGAGAGATAGAGAGAGAGGGGGGGGAGCGAGAGAGAGAGAGAGGAGGGAGAGAGAGAGAGAGACGGAGAGAGAGAGGGAGAGAGGGGAGAGAGAGGGAGAGAGAGAGGGGGAGAGAGAGGAGAAGAGATGGAGGGGAGGGGGAGGGAGAGAGGGCGGTAGAGAGGGAGGGAGAGGGGGAGAGAGAGGGGTAGAGAGGGAGGAAGAGGGGGAGAGAGAGGGGGAGGGAGGGAGAGGGGAGGGAGGGAGAGGGGAACAGAGGGATGGAGAGAGGGAGGGGAGAGAGGGGTAGTGGGGAGAGAGGGTGAGAAAGGGAGGGGGAGAGGATGAGGGTGAGGGGGAGAGAGGGGGTGAGAGGGGGAGATAGAGGGAGGGTAAGTGAGAGGGAGAGAGTGAGAGGGGGGAGAGAGGGAGACGGGGAGAGAGGGAGACGGGGAGAGAGGGAGACGGGGAGACAGGGTGGGGGGGAGAGAGGGATGGGGAACAGAACGAGAGGGAGAGAGAAGGCTAGGGAGATGGAGGGAGAAAGGGAGGGGAAAGAGAGGAAGAGGTGTGGGGGTGAGAGGGTCAGAAGGAAATAGGGAGAGAGGTGCCCAGGAGAGGGGGAGAGGGGGCCAGGAGAGGGGGAGAGGGGGCCAGGAGAGTGGGGGCTGGGAGAGGGAGAGAGAGGGGGAGAGGTGGCCGGGGGAGGGAGAGAGGGGGAGAGGTGGCCGGGGGAGGGAGAGGGGAGCTGGGTGAAGGAGAGTGGGGGCTGGGAGAGGGAGACAGTGGAAGAGGGAGAGGGGGAGGGGTGAAGGAGAGGGGGCGGGGTGAAGGAGAGGGGGTGGGGTGAAGGAGAGGGGGGCGGGGTGAAGGAGAGGGGGCGGGGTGAAGGAGAGAGGGGGCGGGGTGAAGGAGAGGGGGGGCGGGGTGAAGGAGAGGGGGGCGGGGTGAAGGAGAGGGGGGGCGGGGGTGAAGGAGAGGGGGCGGGGTGAGGGAGAGGGCGTGGGGTGAAGGAGAGGGGGGGCGGGGTGAAGGAGAGGGGGGGCGGGGTGAAGGAGAGGGGGCGGGGTGAAGGAGAGGGGGCGGGGTGAAGGAGAGAGGGGGCGGGGTGAAGGAGAGGGGGGGCGGGGTGAAGGAGAGGGGGGCGGGGTGAAGGAGAGGGGGGCGGGGTGAAGGAGAGGGGGCGGGGGTGAGGGAGAGGGGGGGCGGGGTGAAGGAGAGGGGGCGGGGTGAAGGAGAGGGGGGGCGGGGTGAAGGAGAGGGGGGGCGGGGTGAAGGAGAGAGGGGGCGGGGTGAGGGAGACGGGGGGCGGGGTGAAGGAGAGAGGGGGCGGGGTGAAGGAGAGAGGGGGCGGGGTGAAGGAGAGGGGGGCGGGGTGAAGGAGAGGGGGCGGGGTGAAGGAGAGAGGGGGCGGGGTGAAGGAGAGGGGGGGCGGGGTGAAGGAGAGGGGGGGCGGGGTGAAGGAGAGGGGGCGGGGTGAAGGAGAGAGGGGGCGGGGTGAAGGAGAGGGGGGGCGGGGTGAAGGAGAGGGGGGGCGGGGTGAAGGAGAGGGGGGCGGGGTGAAGGAGAGGGGGGCGGGGTGAAGGAGAGGGGGGCGGGGTGAAGGAGAGGGGGCGGGGTGAAGGAGAGGGGGCGGGGTGAAGGAGAGGGGGGGCGGGGTGAAGGAGAGGGGGGGCGGGGTGAGGGAGAGGGGGGGCGGGGTGAGGGAGAGGGGGGGCGGGGTGAAGGAGAGAGGGGGCGGGGTGAGGGAGAGAGGGGGCGGGGTGAGGGAGAGGGGGGGCGGGGTGAAGGAGAGGGGGGGCGGGGTGAGGGAGAGGGGGGGCGGGGTGAGGGAGAGGGGGGGGCGGGGGTGAGGGAGAGGGGGGGCGGGGTGAGGGAGAGGGGGGGCGGGGTGAAGGAGAGGGGGGGGCGGGGTGAAGGAGAGGGGGGGCGGGGTGAAGGAGAGAGGGGGCGGGGTGAGGGAGAGGGGGGGCGGGGTGAGGGAGAGAGGGGGGCGGGGTGAGGGAGAGGGGGGGCGGGGTGAAGGAGAGGGGGGGCGGGGTGAAGGAGAGGGGGGGCGGGGTGAAGGAGAGAGGGGGCGGGGTGAGGGAGAGGGGGCGGGGTGAAGGAGAGAGGGGGCGGGGTGAAGGAGAGAGGGGGCGGGGTGAGGGAGAGGGGGGGCGGGGTGAGGGAGAGGGGGCGGGGTGAAGGAGAGGGGGGGCGGGGTGAGGGAGAGGGGGGGCGGGGTGAGGGAGAGGGGGCGGGGTGAGGGAGAGTGGGGGCTGGGAGAGGGAGACAGTGGGAGAGGGAGAGGGAGACAGTGGGAGAGGGAGAGGGAGAGGGGGCCGGGCTGATTGAGGGACTGAGAAGAGGAACTTGCAGTGCAAAAGTCCATGAGAAGTTCGAGTATAATGAGTGGCGGGCACTGTTTGTTTATCACTCAGAGCAAAATCCGGCCCATAATCTTTGGACCTGGCCGGGTGGATAGAAAGTCTCTTTACTGCTCCTGCACCAGAGGAAATTGGGATGGAGGGTTAGTTAGGTGGGTCTAGTCAGGCACCCTGGGTAACCACAGCCTCCGAGAGTTTGCTCCATTTTCTCAGAGATTCTCCTGCAGGTTCCTGACTCTGGGCTTTTGAGGTCCCCAAGAATTAGCATCACTGGCAGCTGTGGAGGGGCAGAGCGTGTGGTTCCACCTTCTCAGACGAGAACTGAAGGGCCTGAGGATGATCTGTTACGTTCCTTTTCCTTTCATCATACAATTCACTATATTTCTCAAGGCAATGTGCAGAGGAAGGACAACAAATTCCACACTGCTGCTTTCAAGCTTCAATAGAGTGATCCCATACTCCTCACACTGCCCCTCACCGGGGGACAGTTCCACAGACACTGACTCTCACTGGGGGACAGTTCCACAGACACTGACTCTCTCTGGGGGACAGTTCCACAAACACTGACTCTCACTGGGATACAGTTCCACAGACACTGACTCTCACTGGGATACAGTTCCACAGGCACTGACTCTCACTGGGGGACAGTTCCACAGACACTGACTCTCACTGGGGGACAGTTCCACAGACACTGACTCTCACTGGGGGACAGTCCCACAGACACTGACTCTCACTGGGGGACAGTTCCACAGACACTGACTCTCACTGGGATACAGTTCCACAGGCACTGACTCTCACTGGGGGACAGTTCCACAGACACTGACTCTCACTGGGGGACAGTTCCACAGGCACTGACTCTCACTGGGGGACAGTTCCACAGGCACTGACTCTCACTGGGGGACAGTTCCACAGACACTGACTCTCACTGGGGGACAGTTCCACAGACACTGACTCTCACTGGGGGACAGTTCCACAGACACTGACTCTCACTGGGGGACAGTTCCACAGACACTGACTCTCTCTGGGGGACAGTTCCACAGGCACTGACTCTCTCTGGGGGACAGTTCCACAGGCACTGACTCTCACTGGGGGACAGTTCCCCAGACACTGACTCTCACTGGGGGACAGTTCCACAGACACTGACTCTCACTGGGGGACAGTTCCACAGACACTGACTCTCACTGGGGGACAGTTCCACAGACACTGACTCTCACTGGGGGACAGTTCCACAGACACTGACTCTCACTGGGGGACAGTTCCACAGACACTGACTCTCTCTGGGGGACAGTTCCACAGGCACTGACTCTCACTGGGGGACAGTTCCCCAGACACTGACTCTCACTGGGGGACAGTTCCACAGACACTGACTCTCACTGGGGGACAGTTCCACAGACACTGACTCTCACTGGGGGACAGTTCCACAGACACTGACTCTCACTGGGGGACAGTTCCACAGACACTGACTCTCACTGGGGGACAGTTCCACAGACACTGACTCTCACTGGGGCACAATTCCACAGACACTGACTCTCACTGGGGGACAGTTCCACAGACACTGACTCGCACTGGGGGACAGTTCCACAGACACTGACTCTCACTGGGGGACAGTTCCACAGACACTGACTCTCACTGGGGGACAGTTCCACAGACACTGACTCTCACTGGGGCACAATTCCACAGACACTGACTCTCACTGGGGGACAGTTCCACAGACACTGACTCTCACTGGGGGACAGTTCCACAGGCACTGACTCTCACTGGGGGACAGTTCCACAGACACTGACTCTCACTGGGGTACAGTTCCACAGACACTGACTCTCACTGGGGGACAGTTCCACAGACATTGACTCTCACTGGGGTACAGTTCCACAGGCACTGACTCTCACTGGGGTACAGTTCCACAGACACTGACTCTCACTGGGGGACAGTTCCACAGACACTGACTCTCACTGGGGCACAATTCCACAGACACTGACTCTCACTGGGGGACAGTTCCACAGACACTGACTCTCACTGGGGGACAGTTCCACAGGCACTGACTCTCACTGGGGGACAGTTCCACAGACACTGACTCTCACTGGGGTACAGTTCCACAGACACTGACTCTCACTGGGGGACAGTTCCACAGACATTGACTCTCACTGGGGTACAGTTCCACAGGCACTGACTCTCACTGGGGTACAGTTCCACACACCCTGACACTCACTGGCGTATCCCTGGGACACTCCATTCAGTACATCTCCCCAGCCCCAATCCCAAGCAACTCATTTCGATGTGAAGCTTTGAGATGTTTCCAGGAGATGTTATACGATTTACACAACCTCAAGCCTCTCTTGGAATCATCTGATCTGCTTTTTATGAAATGAACTGGTGACAGTGAGTCGCAGATGATCAATGCTCCAACCTACATTTTTATTCCCTTGACAGTCTGGGATACTCCTCGGATCATGACTAGTAAATCTCATTGGATGCCAGTGGGTAGTTGGGCACAGGCCTGGCTGGGATTGTATAGAAGGTGGAATCTGGGAGATATTCTTGGCCTAATATTGAACCGACGATGAGCTCAGGATCCCGGGGATCGAGCCACTTCCTGTGTATGTTTTGATACTGTGTGTGTCTGCTGATCCCGGTATATTGGCTGCAGTAATGGGGGCTTGACATTGTAACAGCTGTGAGTGCGCACTGGCCAGGGTGACCTGCGGGACACTGTAGAGGGAGTGTTACTACTTGTTATTGTCAGATGGCAGGACACTGTGACACTCTGGGAATTATGGTGTTCTAGTGAAGGGTCAGAGTTCAGTGACAATGTCAGGGAATTCCAAACAATCTCTCTGAAGCCGTCAAGGAATTTCACTTCTCACCCTCTGCCATTTGGTCAGCAATGAATCAGTCTGCAGCCACAGCCTGGCTTCCTGGGAAACCCAACACCATCTCACACTACACTTACACTCAGAGTCAGACAATGTCAATAGTGTTTGCTTAATAGGATTAGGCCAAAGATTCTTATTGTATTTTCTCCTGAGTCTATCCAGAAGGCCTGTCATTTGATAGTGGATACTTAATATTCATTAGATCACAATCAGAGCCAAGTAACTCGAGGCCGAGGAGCACCCATCAATTAAATAACTAACCCGTCACTCTGCACAGGCACACTGACTGAGCTGCCAAAGTTGCTTAGTTTAAGGCCTGGGATGTTGTGCCATTAGTACAGTTCCACAGACACTGACTCTCACTGGGGGACAGTTCCACAGGCACTGACTCTCACTGGGGGACAGTTCCACAGACACTGACTCTCACTGGGGGACAGTTCCACAGACACTGACTCTCACTGGGGGACAGTTCCACAGACACTGACTCTCACTGGGGGACAGTTCCACAGACACTGACTCTCACTGGGGGACAGTTCCACAGACACTGACTCTCACTGGGGGACAGTTCCACAGACACTGACTCTCACTGGGGGACAGTTCCACAGGCACTGACTCTCACTGGGGGACAGTTCCACAGACACTGACTCTCACTGGGGGACAGTTCCACAGGCACTGACTCTCACTGGGGGACAGTTCCACAGGCACTGACTCTCACTGGGGGACAGTTCCACAGACACTGACTCTCACTGGGGGACAGTTCCACAGACACTGACTCTCACTGGGGGACAGTTCCACAGACACTGACTCTCACTGGGGGACAGTTCCACAGACACTGACTCTCACTGGGGGACAGTTCCACAGACACTGACTCTCACTGGGGGACAGTTCCACAGACACTGACTCTCACTGGGGGACAGTTCCACAGACACTGACTCTCACTGGGGGACAGTTCCACAGGCACTGACTCTCACTGGGGGACAGTTCCACAGACACTGACTCTCACTGGGGGACAGTTCCACAGACACTGACTCTCACTGGGGGACAGTTCCACAGACACTGACTCTCACTGGGGGACAGTTCCACAGACACTGACTCTCACTGGGGGACAGTTCCACAAACACAGGGTTTATCAGCATTGCAGGCACCCCATGCATTGGTGAGTACAGGGAAGGAAGAGAGCCTGGGGTCTGGGAACATTGTGGGGGTTGGGACTAGGCTATGTGAGCACTGTGGCCAGGGTATATGGGAGAACGGTCTTAGGATCTGGGATCACTGGGAGAGGAACCCCTTAGTCTGGGAGCACTGGGGTTGTTCCAGGATCAGTGGGAGAGGCGCCCCAGAGGGTGGGAGCACTGGGGGTGTTCCGGGATCAGTGGGAGAGGCGCCCCAGAGGGTGGGAGCACTGGGGGTGTTCCGGGATCAGTGGGAGAAGCCCCCAGAGGGTGGGAGCACTGGGGGTGTTCCGGGATCAGTGGGAGAGGCGCCCCAGAGGGTGGGAGCACTGGGGGTGTTCCGGGATCAGTGGGAGAGGCGCCCCAGAGGGTGGGAGCACTGGGGTTGTTCCAGGATCAGTGGGAGAGGGGCCCCAGAGGGTGGGAGCACTGCATTGAGCAGACTGCGCTCCATGCAACAGGCATGTGTGCTTCTACTGGTGGGCATTCTACAGCTCCAAACAGGACCACCATCCTTGGACTCACCTCCTGCTGCGAGACTCCCAACCCTTCAGTCCAAGATGGAGCAGTGTTGCACACCTCTCCACCCTGAACAATTAGACAACTTCTCTCCCCTCACCTCAACTCCCCTTTAACGGTGACAGCAGCCCTTTATCACCTGCTGGCATTCATAGTCGCAATCCTAAGAGTCTGATAATTTATTAAAGGAGCAGTGTCTAGTGATATATATTAAAGGGGCAGTGTCGGTGATATTTATTAAAGGGGTCAGGTCAGGCAATATTTATTAAAGGCGCAGTGTATGGTGAAATTTATTAAAGGGGCAGTGTCTGCAGATATTTATTGAAGAGGCAGTGTCTGGTGATATATATTAAAGGGGCAGTGTCTAGTGATGTATATTAAAGGGGTGGTAACCGGTGATATTTATTAAAGGGGCAATGTCTGATGATATTTATTAAAGGCGCAGTATCTGGTGATATTTATTAAAGGGCAGTGTCTGGTGATATGTATTAAAGGGGCAGTGTCAGGTGATATGTATTAAAGGGACAGGATCAGGCGATATTTATTAAAGGGGCAGTGTCTGGTGATATATATTATATGGGCAGTGTCTGGTGATATTTATTAAAGGGCAGTGTCTGGTGATATATATTATATGGGCAGTGTCTGGTGATATTTATTAAAGGGGCAGTGTCTGCTGATATATATTATATGGGCAGTGTCTGGTGATATTTGTTATATGGGCAGTGTCTGGTGATATTTATTAAAGGGCAGTGTCTGATGATATATATTATATGGGCAGTGTCTGGTGATATATATTATATGGGCAGTGTCTGGTGATATATATTATATGGGCAGTGTCTGGTGATATATATTATATGAGCAGTGTCTGGTGATATTTATTATATGAGCAGTGTCTGGTGATATTTATTATATGGGCAGTGTCTGGTGATATTTATTAAAGGGCAGTGTCTGGTGATATTTACGAAAGGGGCAGCTGGTGATATTTACTAAAGGAGCAGTGTCTGGTGATATTTATTAAAGGAGCAGTGTCTGGTGATATTTATTAAAGGGGCAGTGTCTGGTGATATTTATTAAAGGAGCAGTGTCTGGTGATATTTATTAAAGGGGCAGTGTCTGATGATATATATTATATGGGCAGTGTCTGATGATATATATTATATGGGCAGTGTCTGGTGATATTTATTAAAGGGCAGTGTCTGATGATATATATTATATGGGCAGTGTCTGGTGATATTTATTATATGGGCAGTGTCTGGTGATATATA
Organism: Heptranchias perlo; assembly: GCF_035084215.1. Lineage (NCBI taxonomy): Eukaryota > Metazoa > Chordata > Chondrichthyes > Hexanchiformes > Hexanchidae > Heptranchias > Heptranchias perlo. Next base: position 729,274 of record NW_027138646.1, read on the forward strand.
TTATATGGGCAGTGTCTGGTGATATTTATTAAAGGGCAGTGTCTGATGATATATATTATATGGGCAGTGTCTGGTGATATATATTATATGGGCAGTGTCTGGTGATATTTATTAAAGGGCAGTGCCTGGTGATATTTATTAAAGGGCAGTGTCTGATGATATATATTATATGGGCAGTGTCTGGTGATATATATTATATGGGCAGTGTCTGGTGATATTTATTAAAGGGCAGTGTCTGGTGATATTTACGAAAGGGGCAGCTGGTGATATTTACTAAAGGAGCAGTGTCTGGTGATATTTATTATGGAGCAGTGTCTGGTGATATTTACTAAAGGAGCAGTGTCTGGTGATATTTATTAAAGGAGCAGTGTCTGGTGATATTTATTATGGAGCAGTGTCTGGGAATATTTATTAAGGAGCAGTGTCTGGTGATATTTATTAAAGGGGCAGTGTCTGGGAATATTTATTAAGGAGCAGTGTCTGGTGATATTTATTAAAGGGGCAGTGTCTGGTGATATGTATTAAAGGGGCAGTGTCAGGTGATAAGTATTAAAGGGGCAGTGTCTGGTGATATTTATTAAGGAGCAGTGTCTGGTGATATTTATTAAAGGGGCAGTGTCTGGTGATATGTATTAAAGGGGCAGTGTCAGGTGATATTTATTAAAGGAGCAGTGTCTGGTGATATTTATTAAAGGAGCAGTGTCTGGTGATATTTATTAAGGAGCAGTGTCTGGTGATATTTATTAAGGAGCAGTGTCTGGTGATATTTATTAAAGGGGCAGTGTCTGGTGATATGTATTAAAGGGGCAGTGTCAGGTGATAAGTATTAAAGGGGCAGTATCTGATGATATTTATTAAAGGGGCAGAGTCTGATGATATGTATTAAAGGGCAGTGTCAGGTGATAAGTATTAAAGGGGCAGTGCCTGATGATATTTATTAAATGGCCAGTGTTTGGTGATATTTATTAAAGGGGCAGGGTCAGGCCATATTTATTAAAGGCACAGTGTCTGGTGAAATTTATCAAAGGGGTAGTGTCTGGTGATATTTACTAAAGGAGCAGCTGTTGATATTTATTAAAGGAGCAGCTGTTGATATCCATTAAGGGGGCAGTGTCAGGTGATATTTATTAAAGGGGCAGTATCTGGTGATATTTATTAAAGGGGCAGTGTCTGGTGATATTTATTAAAGGGGCAGTGTCTGGTGATATTTATTAAAGGGGCAATGTGTGGTATTCGGAGATAGATGCCTTCTCCCCTTGAGGAGATCTATTTAATTTATATTGGTCATTATGACGTCTTAGGGAGCCCGTATAGCTCATGTCTTTCTGAATATTAGCAATCTTCTGATCATCCCGTCCAAGGCTGCAGAACTCAAACATCCAAATCAGCTGAGGAAGAAACAGAAGCTCACTGTGAAACACTGTAAGTGCGCACTTTACACCTGTGAATTCATGAGGAAGTTGAGAATTTGTGACTGGATGCTGAGCTGTACCTGTTACAAGTGCACGGTGCAGTGTCCTGTGGGGTGAGGGGAGAAAAGAAGAGCAAGGTTGTTTTGGGGAGAGTGCACTGGGAGAGGGGGAGATCTTGTACTGAGGTTTAGCAAGGCCCACATTATAAACTCAAACCTTGTCCGACTCACGGTGAGCAGCATTTCACACCAAAGAGAACACAGAGTGCTGCCAACCATGCATTGCTCTGTTTATGTCATCAGGTCTTGTGGGAATTGTCTCTCTCTCACTCACGAGCAACTCCATTTTCTTCACAGGACCGTGCTAAACTTTTAAAAAGTTACTGTGTGTTGTAAATTGGGTCCTTGGTCAGGGATTTACGATACAACACTGCTGTGTTTTACAAGATAATGAATAGGAAATAGTTTGTCAATACCTCCAACAGTCACATGCGATTGTGATGAATGTGATTATCTAGAATTAACTTTCCACATGAGGAAGTAACAGCCTTTCGATGTGTTTGCAGTGTGAGCTGTCAGTGGCTGGGGTAAGGTTGGCTGGAGCTGAGCTGGCTGTTTCTCTCAGTTAAAGTGAGTAGGTATTTTTATTGTTGGTCACTGAACACTGCCTAAAAGCAGGCTGACAATGGGAGCTGGGGGCTGCATTGTTCCTGAGCAATGCCTCATTATTGCCGTTCAAATTTCTCACCGCCCGCTCCCAAAGTTCCCTTTGGTTTTTCATCCAGAACATTCGCCTTTAAATCTCCTGAGTGAGGCAGTAGCCCAGCTCAGCTTCCTGCTCCCTGCCTCGTTTGCATACCAATCGGCCCGAGGGCCCTTTCTCACCAGCCCACTCCGCAATTACAGAGTTTCAAGTGAGAATTCGACCCTTTCACACACACTGGCACCCTGACCCTATTCAAAGGGGAGTCCTGGGATAGAACACAGCTCACATTAACATCCATCTTCTTCACTGATGAAACTTGCCAATCAAACCCTGACCTGTTTATCTGAATCTTCTGTCTTTGTGTGGACGGCAAAGGCACAGAGGGAGACACAGTATGAGCAACCCACACTAATCATGGGAACCGCATTAGACTGCCTGCTTACATTTGCTCATGTACCAATCTTTGCAACAAGCAACCTGACACTGCATAAGATAACATAAGAGTTAACTTTCTAACTGCTCCTCCACTGTTCAGCAAACACTCATCTGCCACATGTGCAGCTTGCTCTCCATTCCCTTCCCTTCCCTTTACGTAGAATGTACAGCACAGAAACAGGCCATTCTGCCCAACTGCTCCACACGAGCCTCCTCCCACTCTACCTCATCTCACCCTATCAGCATATCCTTCTATTCCTTTCTCCCTCATGTGCTTATCCAGCTTCCCCTTAAATGTATCTGTGTTATTCACCTCAACTACTCCTTGTGGTAGTGAGTTCCACATTCTCACCACTCTCTGGGTAAACATGTTTCTCCTGAATTCCCTATTGGATTTATTAGTGATTATCTTATATTGATGATCGCTAGTTTTGGACTCTCCCACAAGTGGAAACATTTTCTCTACGTCTACCCTATCAAACCCTATCATCATCTTAAAGACCTCTATCAGGTCACCTCTCAGTCTTCTCTTTTCTAGAGATAAGAGCCCCAGTCTGTTCAATTTTTCCTGGTAGGAATAACCTCTCAGTTCTGGTATTGTCCGAATAAATCTTTTTCGCTCCTGCTGCAATGCCTCTATATATAGTATGGAGACCAGAACTGTTCACAGTACTCCACGTATGGTCTAACCAAGGTTCTATACAAGTTTAATATAACTTGCGACTGTCAGACGGCACCCGTGGAAACACCGGCCTTAGAGACCCTCCCTCGGCTGACCCTGACCCCGAGCCCGACCCTGACCCCGACCCTGACTGTCACACGCACACACTTACCAGCGGGGGCCACTGGGTAATAATCAAGGACGTCCCCTTGTCCAGGGATACTGTGATTGACTGTAGCAGTCGCATTGCTGACCCAACCCAGCCGGCCAGCTCAACATACACCAGCAACTGCACCAACTATCAGGGCCTGTGTGTGCTTCATTCCTGAACCAAGAAATCAGGTGATCCCAGGAATACAAGTTAACCAATGGAGCAAGACTTTCTCTGATTCAAATACTAGCTGTGCAATTTATATTAATTATATTATTAGACCTGGAGTCATGTTGCTCATGTTAATTCAGAAGATGTGCTCTTTATAAGTATAGGTGTGTAATACCATGCTTCGCACAATATGTTTTTCTATTAAGGTGGAGTTGTGTCTCTTCAAATGCACAAAGACTCATTTTTGCTAAGTTAACACAGGCTCGGGTCAGTCAAAGTTGAATTGTTGCCTGGTCAGGGAACACTAGACAAAGTATAAAACACTTATCAGTTTCAGGCTATGGCTCGGGAACATCCATCAGTTAAGAATACTTTGCATCTGCCCCAATGTGTCATGTCTGGAGTGTGCTGCCTGCACACACTGAGGCATTAGTCGACCTCCAGTGGCATTGAGGTTACCGAGTTTATAAGGTTATAAGGATTAGTTATAATGTATGGTGTATTGTAAATTGGTACATTTTTATCCAGGACTCGCATTGCTGACGGGCTGGGCTCATTTCTTTTCTTCTTTTTCTTTTCAGACAATTTTCACCTCTCCCTTCCTCCTCCCCAAAGGCACTCTCTCATGGGAGCTGGAGATTACTTTTCATTTGACATACTCAAGTACCTCACTAAATTGGCCATTCCTCATGTGCGAGCCTACACAGTGAGTGGTAGCAGGCTGTTTTACCATGGAGTGCATCACAGCTGAGCCTGATCCTGTTCTCACACCATCAGGGGAGTTGGGGGATTATTTCCAACTCTTTTCTTTGGGAATCCCCATTCCCCACTGTTAGTGACGGTGAGGACTGAGCTGATGAATCCTCCTCTCCCTCCCAACAGGGGCAGAGCCACTACTTTCCCAGCTTTTCCTTTCCCATTATTGGTGGGGGGGGGTGGTGAGATGGACGATGAACTGCCTCTCAGCTGGAGGAGTCAAACTCCCCTCTCTCTCTCTCAGTCTGTGGCCCTCCTGGTGTGGGTAATTACTCCACACTTCCCCCACTAGGACCGACACCTCCTGGGCCTCCCAGTGAGGCTGAGCTCTAGGAACATAGGAACAGGAGTAGGCCATTCAGCCCCTCGTGCCTGCTCCGCCATTTGATAAGATCATGGCTGATCTGTGATCTAACTCCATATACCTGCTCTGGCCCATATCCCTTAATACCTTTGGTTGCCAAAAAGCTATCTATCTCAGATTTAAATTTAGCAATTGAGCTAGTATCTCTGTGATATCAAAGTATAATTGGTGGGCAGACCGCAGGACTCCAGCAGAGCCCAGTCCGCAGGACACCAGCAGAACCCACAGTAACCCAGACCGCAGGACTCCAGCAGAACCCACAGTGAGGAGTGGGGGGGGGGTGAGGAGTGGGGAGTGAGGAGTGGGGGGGGGGAGTGAGGAGTGGGGGGGGTGAGGAGTGGGGGGGGGGTGAGGAGTGGGGAGTGAGGAGTGGGGGGGGGGAGTGAGGAGTGGGGAGTGAGGAGTGGGGAGTGGGGAGTGAGGAGTGGGGAGTGAGGAGTGGGGGGGGAGTGAGGAGTGGGGAGTGAGGAGTGGGGGGGGGAGTGAGGAGTGGGGAGTGAGGAGTGGGGAGTGGGGAGTGAGGAGTGGGGGGGGTGAGGAGTGAGGAGTGGGGAGTGGGGAGTGGGGAGTGAGGAGTGAGGAGTGGGGGGGGTGAGGAGTGAGGAGTGGGGAGTGGGGAGTGGGGGGGGTGAGGAGTGAGGAGTGGGGGGGGGGAGTGAGGAGTGGGGGGGGGGAGTGAGGAGTGGGGGGTGGGGAGTGAGGAGTGGGGGGGGGAGTGAGGAGTGGGGAGTGAGGAGTGGGGGGGGGGAGTGAGGAGTGGGGAGTGAGGAGTGAGGAGTGAGGAGTGAGGAGTGAGGAGTGGGGGGGGGAGTGAGGAGTGGGGAGTGAGGAGTGAGGAGTGAGGAGTGGGGAGTGAGGAGTGGGGAGTGGGGAGTGAGGAGTGGGGAGTGAGGAGTGGGGAGTGAGGAGTGGGGAGTGAGGAGTGGGGGGGGGGAGTGAGGAGTGGGGAGTGGGGAGTGAGGAGTGAGGAGTGAGGAGTGAGGAGTGGGGGGAAGAGTTTCCGCTTTGGACACAATCGGGAAATCGCACTGGTTAGTTTCCGCTAAATTTCATTTGCCGAATCACAATGTAATCTGGGCCAGCGCGATCGGGCGGTGTAATTGAGCGCAATTGTCCCTTTTTTTGTTTCCATCAAAAAGTATTCCTTGATGTATTTAATCTTAGAATCATAGAAATTTACGGCACAGGAGGCCATTCGGCCCATCGTGTCTGTGCCGGCCAAAAAAGAGCCTAATCCCACTTTCCAGCTCTTGGTCCGTAGCCCTGTGGGTTACAGCACTTCAGGTGCACATCCAGGTACTTTTTAAATGAGTTGAGGGTTTCTGCCTCCACCACCCTCTCAGGCAGTGAGTTCCAGACCCCCACCATCCTCTGGGTGAAAACATGTCTCCTCAGCTCCCCTCTAATCCTTCTACCAATCACTTTAAAACTACGCCCCCTGGTTATTGACCTCTCCACTAAGGGAAATAGGTCCTCCCTATCCGCTCTATCTAGACCCCTCATAATTTTATACACCTCAATTAAATCACCCCTCAGCCTCCTCTGTTCCAAAGAGAACAACCCCAGCCTATCCAAGCTTTCCCCATAGCTAAAATTCTCCAGTCCTGGCAACATCCTCGTAAATCCCCTCTGCACCCTCTCTAGTGCAATCACATCTTTCCTGTAATGTGGTGATCAGAACTGTGCGTAGTACTCAAGCTGTGACCCTAACTAGTGTTTTATACAGTTCTAGCATAACTGCTCTTATATTCTATGCCTCGGCTAATAAAGGAAAGTATTCCATATGCCTTCTTAACCACCTTATCTACCTGTCCTGCTACCTTCAGCGATCTGTGGACATGCACTCCAAGGTCCCTCACTTCCTCTACACCTCTCAGTATCCTCCCTTGCCTTGTTTGCTCTCCCCAAATACATTACCTCACACTTCTCCAGATTGAATTCCATTTGCCACTTTTCTGCCCACCCGACCAGTCCATTGATATCTTCCTGCAGTCCACAGCTTTCCTCCTCACTATCAATCGCACGGCCAATTTTTGTATCATCTGCAAATTTCTTAATCATGGCCCTACATTTAAGTCCAAATCATTAATATGTATCACAAAAAGCAAGGGACCTCGTACTGAGCCCTGCGGGACCCCACTGGAAACAGCCTTCCAGTCACAAAAACACCCCTCGACCATTACCCTTTGCTTCCTGCCACTGAGCCGATTTTGGATCCAACTTGCCACTTTCCCTTGGATCCCATGGGCTTGTACTTTTTTGACCCGTCTGCCATGTGGGACCTTGTCAAAAAAGAGTGGTGACCTGGTGCAGTTTTATTAATACAGCTGAACATGCAGGAGCAAAAATAAGCATTTTTAATAAGGGTGTCCAGTCCTCCACCTGTGAGTAACCGGATTTAAAATCACTGAAAATGACTTAAAAAATCTATAGTGGACCATTTACTAGTTTGATTGGCGTACACTAGTCAGTTTCTCAGTGGATTAAATATTTTTTGATACGAAAAACTTTTGAAATGTGCTGACCCGTGCCTGTGTGCCGAAGGAAATGAGCCCCACATGGAGAGCCTTCCCGACCGGCCCGATTGGTGGAATCTTGTAATCTTGAGCTGGGGGGCGTGGCCAGTGTTGTGGGCGGGGCCTGATTCAGGCAAATTGAATCTTGAACCAGTGTAAAAGATCGTGGAAATCACGAGCTCAAGTGGTTTTGGACGTGACTCACCCACATTTAAAATTGCCCCGATCTCTTGCACTTGTTTGGCCGATCCTGCCTGGACTGCTCTGATATAATCAGTGTAAACTCCAGCCCCTTTGTTTCCACACATGGTCTGGGCAGCAGGACACTCAGGAAATTGGGTAATCATCCTGGAAATTTAGGGAAGGTCGCAATCTCCAGAAGGAGGAAGTTTAACACACACACTGACACGAGCAGAGAGAGCGCAACAGTGAAAAGTCGGCAACAAGCAGGTAGGATTACTGAGAGATTCAATTGGCTGCCCCTAATCCTGTACCCCCACACTTCACACAATCTGACCCGCTGGCAAGTCTCCACTCGAACCCTCACAGTATGACCAGCTGAACATGCAGTCTGGGCCTGAGCTGGTGAAAGCCTGATATTTTCTCACACACTGACCTTCGTGCTCCAGTGACTTTCTTAAGACACTAAATACTTGGCAGGAACCTTGACAAGGTGTGGGAACTCGGCTGCGCTGCCTGGGTTCTTGTGAGAACTAGGCGGGGAGAGGCCTGACGAGGTGTAGCCAGCGTGTGGAGCTCTGCGGTTAACACCAACTCATCAGGTAACCACAGCCGTGACTTTCCCATCACACGGTTCCCACAGACACCATTATTTAGCACCATTTCAAGTGGCTGGTCTGATGCGATCTCACCCTGTGCCCTCAACAAAACTGTTCAGGAGTCAAAATGTCCAAACCCCTCAGCTTCTGTACAAGGTGCACCTCAAAGGCACATGAGACTAAACTGTCAGTACTACACAACAGACTAACGTTCATGGATATAGGACCGAGGGTCACTTTATTAGTTCATTTCATTAAACATTTTCTTTTTCAGAACATGAATAATTCTCTGTGTCAAAGTTTCTATCAAAATATATTTTCAGAGCTTTTTACTGCGATAAAATGTAAGACTGAAAACCTGGAGCTTCCTGTGTTCATCCAGCAGGAATTTGTGAGTCTAGCATCGGGAGTCCATTCCCTACAGTGCCCGGGGGTCCATTCCCTACAGTGCCCGGGGGTCCATTCCCTACAGTGCCCGGTAGCCCATTCCCTACAGTGCCCGGGGGTCCATTCCCTACAGTGCCCGGTAGCCCATTCCCTACAGTGCCCGGGGGTCCATTCCCTACAGTGCCCGGGGGTCCATTCCCTACAGTGCCCGGGGGTCCATTCCCTACAGTGCCCGGGGGTCCATTCCCTACAGTGCCCGGGGGTCCATTCCCTACAGTGCCCGGGAGCCCATTCCCTACAGTGCCCGGGGGTCCATTCCCTACAGTGCCCGGGGGTCCATTCCCTACAGTGCCCGGGGGTCCATTCCCTACAGTGCCCGGGAGCCCATTCCCTACAGTGCCCGGGGGTCCATTCCCTACAGTGCCCGGGAGCCCATTCCCTACAGTGCCCGGGGGTCCATTCCCTACAGTGCCCGGGAGCCCATTCCCTACTGTGCCCGGGGGTCCATTCCCTACAGTGCCCGGGCGTCCATTCCCTACAGTGCCCGGGGGTCCATTCCCTACAGTGCCCGGGGGTCCATTCCCTACAGTGCCCGGGGGTCCATTCCCTACAGTGCCCGGGAGCCCATTCCCTACAGTGCCCGGGGGTCCATTCCCTACAGTGCCCGGGGGTCCATTCCCTACAGTGCCCGGGGGTCCATTCCCTACAGTGCCCGGGGGTCCATTCCCTACAGTGCCCGGGAGCCCATTCCCTACAGTGCCCGGGGGTCCATTCCCTGCAGTGCCCGGGGGTCCATTCCCTGCAGTGCCCGGGGGTCCATTCCCTGCAGTGCCTGGGAGCCCATTCCCTACAGTGCCCGGGGGTCCATTCCCTGCAGTGCCCGGGGGTCCATTCCCTGCAGTGCCCGGGGGTCCATTCCCTGCAGTGCCCGGGGGTCCATTCCCTACAGTGCCCGGGGGTCCATTCCCTACAGTGCCCGGGGGTCCATTCCCTACAGTGCCCGGGGGTCCATTCCCTGCAGTGCCCGGGGGTCCATTCCCTACAGTGCCCGGGGGCCCATTCCCGACAGTGCCCGGGGGTCCATTCCCTACAGTGCCCGGGGGTCCATTCCCTGCAGTGCCCGGGAGCCCATTCCCTACAGTGCCCGGGGGTCCATTCCCTACAGTGCCCGGGGGTCCATTCCCAGCAGTGCCCGGGGGTCCATTCCCAGCAGTGCCCGGGGGTCCATTCCCTGCAGTGCCCGGGAGCCCATTCCCTAGAGTGCCCGGGGGTCCATTCCCTACAGTGCCCGGGGGTCCATTCCCTACAGTGCCCGGGGGTCCATTCCCTACAGTGCCCGGGAGCCCATTCCCTACAGTGCCCGGGGGTCCATTCCCTACAGTGCCCGGGGGTCCATTCCCTACAGTGCCCGGGGGTCCATTCCCTACAGTGCCCGGGGGTCCATTCCCTACAGTGCCCGGGAGCCCATTCCCTACAGTGCCCGGGGGTCCATTCCCTGCAGTGCCCGGGGGTCCATTCCCTGCAGTGCCCGGGGGTCCATTCCCTGCAGTGCCCGGGAGCCCATTCCCTACAGTGCCCGGGAGCCCATTCCCTACAGTGCCCGGGGGTCCATTCCCTACAGTGCCCGGGGGTCCATTCCCTACAGTGCCCGGGGGTCCATTCCCAGCAGTGCCCGGGGGTCCATTCCCTGCAGTGCCCGGGAGCCCATTCCCTAGAGTGCCCGGGGGTCCATTCCCTACAGTGCCCGGGAGCCCATTCCCTACAGTGCCCGGGAGCCAATTCCCTACAGTGCCCGGGAGCACATTCCCTACAGTGCCCGGGGGTCCATTCCATGTGTTGCTAATGCCGAGGAACAGACAATTCAGGAGCGGAGGAGCAGACAGTGCAGGAGCAGAGGAGCAGACAGTGCAGGAGCAGAGGAGCAGACAGTGCAGGAGCAGAGGAGCAGACAGTGCAGGAGCAGAGGAGCAGACAGTACAGGAGCAGAGGAGCAGACAGTACAGGAGCAGAGGAGCAGACAGTGCAGGAGCAGAGGAGCAGAGGGTACAGGAGCGGAGGAGCAGACGGCACAGGAGCAGAGGAGCAGAGGGTACAGGAGCGGAGGAGCAGACGGCACAGGAGCGGAGGAGCAGACGGTACAGGAGCAGAGGAGCAGACGGTACAGGAGCAGAGGAGCAGAGGGTACAGGAGCAGAGGAGCAGAGGGTACAGGAGCGGAGGAGCAGACGGCACAGGAGCAGAGGAGCAGACGGTACAGGAGCAGAGGAGCAGAGGGTACAGGAGCAGAGGAGCAGACGGTACAGGAGCAGAGGAGCAGACGGTACAGGAGCAGAGGAGCAGACGGTACAGGAGCAGAGGAGCAGAGGGTACAGGAGCGGAGGAGCAGACGGCACAAGAGCGGAGGAGCAGACGGTACAAGAGCGGAGGAGCAGATGGTACAGGAGCGGAGGAGCAGACGGCACAGGAGCGGAGGAGCAGACGGCACAGGAGCGGAGGAGCAGACGGTACAGGAGCGGAGGAGCAGACGGTACAGGAGCAGAGGAGCAGAGGGTACAGGAGCGGAGGAGCAGACGGTACAGGAGCGGAGGAGCAGACGGTACAGGAGCGGAGGAGCAGACGGTACAGGAGCAGAGGAGCAGACGGTACAGGAGCGGAGGAGCAGACGGTACAGGAGCAGAGGAGCAGAGGGTACAGGAGTGGAACCAAACAAAACGACGACTGGGTTATTGACACTGTTACAATTTCAGGGTCTTGCCTTCGATGTTCTCTGGGGTACAGAGGTGCTGGTCACTCCTGCAAGTGGTCTGAGTGCCTTACGGTCAGGAATGTGCCATACTGCTCTGTACCTGACTGTACAATACTGTAATCCCAGGGTACAACAGGCCCCCTTGTGATCTGAACTGGATAACTGTGTCTTTCACATGTGCTTCTACAATCTTCTTTAAAGAAAAACAGCGAGACCGGGCCAGATCCTAATCGATAAGCTGTGTTAATTCATCACATATAGAGCGACGATTCTGATCAGTACAACTCGTCTTCAGGTAACAATACAAAAATAACAAACACACTACGCTTACCCACATCACTGGACCATCCGATTTAGCTTAAAGGGAGCAGTTCCTTACTGCCCCCTGCGTTCTCCTCCTGAGCCTGCGCAAAACGGCTCTCGCAGCTTTCTGTTTAAAACCAGGTAGCCTTTGCTGGGCCTCACTCAATGCCTGCCAAATGTCGCTGTTTTTATTAATCCTCCTGTGCTCAGAGGCCAAAGGGACCGGATAATCCCCAACACAGTAGACATAAAGTGTTTATCAACTGCCAAGACTGGCTAATGAATTACTTATTATTTACAGTCTATGAGGAAAGAACATCTCCACTGAGCCCATTAGTATTTTAGCCACCTATTGACTCTGTGCCTTTTTTAAAACTTGTGTAATACACTTTACTTTAATTCCCCAACATTTAAGGGTAGCTCTTCCAAACTCGTTCTGTGGAAAAATGGCCAAACTCCCCGAAACATGACAGGCATCTATTCCCAGTGCCTCGTGTTCAATGTGCGAATATTCACAGTAATTGAATTCTGAACCGTCACCATATCCCCCCGGTCATCGTATCCCCCCGTCACCATATCCCCCCGTCATCGTATCCCCCCCCCCCCGGTCATCGTATCCCCCCGTCACCATATCCCCCCGTCATCGTATCCCCCCGTCATCGTATCCCCCCCCCCCCCGGTCATCGTATCCCCCCCCCCCCCCGGTCATCGTATCCCCCCGTCACCGTATCCCCCCCGTCATCGTATCCCCCCCCCCCCGGTCATCGTATCCCCCCGTCACCGTATCCCCCCCGTCACCATATCCCCCACCCCGTCATCGTATCCCCCCCGTCACCATATCCCCCACCCCCGTCATCGTATCCCCCCGTCACCGTATCCCCCCCGTCACCGTATCCCCCACCCCCGTCATCGTATCCCCCCGTCACCGTATCCCCCCCGTCACCGTATCCCCCCCCCCATCATCATATCCCCCCGACACCGTATCCCCCCCATCACCGTATCCCCCCCGTCACCGTATCCCCCCCCCATCATCATATCCCCCCGACACTGTATCCCCCCCATCACCGTATCCCCCCGTCATCGTATCCCCCCCCCCGGTCATCGTATCCCCCCGTCACCGTATCCCCCACCCCCGTCATCGTAACCCCCCCCCCCCCCCCGGTCACCGTATCCCCCCCGTCACCGTATCCCCCCACATCGTATCCCCCCCACCCCCGTCAGCGTATCCCCCCGTCACCGTATCCCCCCCGTCATCGTATCCCCCCGTCACCGTATCCCCCCCATCACTGTATCCCCCCCATCACCGTATCCCCCAACATCGTATCCCCCCCCATCATCATATCCCCCCGTCATCGTATCCCCCCGTCATTGTATCCCCCCCCCCGTCCGTCACCGTATTCCCTCCCGGACATCATATCCCCCCCGTCATCGTATCCCCCCAGACATCGTATCCCCCGACACGTATCCCCTCGGACATCGTATCCCACCGTCACTGTATCCTCCCGTCACCGTATCCCCCCCGGACATCGTATCCACCCGGACATCGTATCTCCCCGTCATTGTATCTCCTCGTCATCGTATTCCCCCGACACCGTATCTCCCCGTCATCGTATCCCCCCGACACCGTATTCCCCCGTCAGCGTATCCCCCCGACACCGTATCTCCCCGTCAGCGTATCCCCCCGTCATCGTATCCCCCCGTCAGCGTATCCCCCCGTCATCGTATCCCCCCGACACCGTATTCCCCCGTCAGCGTATCTCCCCGTCATCGTATCCCCCCGTCATCGTATCCCCCCGCCAGCGTATCTCCCCGTCATCGTATCCCCCCGTCAGCGTATCCCCCCGTCAGCGTATCTCCCCGTCATCGTATCCCCCCGTCAGCGTATCCCCCCGTCAGCGTATCTCCCCGTCATCGTATCCCCCCGTCAGCGTATCCCCCGGACACCGTATCACCCCCGACACCGTATCCCCCCCGACACCGTATCCCCCCGACACCGTATCCCCCCCGACACCGTATCCCCCCCGACACCGTATCCCCCGACACTGGGATGGTTGAGTTGGTTCCTGGGTCTGCGCTGTTAATGGCAATCACTGAACTTATTCCCGCACTCAAATTATAACAGAAACACAGCAGGGTCACCAACATCTGGGGAAAAAGGCAGGTCAGAGTGACAGCAACACTCCACCCGAAACACTAACCAGCCTCTCCGCCCGAAACACTAACCAGCCTCTCCGCCCGAAACACTAACCAGCCTCTCCGCCCGAAACACTAACCAGCCTCTCCGCCCGAAACACTAACCAGCCTCTCCGCCCGAAACACTAACCAGCCTCTCCGCCCGAAACACTAACCAGCCTCTCCGCCCGAAACACTAACCAGCCTCTCCGCCCGAAACACTAACCTGCCTCTCCGCCCGAAACACTAACCAGCCTCTCCGCCCGAAACACTAACCAGCCTCTCCGCCCGAAACACTAACCTGCCTCTCCGCCCGAAACACTAACCTGCCTCTCCGCCCGAAACACTAACCAGCCTCTCCGCCCGAAACACTAACCAGCCTCTCCGCCCGAAACACTAACCTGCCTCTCCGCCCGAAACACTAACCAGCCTCTCCGCCCGAAACACTAACCAGCCTCTCCGCCCGAAACATGGCCCGGCTCAGAACGCGGCGCAGGAAGGAGAATGGAGAGGGCGCCTTTGTCTCATCCAGACCCGGCTATTCCAATGCCCTTATATGCTAACTCGCACCAAGTCCCGTTCACCCATCACCCCCTGTGCTCGATGACCTACATTGGCTCCCGGTCCGGGAACGCCTCAATTTTAAAATTCTCATCCTTGTTTTCAAATCCCTCCAGGGCCTCACCCCCTCCCCATCTTTGTAACCTCCTCCAGCCCTACAACCCTCCGAGGTCTCTGCGCTCTTCCAAATTCTGGCCTCTTGTCCATCCCCAATTTCCATTGGCGGCCGTGTCTTTTGCTGCCTCGGCCCTAAGCTCTGGAATCCCCTCCCTAAATCTCTCCGCCTCTCCACCTCTCTTCCTTCTTTAAGACACTCCTTAAAACCTACCTCTACGTTAAAGGCACTATATAAGTGCAAGTTCTTGTTAATCTGGAGCAGACAGTGAGCGTCTCACTCCAGGTACAGGCAGATAGATGACAAGTTAGCCCCAGGATGTGTGGAGACTGTTACAGGATTATAAACAATCAGCTTTACACAGGGTACTCAGCCCTGAGACACACGCTATAACTGGGATCTTTATTCAGCTTCACGGGTAGCAACCACTGGCTATTCTACAGAGTTTGTGTGTGACAACTTTCACCGCTGACTGATAGCATTTCATAGAATCATAGAATCATACAGCACAGAAGGAGGCCATTCGGCCCATCCTGCCTGCGTCAGCTCTTTCAAAGAGCTGTAAAATTAGCCCCACTCCCCTTCTCTTTCCCCATAGCCCTGCAAATTTCTCCTTTTCAAGTATTTATCCAGTTCCCTTTTGAAAGTTATTATTGAATCTGCTTCCACTGACCGCCCTTTCAGGCAGCGCATTCCAGATCAGGACAACTCACTGCGTAAAAACATTTCTCCGCGTCTCCCCTCTGGTTCTTTTGCCAATTACCTTAAATCTATATCCTCTGGTTACCGACCCTCCTGCCACTGGAAACAGTTTCTCCTTATTTACTCTATCAAAACCCTTCATGATTTTGAACACCTCGATCAAATCTCCCCTCAACCTTCTCTGCTCCAATGAGAACAATCCCAGCTTCTCCAGTCTCTCCAGGTAACTGAAATCCCTCATCCCTGGGATCATTCTAGTTTGCACGTCTAGTGTGAGGCTGTAGTGAGCTGGTTGCACTCTGCTGACATCAGCATTAGTCACGTGTTACCATCTCATAAGCTGCCGCTTCTCCTTTGCCAGATCGAACCGTGCAGCTCAGAACTGTTGTAAATAAATAGTGGAAATATACAAGGCAGATTCAAACAAGAGTAAAGAGAGCAGCTGATAATAGATTGAATCAGCCACAATCTGGAGAGGGTCCCTTTCACTCTGTGCCCGAGCTGACAATTGTCTAACGGTGAATCCTTCAGCCAGGGTTGGTCGAGTTTTGGAAAGATATTACAGGGCCTGTCACGCAGCCCATATCAGGGGGTGAGTGATTGGTAATGTAGTGTCACCGTTAAATCTTCGCCCTGTTCTCCTGGCTGGCCTCTCACCTTCCACCGTCCGTAAACTTGAATTCAGCTGAAGCTCTGCTGCCCGTATCCTAACTCGCACTAAGTCGCGTTTGCCCATCACCCCTGAGCTCGCTGACCTACAGTGGCTTCCGGTCCGGGAACTCCTCGATTTGAAAATTTTCATCTTTGTGTTTAAATCCTTCCATGGCCCTCGCCCCTCCCTATCTTTGTAACCTCCTCCAGCCCTACAACCCTCCAATTCTGGCCTCTTGCACATCCGCGACATTCATCGTTCCACCATTGGCGGCCGTGCCTTCAGCTGCCTAGCTCTGGAATTCCCTCCCTCTCCGCCTCTCTCTCCTCCTTTAGAACGCTCATTAAAACCTACCTCTTTGACCACCTGTCCTTATGCGACTCGGTGTCAAATTTTGTTTGATAATTGCTCCTGTGAAATGCCGTGGGACGTTAAAGGCGCTATATAAATGCAATTTATTGTTCCTACAACTATTACTGTCACAGTGGTGGTCAGTAGTGGAACAGAGTAAACGTGTTCAGTTGGCACAGGCTCCAGCCAAGAGAAAGAAATGGATTTGTGCCCATCTAACTCAGTTGCCCCACACGACCTTCATTAATCCCAGCCCCAAGCGCCCTGCAGCAGAATCTTACTCCAGTATTGAGACATAGATAGCTATAGACTTCCCCTCCACTGTGAAAGGACAGACAGGGCTCTGCATAAAATGATAACCAGGTCTGCCCCACTCAGTTATTCCATTCAGTACACGAGCTTGTGAGCACTATTAGATTGATTAGCATTTACTGGCAGGCCGTTCCTGTGCAACATACAGACGATAAGTGATGGGGTAAAGGGTTTCTGTGCAACCAAAACTTACAAATGTCCCAACTGAGACCAAGGAAACTCTCGAGGCTCCCTGATCTACTCAGGGTAAAATGTGCCTGTGTTACCACTGCAACTAAAGCAGGTTTCTAGGGTAATATACAGGAGGCCTCTCACAGGACAGTCTCACAGGACAGTCTCACAGGAGGCCTCTCGCAGGACAGTCTCACAGGACAGTCTCACAGGAGGCCTCTCGCAGGACAGTCTCACAGGACAGTCTCACAGGAGGCCTCTCGCAGGACAGTCTCACAGGACAGTCTCACAGGAGGCCTCTCGCAGGACAGCACTATCTCACAGCCTGATCCTTTGTTTAAATATGTTTCAGTTAGGAGCATTTTATTCAAAGAATAAGTTGGGGGCCGAATGCTCACAAAAGCCATTCGGCCCATCACCAGTCATCATCAACCAGCCCACCCCCACCTCCTCCCAGGACGTTCTGCCCTACCTGACAGCGGCTGAAGATGTCTCTCGGGGTGACTTGCACATTGAAGTGTTTCAGCACAGCAATGGCCTGGTCCTTGGCCTTCTCGGAGCAGTTCACAGAGAGGCATCGGCCTTCCCCCACCTGGGATCGTAGCTAGAGGGAAGACAAGAGCATCAGCACCTGTTCAGACCAAAGGGAGGACCCAGTCCATGGCCACACTCCTCCTGGTCCTCGCCTCACAACTCTCTCCTTTTCTCAAGCTGCTGATTCTCTTTTCGGTAAGTTTGCAGAGGCGAAGAGTCACCTTCCGATACCTGGTCCATGGTGATTGTCCGTGTGTGAGTACAGACAGTGAGTATACAACACTCCCACTGAATGCAACTGACTCAGAATCAAACCTGGGCCCAGCTCAACACTGGGACCAGACTTTCCTCAGCCCTGGGGAGGGGTCTGGCATGTTATCAGAGAAAGAGACGCTGTCTCAGAAATCATTCCAAGCTTCGATTAGGCAAGCTGCCTGTAATGGTATAATACTTTATAATACTCTGTAATACCGTATTACAGAGTATTATACCATATTACAGAGTATTATACCGTATTACAGAGTATTACACTGTATTACGGAGTATTATACGGTAATATGGTATAATACTCTGTAATACCATATTACAGAGTATTATACCATATTACAGAGTATTATACCGTATTACAGAGTATTATACCGTATTAGAGTATTATACCGTATTACAGAGTATTATACCGTATTACAGAGTATTACACTGTATTACGGAGTATTATACGGTAATATGGTATAATACTCTGTAATACCATATTACAGAGTATTATACCGTATTACAGAGTATTATACCGTATTAGAGTATTATACCGTATTACAGAGTATTATACCGTATTACAGAGTATATTAGAGTATTATACCATATTAGAGTATTATACCGTATTAGAGTATTATACCATATTACAGAGTATTATACCGTATTACAGAGTATTATACCGTATTAGAGTATTATACCGTATTACAGAGTATTATACCGTATTAGAGTATTATACCGTATTACAGAGTATTATACCGTATTACAGAGTATATTAGAGTATTATACCGTATTAGAGTATTATACCGTATTAGAGTATTATACCGTATTACAGAGTATTATACCGTATTACAGAGTATTATACCATATTACAGAGTATTATACTGTATTAGAGTATTATACCATATTAGAGAGTATTATACCGTATTACAGAGTATATTACAGAGTATATTACAGAGTATTATACCGTATTAGAGTATTATACCATATTACAGAGTATTATACCGTATTACAGAGTATTATACCGTATTACAGAGTATTATACCGTATTAGAGTATTATACCGTATTACAGAGTATTATACCGTATTACAGAGTATTACACTGTATTACGGAGTATTATACGGTAATATGGTATAATACTCTGTAATACCATATTACAGAGTATTATACCATATTACAGAGTATTATACCGTATTACAGAGTATTATACCGTATTAGAGTATTATACCGTATTACAGAGTATTATACCGTATTACAGAGTATATTAGAGTATTATACCATATTAGAGTATTATACCGTATTAGAGTATTATACCATATTACAGAGTATTATACCGTATTACAGAGTATATTACAGAGTATTATACCGTATTAGAGTATTATACCATATTACAGAGTATTATACCATATTACAGAGTATTATACCGTATTACAGAGTATTATACCGTATTAGAGTATTATACCATATTACAGAGTATTATACCGTATTACAGAGTATTATACCGTATTAGAGTATTATACCATATTAGAGAGTATTATACCGTATTACAGAGTATAATACAGAGTATTAGACCATATTAGAGTATTATACCGTATTACAGAGTATTATACCGTATAATACTCCGTAATACGGTGTAATACTCTGTAATACGGTGTAATACTCTATAATGTGGTATAATGCCGTAATACGGTATAATACACTATACGGTATAATACTCTGTAATACGGTATAATGGGGTATAATTGTCTGGAACCGTTCACCGCCTGCTGATCGCACAATACCCTATAATCGTACAATACCCAACAACTGTAGAATCATAGAATGGTTACAGCACAGGAGGCCATTCGGCCCATCAAGCCCATGCTGGCTCTGTGTAAGAGCAATCCAGTTAGTCACATATACCCCCAGGTTTGTGCACATATACTCCCAGATCAGCCTATTCCTGCACCCCCTTTAGAATTGTACCATTTAGTTTATATTGCCTCTCCTCATCCTTCCTACTGAAATGTATCACTTTGCACTTCTCTGCGTTAAATTTCATCTGCCAAGTGTCCACCCATTCCACCAGCCTGTCTATATCCTCTTGAAGTCTATCACTATCCTCCTCACTGCTCACTACACTTCCAAGTTTTGTGTCATCTGCAGATTTTGAAATTGTGCCCTGTACACCCAAGTCCAAGTCATTAATATATATCAAGAAAAGCAGTGGTCCCAGCACTGACCCCTGGGGAACACCACTGTACACCTCCCTCCAGTCCGAAAAACAACCGTTCACCACTACTCTCTGCATCCTGTCACTTAGCCAATTTTGTATCCATGCTGCCAGTGTCCCTTTTATTCCATGGGCTTCAGTACCCTACCGTACAACACCCTATAACCTTACAACATCCCATAACCGTACAATCCTCTATAACCGTACAACACCCTATAACCGGAGAATACCCTATAACCGTACAATCCTCCATCACCGTACAATCCTCCATCACCGTACAATCCTCCATCACCGTACAATCCTCCATCACCCTACAACACCCTATAACCATTCAATACCCTATAACCATACAATCCTCCATCACCGTACAATCCTCCATCACCGTACAATCCTCCATCACCGTACAATCCTCCATCACCCTACAACACCCTATAACCATTCAATACCCTATAACCGTACAATCCTCCATCACCGTACAATCCTCCATCACCCTACAACACCCTATAACCATTCAATACCCTATAACCATACAATCCTCCATCACCGTACAACACCCTATATCCGTACAATACTCCATAACCGTACAATCCTCTATAACCGTACAACACCCCATAACTGTACAACACCCAATAACCGTACAATACCCTATAAACGTAAAATCCTCTATAACTGTACAACACCTTATAACTGTACAATACAATACCCTATAACTGTACAATATCCTATAACAGTACAATCCTCTATAACCATTCAACACCCTATAACCGTACAACACCCTATAACCGTACAACACCCTATAACCGTACAACACCCCAGATAGCCGTACAACACCCTATAACCGTACAACACCCTATAACCGTACAACACCCCAGATAGCCGTACAACACCCTATAACTGTACAACACCCTATAACCGTACAACACCCTATAACCGTACAACACCCCAGATAGCCGTACAACACCCTATAACCGTACAACACCCCAGATAGCCATACAACACCCTGTAACCGTACAACCCCCCAGATAGCCATACAACACCCTATAACTGTACAACACCCTGTAACCGTACAACACCCCAGATAGCCATACAACACCCTATAACCGTACAACACCCCAGATAGCCGTACAACACCCTATAACCGTACAACACCCCAGATAGCCGTACAACACCCTATAACTGTACAACACCCTATAACCGTACAACACCCTGTAACCGTACAACCCCCCAGATAGCCGTACAACACCCTATAACTGTACAATGCCCTAACCCCATTTCCCTCCCTTCTCTCCTGCGGGCGATGCGCTGGTAACTTGCTGGGTTACAGCTCCATAGGTGATGTGCTGTCCACTCCCTCATCCTGAGGTATTTTTGTATGTGTGAGCCCAAAGTATTCAACTGTTGGGGGCATCACAGCTCTCCTCACTGAACACCCAGACACACACGATCTTTGCAGCTGGGATTGAGCCCTATCTGAACTGTGGCCAGCACACTGCGAAGCAGGAGGCTCAGCTCTCGCACAGAACCATCAGGGTGTGAACTGAACCCTGGGCTGCTCGACCCAACAGTGGGCTGTCGGTGACGTGTACTATACTGGTGCACTCACCGTCTGGTAGGGTAAGCCACAGGTCAGGATAAAGCGGTTTTCTTCACGAGCAATCTGAAATAAAGAAGGGAGCATGGTAATGACATTTCAGGGCAAGGCTGATTATCTATTGTAATAAAACGATACTTCGTGTTCACACTTCCTGTGTGTCACGTCACAATTCTATCACACTTACTTGTAGGCAGATTTCTTGCATTTGATTGGCTCATAAACAAATTTCTTAAGGTCAGAAATGGGGATGTTCGCTGATGATTGCGCAGTGTTCAGTTCCATTCGCAACCCCTCAGATAATGAAGCAGTCCGTGCCCGCATGCAGCAAGACCTGGACAACATCCAGGAATGGGCTTGTAAGTGCCAAGTAACATTTGCACCAGACAAGTGCCAGGCAATGACCATCTCCAACAAGAGAGAGTTTAACCACCTCCCCTTGACATTCAACGACATTACCATCGCCGAATCCCCCACCATCAACATCCTGGGGGTCACCATTGATCAGAAACTTAACTGGACCAGCCATATAAATACTGTGTCTACAAGAGTAGGTCAGAGGCTGGGTATTCTGCAGCGAGTAACTCACCTCCTGACTCCCCAAAGCCTTTCCACCATCTACAAGGCACAAGTCAGGAGTGTGATGGAATACTCTCCACTTGCCTGGATGAGTGCAGCTCCAACAACACTCAAGAAGCTCGACACCATCCAGGACAAAGCAGCCCGCTTGATTGGCACCCCATCCACCACCCTAAACATTCACTCCCTTCACCACCGGCGCAATGTGGCTGCAGTGTGTACCATCCACAGGATGCACTGCAGCAACTCGCCAAGGCTTCTTCGACAGCACCTCCCAAACCTGCAACCTCTACCACCTAGAAGGACAAGAGCAGCAGGTACATGGGAACAACACCACCTGCACGTTCCCCTCCAAGTCACACACCATCCCGATGTGGGCGTCGCTGGCGAGGCCGGCATTTATTGCCCATCCCTAATTGCCCTTGAGAAGGTGGTGGTGAGCCGCCTTCTTGAACAACTGAGTGGCTTGCTAGGCTATTTCAGAGGGCGATTAAGAATCAACCACATTGCTGTGGGTCTGGAGTCACATATAGGCTAGACCGGGTAAGGACGGCAGGTTTCCTTCCCAAAGGGCATTAGTGAACCAGATGGGTTTTTATGACAATCCAGTAGTTTCATGGCCACCATTACTGATACTAATTTTTTTATTCCAGGTTTTTATTGAATTAATTGAAATTAAATTCCCCAGCTGCCGTGGTGGGATTTGAACTCATGACTCTGGAATATTAGTCCAGGCCTCTGGATTACTAGTCCAGTAACATAACCACTATGCTACTGTACACGTTTCCTAAGTAGTCCATCTCCTACCCATCTCATGGCTCTGGATAGTGCATCTTCCTCAGTGTGTATCACTCGCCCAAGCTTCACCGACTTCCTCACGGGTTCTGTACTGAGCGACTCTTTCACCTCAATCACACAGAATGCCACATTTGAACCACCCACTGTATATAAAGATTGTTATCTCACCTCCACTGTGATTATGTTATATTTTTGTCTGCTCTTCACCCTCTCAACAATCTTTCACCATTTACCTTTTCATAAATCTTCATAATCTTAACAACCCTGTTGGGTGACCCTTTAACTATCTCAGCTCCAATGGAAAAAGTCCAAACATCTCAAATTCTCTTCACAACGGCCATCCCTCATCACTGACAGAATCCTGGTGAAAAGACACTGCTCCTTTCCACTACTTTCATCTCCTGTCCAACACTCTCCACAATGCTCCCAACTGTGGCCTAACTAGGTCTTATACAAGTTCAATGCAACATCCCTACTTTTCTATTGTGATTTCAAATATAAAATCAAGAGTTCTGTTTGTCTTTTTATGACCTTAACTATATTTACTGCCACTTTTAATGACCTCAAGGTTCCTCTCTGTTCCATTTAAAATCTGACCATTCGATGTATTTGCCCCTACATTACAACAGTGACTACACTTCAAAAGTATTTCATTGGCTGTAAAGCGCTTTGGGATGTCCTGAGATGGTGAAAGGGGCTGTAGAAATACAAGTTCCTTCTTTCTTTGCATTTAAGGGGATCTGAACCTTTCTTTCCCTTTTACACCATCGCTCCAGCCCCCATCCACCGTGTACAGACCATTCCTGCCCCAGAACTGGTCCCAGTGTCCCAGAAATCTGATCCCGTCCCCCCACTACACCATGTCTCCAGTCACACATTCACCTCCCCTATCTTACTGATGATCACCTGGGCACTGGGAGTAATTCAGTGACTCATACCGCCCCCCCAGCTCCTGCTTTTAATCTCTCGACTTGCTGAAATTCCCTTTGCAGGCCCCGAGTTCTGTGCCTTCCTATGTCATTGGTTCCAACATGAACCTCGACTTCCGCCTGGTCCTCTTCCTTCTCCAAAATCTTTTGCATCAGCTCCATGGTGGAACCTAGGAGGCAACACTCCATTCAGGGCATTCGATTACAGCTATAAAAGTGCCTGCCTCTTCCCCTATAGGGTCACTGATTCATACCATGTCTCTGGACTTCACCTTCTCCAATTGGCAGCCATCGGGTTCATTGTGCCATAGTGTTGCTCACTGGTGCCCTCCTCCATGGGCCCTTCTGCCTGGGGCACTCCTCCCTGAGGCCCCTCTCCCTGGTATTATTGTCCTAGGCCCAGTATTGCTCCATGGCAGTGAGCTGCTGGTGTACGAATGTCACTCGCATTCTCTCCTTAAAATGTACCGTGCGACCTCTGTGATGGCAGCTCGGGAAAGAGCAGTTCCTTCACAATCCCAAGGAGTGAGAGTGACTGACAGCCTGGACTCAGTGCCAGACATCGGGCACAACCACTTACAGGCCATACATGCCAACCACCTTCGCGCTTTGGACCGAATGGAGGCTGGAAAAGCTGATTGCTCATATGTGACCGCCTTCTCAGTGAGTGGATGTACACAGGCAATCTCACACAGTGTACGGTTTGGCTGGTTGGGTGACTGTCTCAGCCCTTGCCCTGAAAGGGATGTTACGTACAAAAGAAATTAGTAATGGAACTCTGTGCTCGGGGACATTTCAGTTATAGAGAAACTCCCTGCAGAATCGATTAGTGGAGCCCAGAGACAAAGACTCTCTTCTCTTCCCACTGCTTCAATGGGCCGTCAAAGAGCTGAATTTCTGTCCCCCACCTGAAAAGGGGTTGGAAACACTGACTGTCAGGCAAAAAGCATATGATTGGTGACGAATGTTTACTGATCTTTCACACTGTGCTGATGTTCCACCAGTGCCCAATCCCTCTACTGTGTTGTGTCTTGTAAACTAATACCCGATTACTTATACCCTACCCTCATGCTAATCACTGCAATTATTCACATTAAGTGACATTAGCGCTCAGCAAAATTTCTCCAGCTATTCATAAATTCTTTTAAGTACCAATTTCCCTCCGCCTGATTTTACTGTAAACTCCAGTCTTTCCTACATTACTGAAAGTCATGAAGATTCTGCCTCTTTTTGTGTGTCTCAGTGATTGGGGAGGGTCCCACGAGGTGCCCCTCTAATGGGCAGTGAGAGCACTGATGGGCAGTGTGAGCACTGATGGGCAGTGTGAGCACTGATGGGCTTCTCTCAGCTTTCAGGACGTCCCACACTCCTTCACTGTGTCGAGAGGGTTAAAACGCAGGGGCTTACAGGACAACCATGGGGCCAATCGAATGGAGCTGATCGAGGAAAGATCAGCCCATGGATGAGATGTTTTCACTGCCCTTTGCACCAAGCTGTGCTGTGCCCATGTGTCCCTGCTCATGTCTATGTATCCCTATGCCCGTGTGTCCCTGTGTGCATGTGTACCCGTGCCCATGTGCCTGTGCCCTTGTCCATTTGTGCCTGTCCCTGTCCCCATGTCCCTGTGCTCCTGTCCCTGGGCCCGTGCCCCTGTCCCTGTGTGCATGTGTACCCGTGCCACTGTCCCTGGGCCCGTGCCCATGTCCCTGTGTGCATGTGTACCCGTGCCATTGTCCCTGGGCCCGTGCCCCTGTCCCTGTGTGCATGTGTACCCGTGCCACTGTCCCTGGGCCCGTGCCCATGTCCCTGTGTGCATGTGTACCCGTGCCATTGTCCCTGGGCCCGTGCCCCTGTCCCTGTGTGCATGTGTACCCGTGCCACTGTCCCTGGGCCCGTGCCCCTGTCCCTGTGTGCATGTGTACCCGTGCCACTGTCCCTGGGCCCGTGCCCATGTCCCTGTGCCCCTGCCCATGTCCCTGTGCCCCTGTCCCTGGGCCCGTGCCCATGTCCCTGTGCCCCTGTCCCTGGGCCCGTGCCCATGTCCCTGTGCTCCTGTCCCTGGGCCCGTGCCCATGTCCCTGTGCCCCTGTCCCTGTGTGCATGTGTACCCGTGCCACTGTCCCTGGGCCCCTGTCCCTGTGTGCTTGTGTACCCGTGCCATTGTCCCTGGGCCCGTGCCCCTGTCCCTGTGTGCATGTGTACCCGTGCCACTGTCCCTGGGCCCGTGCCCATGTCCCTGTGCCCCTGCCCCTGGGCCCGTGCCCATGTCCCTGTGCCCCTGCCCCTGGGCCCGTGCCCATGTCCCTGTGCCCCTGTCCCTGGGCCCGTGCCCCTGTCCCTGTGCCCCTGCCCTTGGGCCCGTGCCCATGTCCCTGGGCCCGTGCCCCTGTCCCTGTGTGCATGTGTACCCGTGCCACTGTCCCTGGGCCCGTGCCCATGTCCCTGTGCCCCTGCCCCTGGGCCCGTGCACATGTCCCTGTGCCCCTGTCCCTGGGCCCGTGCCCATGTCCCTGGGCCCCTGTCCCTGCGCCCATGTCCCTGTCCCTGCGCCCATGCCCGTGCCCGTGTCCCTGTGCCCGTGCCCCCGTGCCCAATCTTATACAGAGTGAAAGGTGTGCGTAATGCTCAGCAGTAACACTCTGCAAACCTCTTCCCTTCATCAGTGCTGGAAACCTGAGCTCACACTGACAGACCGACCTGGTAATGAAGAGTGCGTGAGCTTTGGAGTGTTTGTTTGCTGAAGATACTTCTCAGAAGCACAGAGCAGGAGCAAGAGACAGATGTATCATGAGGCTCACACAGGATCTGTCCAGTTAAAGGCACCTACACATATGGTGGGGGTAATATTTCCCTTCAGCGCCCCGGGCAGTGTTCTGGTGGAGCAGATCCCCTCCTACCCTCTGTTATAGAACATGCCTGATTCTCACCCCAATGGAATCAAAATCTAGCAGATTGTTTAATGGGCGAGTGACCCCTCCACCAGATTACTGGCCGGGCGGTGATGGGGAGAATCCCTCCATGTGCCTTTTGTCAAGAAGGCTTTAATTTATTATGTTGGGGCAAGCTGGGGCATGTCCTCCTGCCAGAAAATCTGGACTACAGATATTTTGTTTGTTGACTAGCATTTTCCAACATTCCGGATGCAAATATTCTGTGATGTGTATACAACTTCATGTGATCAGTGTTAACCTAACAGAATATCACACAGTAAACTGGAATGGCAAATCACGCACAATGTGGTAATCATTAGCAGAATAATACACTTAGATTCAATGTAAAAGTCACTGGGGGGGGGGAACTAACTGGGGAGGGGCTTAGTCTGAAACACGGAGGGGCCGGTAAATAACGTGACACCAGGCCAGGGCTTGGAACTGTGAAAGTCGGGAGTTGCAGGCTCAGCCAGTCCAGAGAATGCTGCTTACTGCTCTCTCAATGTAGTGGGAGGCAAATTAAATGAACACAAATCAAGTCATGTGGAGTTGGAGAGCCAGGACTACGCTAGGAGGGAGCATGTTAGTTCATCTTAAGCTCCAGAGATTTACAGACTTTGAGAGGGTTTGATTGTCCATTTTAGCCCCTCCATCCCTTCCAAATCAGCATTGCTGGAAGGAGGGAGGGAGGGAGACTAAAAGAAGGAAGCCCTCTGACTTCAACATTAAGTATGAGCTGAGCCAAATCAAGCATTCAGTGTCTCTTTTAAGTTGTTCCTGAAAAGAAGATCTTGTTTTTGATAAGGCATGACAACAAAATTATTTTTTCTTTGAAGAAATGGGGAGATTTAAGAGCATGTAACATAGGAATAGGAGGAGGCAATTCAGCCATTCAATTAGATCCAGGCTGATCTGCACCTCAACTCCATTCACCCGCCTTTGCTCCATTTCCCTTAATACCCTCGCCTAACAAAATTCGAGCAATCTCAGTTTTGAAAATTTCAATTGATCCCCAGCCTCAACAGCTTTTTGGGGGCAGAGTGTTCCTGATTTACACCAACGAATGTGCGAAAAAGTGCTTCCTGATACTAGGATTTACTGGCCCTCCCACAGTGTGAACCCCAATCAGGGAATCATAGAATGGTTACAGCATAGAAGGAGGCCACTCGGCCCATTGAGACCATGCCAGTTCCGTGTAAGAGCAATCCGGTTAGTCCCATTCCCCCACTCTTTCCCCACATTTCCTGCAAATATTTTCCCTTCAAGTATTTATCCAATTCCTTTTTGAAAGCCACGAATGAATCTGCTTCCACCGCCCTTTCAGGCAGTACATTCCAGATCAAAACCACTCGCTGTGTTAAAAACTTTTTCTCATATTGCCTTTGGTTCTTTTGCCAAACACCTTAAATCTGTGTCCCTTCTCGACCCTTCTGCCAATGGGAACAGTTTCCCTTTATTTATTTTATCTGAATCCTTCATGATTTTGAACACTTCTATTAAATCTCCTCTTAATCTTCTCTGCTCTAAGGAGAACAATCCCAGCTTCTCCAGTCTATCCAAATAACTGAAGTCCCTCATCCCTGGAACCATTCTAGTAAATCTCCTCTGCACCCTCTCTAAGGCCTTCACATCCTTCCTAAAGTGCGGTGCCCAGAATTGGACACAATACTCCAGTTGTGGCTGAACCAGTGTTTTATAAAGGTTCAACATAACTTCCTTGTTTTTGTACTCTATGCCTCTATTTATAAAGCCCAGGGTCCCGTATGCTTTTTTAACCACTTTCTCAACCTGTCCAGCCACCGTCAAAAATTTGTGCACATATACCCCCAGATCTCTCTGTTCCTGAACCCCCTTTAGAGTTGTACCATTTAGTTTATATTGCCTCTCCTCGTTTTCCGACCAAAATATATCACTTCGCACTTCTCTGCGTTAAATTTAATCTGCCATGTGTCTGCCCATTCCACCAGCCTGTCTATGTCCTCTTGAAGTCTATCGCTATCCTCCTCACTCTTTACTACATTTCCAAGTTTTGTGTCATCTGCAGATTTTGAAATTGTGCCCTGTACACCCAAGTCCAAGTCATTAATATATATCAAGAAAAGCAGTGGTCCCAGCACTGGCCCCTGGGGAACACCACTGTACACCTCCCTCCAGTCCGAAAAACAACCGTTCACCACTACTCTCTGCATCCTGTCACTTAGCCAATTTTGCATCCATGCTGCCAGTGTCCCCTTTATTCCATGGGCTTCAATTTTGCTTACAAGCCTATTATGTGGCACTTTATCAAACGTCTTTTGAAAATCCATATACACATCAACCGCACTACCCTCATCGACCCTCTCTGTTACCTCATCAAAAAAAATCAATCAAGTTAGTTAAACACGATTTGCCTTTAACAAATCCGTGCTGGCTTTCCTTCATTAATCCACACTTATCAATGTGACAATTAATTTTGTCCCGGATTATCGTTTCTAAAAGTTTCCCCACCACTGAGGTTAAACTGACTGGCCTGTAGTTGCTGGGTTTATCCTTACACCTTTTTTTGAACAAGGGTGTAACATTTTGCAATTCTCCAGTCCTCTGGCACCACCCCCGTATCTATGGATGTTTGGAAAATAATGGCGAGTACTTCCGCAATTTCCACCCTTACTTCCCTCAGCAACCTAGGATCCATCCCATCCGGACTGGGTGACTTATCTGCTTTAAGTACAGTTAGCCTTTCTAGTAACTCCTCATTATGAATTTTTAGCCCATTCTGTATCTCAATGACCTCCTCTTTTAATGAGACTGTGGCAGCATCTTCTACCTTGGTAAAGACAGATGCAAAGTACTCATTTAGTACCTCAGCCATCCCCTCTACCTCCAGGCGTAGATCTCCTTTTTGGACCCTAATCGGCCCCACCCCTCCTCTTATTACCCGTTTACTGTTTATATGCCTGTAGAAGTCTTCTGGATTCCCTTTTATGTTGGCCGCCAGTCTATTCTCATACAATCTCTTTGCCCCTCTTATTTCCTTTTCCACTTTTCCTCTGTACTATCAATATTCAGCCTGGTTCTCACTTGTATTATCAAGCCGACATCTGTCATACGCCCCCTTTTGCTGCCCTGGGCGTTATAAATAGAGGCATAGAGTACAAAAGTATGGAAGTCATGATGAACCTTTATAAAACACTGGTTCAGCCACAACTGGAGTATTGCGTCCAGTTCTGGGCGCCGCACTTTAGGAAAGATTTGAAGGCCTGAGAGAGGGTGCAGAAGAGATTCCAGGGATGAGGGACTTTAGTTACGTGGATAGACTGGAGAAGCTGGGGTTGCTCTTCCTTGGAATAGAGAAGGTTGAGAGGAGATTTGATCGAGGTATTCAAAATCATGAAGAGTCGAAACAGAGGAGATAGAGAGAAACTGTTCCCATTGGTGGGAGGGTCAAGAACCAGATGACATAGATTTAAGGTGATTGGCAAAAGAAGCAAAGGTGAAATGAGGAAAAATGTTTTTACACAGCGAGTGGTTAGGATCTGGAATGCACTGCCTGAGGGGGTGGTGGAGGCAGATTCAATCATGGCCTTCAAAAGGGAACTGGATAAGAACTTGAAAGGAAAAAATATGCAGGGCTACGGGGAAAGGGCGGGGGAGTGGGACTAGCTGGATTGCCCTTACATAGAACTGGTGCGGAACCCATGGGCCTCCATGCTGAAACCTTTCTATGATTCATCTCACTCTCTATCACTTTTGTCATCCAGGCACATCAGTGTTTGGTTGCCCTATCTTTCCCCCTTGTTGGACCCGAAACATCTCTTGTTTAAAGGACGCCATGGTTTGATTACAGATTTACATGCAAACCTTTGATTACAATTTACCAAGGCTGGATCCGTTCGACACACCAACACTATACTCCAACCAAGTTATTCAATGGGATGTTTGTTGGTGTTTCGTGTCTATTGACATTAAACACCAACATCCAAAGGACACAGAACACCAAAAAACTCATCCAATAGACACTAAACACCAACAAACATCCTAAGGACACTTAACTCAAAAAAACTCATCCCATAGACACTAAACTCCCACAAACATCCCATAGACACTCAACTCCAACAAACATCCCATAGACACTCAACTCCAACAAACATCCCATAGACACTCAACTCCAACAAACATCCCATAGACACTAAACTCCCACAAACATCCCATAGACACTCTACTCCAACAAACATCCCATAGACACTCAACTCCAACAAACATCCCATAGACACTCAACTCCAACAAACATCCCATAGACACTCAACTCCAACAAACATCCCATAGACACTCAACTCTCACAAACATCCCATAGACACTAAACACCGACAAACATCCCATAGACACTAAACTCCAACAAACATCCCATAGACACTCAACTCCAACAAACATCCCATAGACACTCAACTCCCACAAACATCCCATAGACACCAAACTCCAAACAAACATCCCATAGACACTCAACACCGACAAACATCCCATAGACACTCAACTCCAACAAACATCTCATAGACACTCAACTCCAACAAACATCCCATAGACACTAAACTCCAACAAACATCCCATAGACACTCAACTCCCACAAACATCCCATAGACACTAAACACCGACAAACATCCCATAGACACTCAACTCCCACAAACATCCCATAGACACTAAACACCGACAAACATCCCATAGACACTCAACTCCAACAAACATCCCATAGACACTAAACACCGACAAACATCCCATAGACACTCAACTCCCACAAACATCCCATAGACACTAAACACCGACAAACATCCCATAGACACTCAACTCCAACAAACATCCCATAGACACTAAACTCCAACAAACATCTCATAGACACTCAACTCCAACAAACATCCCATAGACACTCAACTCCAACAAACATCCCATAGACACTCAACTCCAACAAACATCCCATAGACACTAAACTCCAACAAACATCCCATAGACACTCAACTCCCACAAACATCCCATAGACACTAAACACCGACAAACATCCCATAGACACTCAACTCCCACAAACATCCCATAGACACTAAACACCGACAAACATCTCATAGACACTCAACTCCAACAAACATCCCATTGACACTCAACTCCAACAAACATCCCATAGACACTCAACTCCAACAAACATCCCATAGACACTCAACTCCAACAAACATCCCATAGACACTCAACTCCCACAAACATCCCATAGACACTAAACTCCAACAAACATCCCAGTGGATCAAGTGGATCCCTTGAAGAGTATAGAGATTGCTGGAGTAGAGTTAAGAGAGAAATCAGGAGGGCAAAAAGGAGACATGAGATTGCTTTGGCAGATAAGGCAAAGGAGAATCCAAAGAGCTTCTACAAATACATAAAGGGCAAAAGGGTAACTAGGGAGAGAGTAGGGCCTCTTAAGGATCAACAAGGTCATCTATGTGCGGAACCACAAGAGATGGGTGAGATCCTAAATGAATATTTCACATCGGTATTTACGGTTGAGAAAGGCATGGATGTTAGGGAACTTGGGGAAATAAATAATGATGTCTTGAGGAGTGTACATATTACAGAGAGGGAGGTGCTGGAAGTCTTAACGCGCATCAAGGTAAATAAATCTCCGGGACCTGATGAAATGTATCCCAGGACGTTATGGGAGGTTAGGGAGGAAATTGCGGGTCCCCTAGCAGAGATATTTGAATCATCGACAGCTACAGGTGAGGTGCCTGAAGATTGGAGGGTAGCAAATGTTGTGCCTTTGTTTAAGAAGGGCGGCAGGGAAAAGCCTGGGAACGACAGACCGGTGAGCCTGATATCTGTAGTGGGTAAGTTGTTAGAGGGTATTCTGAGAGACAGGATCGACAGGCATTTGGAGAGGCAGGGACTGATTAGGAACAGTCAGCATGGTTTTGTGAGAGGAAAATCATGTCTCACGAATTTGATTGAGTTTTTTGAAGGGGTAACCAAGAAGATAGATGAGGGCTGTGCAGTAGACGTGGTCTACATGGACTTCAGCAAAGCCTTTGACAAGGTACCGCATGGTAGGTTGTTACATAAGGTTAAATCTCACAGGATCCAAGGTGAGGTCCCAGACTCTTCCATCACCATCCCTGGGTATGTTCTGTCCCACCGGCAGGACAGACCCACCAGAGGTGGCGGTACAGTGATATACAGTCAGGAGGGAGTGGCCCTGGGAGTCCTCAACATTGACTCTGGACCCCATGAAATCTCATGGCATCAGGTCAAACATGGGCAAGGAAACCTCCTGCTGATTACCACCTACCGTCCTCCCTCAGCTGATGAATCAGTCCTCCTCCATGTTGAGCACCACTTGGAGGAAGCACTGAGGGTAGCAAGGGCACAAAATGTACTCTGGGTGGGGGACTTCAATGTCCATCACCAAGAGTGGCTCGGTAGCACCACTACTGACCGAGCTGGCCGAGTCCTGAAGGACATAGCTGCTAGACTGGGCCTGCGGCAGGTGGTGAGCGAACCAACACGAGGGAAAAACTTACTTGACCTCGTCCTCACCAATCTACCTGTCGCGAATGCATCTGTCCATGACAGTATTGGTAGGAGTGATCACCGCACAGTCCTCGTGGAGATGAAGTCCCGTCTTCGCACTGAGGACACCATCCAACGTGTTGTGTGGCACTACCACCGTGCAAAATGGGATAGATTCAGAACAGATCTAGCAGCTCAAAACTGGGCATCCATGAGGCGCTGTGGGCCATCAGCAGCAGCAGAATTGTATTCCAGCACGTTCTGTAACCTCATGGCCCGGCATATTCCTCACTCGACCATTACCAACAAGCCAGGAGATCAACCCTGGTTCAATGAGGAGTGTAGAATAGCATGCCAGGAGCAGCACCAGGCGTACCTAAAAATGAGGTGCCAACCTGGTGAAGCTACAACTCAGGACTACATGCATGCTAAACAGCGGAAGCAACATGCTATAGACAGAGCTAAGCAATTCCACAACCAACGGATCAGATCAAAGCTCTGCAGTCCTGCCACATCCAGTCGTGAATAGTGGTGGACAATTAAACAACTAACGGGAGGAGGAGGCTCTGCAAACATCCCCATCCTCAATGATGGCGGAGTCCAGCACATGAGTGCAAAAGACAAGGCTGAAGCGTTTGCAACCATCTTCAGCCAGAAGTGCCGAGTGGATGATCCATCTCTGCCTCCTCCCGATATCCCCACCATCACGGAAGCCAGTCTTCGGCCAATTCGATTCACTCCACGTGATATCAAGAAACGGCTGAGTGCACTGGATACAGCAAAGGCTATGGACCCCGACAACATCCCAGCTGTAGTGCTGAAGACTTGTGCTCCAGAACTAGCTGCGCCTCCAGCCAAACTGTTCCATTGCAGCTACAACACTGGCATCTACCCGACAATGTGGAAAATTGCCCAGGTATGTCCTGTCCACAAAAAGCAGGACAAATCTAATCCGGCCAATTACCGCCCCATCAGTCTACTCTCAATCATCAGCAAAGTGATGGAAGGTGTCGTCGACAGTGCTTTCAAGCGGAACTGACTCACCAATAACCTGCTCACCGATGCTCAGTTTGGGTTCCGCCAGGAGCACTCTGCTCCAGACCTCATTACAGCCTTGGCCCAAACATGGACAAAAGAGCTGAATTCCAGAGGTGAGGTGAGAGTGACTGCCCTTGACATCAAGGCAGCATTTGACCGAGTGTGGCACCAAGGAGCCCGAGTAAAATTGAAGTCAATGGGAATCAGGGGGAAAACTCTCCAGTGGCTGGAGTCATACCTCGCACAAAGGAAGATGGTAGTGGTTGTTGGAGGCCAATCATCTCAGCCCCAGGACATTGCTGCAGGAGTTCCTCAGGGCAGTGTCCTGGGCCCAACTATCATCAGCTGCTTCATCAATGACCTTCCCTCCATCATAAGGTCAGAAATGGGGATGTTTGCTGATGACTGCACAGTGTTCAGTTCCATTCGCAACCCCTCAAATAATGAAGCAGTCCGAGCCCGCATGCAGCAAGACCTGGACAACATCCAGGTTTGGGCTCATAAGTGGCAAGTAACATTCGTGCCAGACAAGTGCCAGGCAATGACCATCTCCAACAAGAGAGAGTCTAACCACCTCCCCTTGACATTCAACGGCATTACCATCGCCGAATCCCCCACCATCAACATCCTGGGGGTCACCATTGACCAGAAACTTAACTGGACCAGCCATATAAATACTGTGTCTACAAGAGTAGGTCAGAGGCTGGGTATTCTGCAGCGAGTGACTCACCTCCTGACTCCCCAAAGCCTTTCCACCATCTACAAGGCACAAGTCAGGAGTGTGATGGAATACTCTCCACTTGCTTGGATGAGTGCAGCTCCAACTACACTCAAGAAGCTCAACACCATCCAGGACAAAGCTGCCCGCTTGATTGGCACCCCATCCACCACCCTAAACATTCACTCCCTTCACCACCGGCGCATTGTGGCTGCAGTGTGTACCATCCACAGGATGCACTGCAGCAACTCGCCAAGGCTTCTTCGACAGCACCTCCCAAACCCGCGACCTCTACCAGCTAGAAGGACAAGAGCAGCAGGTACATGGGAACAACACCACCTGCACGTTCCCCTCCAAGTCACACACCATCCCGACTTGGAAATATATCGCCGTTCCTTCATTGTCACTGGGTCAAAATCCTGGAACTCCCTTCCTAACAGCACTGTGGGAGAACCGTCACCACACGGACTGCAGCGGTTCAAGAAGGCGGCTCACCACCACCTTCTCAATGCAATTAGGGATGGGCAATAAATGCTGGCCTTGCCAGCGACGCCCACATCCCATGAACGAATAAAAAAAAAGTAGCCAATTGGATTGACGACAGAAGACAGAGGGTGGTTGTGGAGGGTTGTTTTTCAAACTGGAGGCCTGTGACCAGCGGTGTGCCTCAGGGATCGGTGCTGGGTCCGCTGTTATTTGTTATTTATATTAATGATTTGGATGAGAATTTAGGAGGCATGGTTAGTAAGTTTGCAGATGACACCAAGATTGGTGGCATTGTGGACAGTGAAGAAGGTTATCTAGGATTGCAACGAGATCTTGATAAATTGGGCCAGTGGGCTGATGAATGGCAGATGGAGTTTAATTTAGATAAATGTGAGGTGATGCATTTTGGTAGATCGAATCGGGCCAGGACCTACTCCGTTAATGGTAGGGCGTTGAGGAGAGTTATAGAACAAAGAGATCTAGGAGTACAGGTTCATAGCTCCTTGAAAGTGGAGTCACAGGTGGATAGGGTGGTGAAGAAGGCATTCAGCATGCTTGGTTTCATTGGTCAGAACATTGAATGCAGGAGTTGGGATGTCTTGTTGAAGTTGTACAAGACATTAGTAAGGCCACACTTGGAACACTGTGTACAGTTCGAGTCACCCTATTAGAGAAAGGATATAATTAAACTAGAAAGAGTGCAGAAAAGATTTACTAGGATGCTACCGGGACTTGATGGTTTGACTTATAGGGAGAGGTTGGATGGACTGAGACTTTTTTCCCTGGAGAGTAGGAGGTTTAGGGGTGATCTTATAGAAGTCTATAAAATAATGAGGGGCATAGATAAGGTAGATGGTCAAAATCTTTTCCGAAAGGTAGGGGAGTCTATAATGAGGGGGCATAGATTTAAGGTGAGAGGGGAGAGATACAAAAGGGTCCAGAGGGGCAATTTTTTCACTCAAAGGGTGGTGAGTGTCTGGAACGAGCTGCCAGAGGCAGTAGTAGAGGCGGGGACAATTTTGTCTTTTAAAAAGCATTTGGACAGTTACATGGGTAAGATGGGTATAGAGGGATATGGGCCAAGTGCAGGCAATTGGGACCAGCTTAGTGGTATAAACTGGGCGACATGGACATGTTGGGCCGAAGGGCCTGTTTCCATGTTGTAAACTTCTATGATTCTAGATACTAAACTCCAACAAACATCCCATAGACACTGAACTCCAACAAACATCCCATAGACACTAAATTGCAACAAACATCCCATAGACACTCAACTCCGACAAACATCCCATAGACACTGAACTCCAGCAAACATCCGATAGACACTAAACTCCCACAAACATCCCATAGACACTAAATTGCAACAAACATCCCATAGACACTAAACTCCAACAAACATCCCATAGACACTAAACTCCAACAAACATCCCATAGACACTCAACTCCAACAAACATCCCATAGACACTCAACTCCAACAAACATCCCATAGACACTCAACTCCAACAAACATCCCAAAGACACTCAACTCCAACAAACATCCCATGGACACTAAACTCCAACAAACATCCCATGGACACTAAACCCCAACA
Organism: Heptranchias perlo; assembly: GCF_035084215.1. Lineage (NCBI taxonomy): Eukaryota > Metazoa > Chordata > Chondrichthyes > Hexanchiformes > Hexanchidae > Heptranchias > Heptranchias perlo. The sequence continues at coordinate 765,866 of NW_027138646.1, forward strand.
AACATCCCATAGACACTCAACTCCAACAAACATCCCATCGACATTCAACTCCAACAAACATCCCATAGACACTGAACCCCGACAAATATCCCATGGACACTCAACTCCAACAAACATCCCATTGACACTCAACTCCAACAAATATCCCATAAACACTAAATACCAACAAACATCCCATGGACACTCAACTCCAACAAACATCCCATAGACACTAAACTCCAACAAACATCCCATAGACACTCAACTCCAACAAACATCCCATAGACACTAAATTGCAACAAACATCCCATGGACACTAAACCCCAACAAACATCCCATGGACACTCAACTCCAACAAACATCCCATAGACATTCAACTCCAACAAACATCCCATAGACACTGAACCCCGACAAATATCCCATGGACACTCAACTCCAACAAACATCCCATTGAACTCAACTCCAACAAACATCCCATAAACACTAAATACCAACAAACATCCCATAGACACTAAACTCCAACAAACATCCCATAGACACTCAACTCCAACAAACATCCCATAGACACTAAACTCCAACAAACATCCCATGGACACTAAACTCCAACAAACATCCCATGGACACTAAACCCCAACAAACATCCCATAGACACTCAACTCCAACAAACATCCCATAGACACTCAACTCCAACAAACATCCCATAGACATTCAACTCCAACAAACATCCCATAGACACTAAACCTCGACAAATATCCCATGGACACTCAACTCCAACAAACATCCCATAAACACTAAATACCAACAAACATCCCATGGACACTCAACTCCAACAAACATCCCATAGACACTAAACTCCAACAAACATCCCATAGACACTCAACACCGACAAACATCCCATGGACACTAAACTCCAACAAACATCCCATAGACACTCAACTCCAACAAACATAGACACTAAATTGCAACAAACATCCCATGGACACTCAACTCCAACAAACATCCCATAGACACTAAATTGCAACAAACATCCCATGGACACTAAACTCCAACAAACATCCCATAGACATTCAACTCCAACAAACATCCCATAGACACTAAACTCCTACAAAGATCCCATCGACACTCAACTCCAACAAACATCCCATAGACACTCAACTCCAACAAACATCTCATAGACACTAAACTCCTACAAACATCCCATAGACACTCAACTCCAACAAACATCCCATAGACACTCAACTCCAACAAACATCCCATAGACACTCAACTCCAACAAACATCTCATAGACACTAAACTCCTACAAACATCCCATAGACACTCAACTCCAACAAACATCCCATAGACACTCAACTCCAACAAACATCCCATAGACACTCAACTCCAACAAACATCCCATAGACACTCAACTCCAACAAACATCCCATAGACACTAAATTGCAACAAACATCCGATGGACACTAAACTCCAACAAACATCCCATAGACATTCAACTCCAACAAACATCCCATAGACATTCAACTCCAACAAACATCCCATAGACACTCAACTCCAACAAACATCTCATAGACACTAAACTCCTACAAACATCCCATAGACACTAAACTCCAACAAACATCCCATAGACACTAAATTGCAACAAACATCCGATGGACACTAAACTCCAACAAACATCCCATGGACACTCAACTCCAACAAACATCCCATAGACACTCAACTCCAACAAACATCCCATAGACACTCAACTCCAACAAACATCCCATAGACACTAAACTCCAACAAACATTCCATGGACACTAAACTCCAACAAACATCCCAACGACACTCAACTCCAACAAACATCCCATTGACACTCAACTCCAACAAACATCCCATAAACACTAAATACCAACAAACATCCCATGGACACTCAACTCCAACAAACATCCCATAGACACTAAACTCCAACAAACATCCCAAAGACACTCAACTCCAACAAACATCCCATAGACACTAAATTGCAACAAACATCTCATAGACACTAAACTCCTACAAACATCTCATAGACACTCAACTCCAACAAACATCCCATAGACACTAAACTCCAACAAACATCCCATAGACACTCAACACCAACAAACATCCCATAGACACTCAACTCCAACAAACATCCCATAGACACTCAACTCCAACAAACATCCCATAGACACTCAACTCCAACAAACATCTCATAGACACTAAACTCCAACAAACATCCCATAGACACTCAACTCCAACAAACATCCCATAGACACTCAACTCCAACAAACATCTCATAGACACTCAACTCCAACAAACATCCCATAGACACTCAACTCCAACAAACATCCCATAGACACTCAACTCCAACAAACATCCCATAGACACTCAACTCCAACAAACATCCCATAGACACTCAACTCCAACAAACATCCCATAGACACTCAACTCCAACAAACATCCCATAGACACTCAACTCCAACAAACATCCCATAGACACTAAACTCCTACAAACATCTCATAGACACTAAACTCCAATAAACCCAGCACTGCAGGCACCTTTAAAATGCTTCCTGGACTCACTCGTGCTGCTCTCTGCTCTATGACATTTTGGACCCATTACTTTCAGGTTTATCCAGCACTGGCTGAGATATGCTTTCCCAACAGAGCTAATGATCAACCTGAACTTTTCAATTTCCATTCATAGGATTAAAAGGAGGCATCTTTCCTTTTTCTCTCTTTGAATGATGACGCTCAGATCAAAGTTGACTCTTCACAGTTGAGTTATTTTTATTACATCTTTAGAAGGATGTTTTTTAATTTCCATAACAAAAGCATTCCTGTGAGCTCGAGCATTCACAAACTCAAATGTTTCACAATGACGTCAATGAACTCTTAATTCCTTCATGGTTTACACTAATTGCTGCCATTACTGTTTCTCTTTAAACATTTTAAAACTATAAGGTCACCAAAATGTGTATGTTAGTTAATGTGCTGGATCAGTGCCCTGCCCACTGTCGTACTGAGTCATCAGGCGACCCTCTCAGCTCAATCCTCACACTCTGCTGAATTAGCTGATCGAGTGGTTTTGGTTAATGTTGCCCACTCCCTTAGTGCCCCCCCAACTTCTCAGTGTCATTAATAAGGGGTGCGGGAAGGGAAGGGGGGATGGTGAATGTAATGGATGATTGCTTCATCGTCCAATGCAACAGGGAAGCCATGAGAGGCAGTGCTCGGGGGGGGGGGGGGGGGAGGGAGAGGAGGGGGGGGGGGGGGAGGGAGAGGAGGGGGGGGGGGGGGGAGAGGAGGAGGGGGGGGGGGAGAGGAGGAGGGGGGGGGGGAGAGGAGGAGGGGGGGGGGGGAGGGAGAGGAGGAGGGGGGGAGGGAGAGGAGGAGGGGGGGGGGGAGAGGAGGAGGGGGGGGGGGGAGAGGAGGAGGGGGGGGGGGGAGAGGAGGAGGGGGGGGGGGAGAGGAGGAGGGGGGGGGGGAGAGGAGGAGGGGGGGGGGGAGGGAGAGGAGGAGGGGGGGGGGGAGGGAGAGGAGGAGGAGGGAGAGGGGGGGAGGGAGAGGGGGGGAGGGAGAGAGGGGGGGAGGGAGAGGGGGGGGGAGGGAGAGAGGGGGGGAGGGAGAGGGGGGGGGAGGGAGAGGGGGGGGGAGGGAGAGGGGGGGGAGGGAGGGGGGGGGGAGGGAGGGGGGGGAGGGAGAGGGGGGGAGGGAGAGGGGGGGGAGGGAGAGGGGGGAGGGAGAGGGAGGGAGGGAGGGAGAGGGGGGAGGGAGAGGGAGGGAGGGAGGGAGGGGGGGAGGGGGGGAGGGGGGGGGAGGGGGGAGGGAGGGGGGGAGGGAGGGAGGGGGGGAGGGAGGGAGGGAGAGGGGGGGAGGGAGAGGGGAGAGGGAGTGGGAGGGGGGAGTGGGAGGGAGAGGGGGGAGGGGGAGAGGGGAGGGAGAGGGGAGGGGGGAGGGGAGAGGGTAGGGGGGAGGGGAGAGGAGAGGGGGAGGGGGAGAGGGGGGAGGGAGGGAGGGAGGGGGGAGGGAGGGAGGGGGGAGAGGGAGGGGGGAGAGGGAGGGGGGAGAGGGGGGGAGAGGGGGGGGGGAGAGGGGGGGGGAGAGAGGGAGGGGGGGAGAGGGAGGGAGGGGGAGAGGGAGGGAGGGGGAGAGGGAGGGAGGGGAGAGGGAGGGAGGGGGGAGGGGGAGAGGGGGGAGGGGGAGAGGGGAGAGGGAGGAGGGGGAGAGGGAGGAGGGGGGGAGAGGGAGGGAGGGGGGAGAGGGAGGAGGGGGGGAGGAGGGGAGAGGAGGGGAGAGGAGGGGGGAGGGAGGGAGGGGAGAGGGAGGGAGGGAGGGGAGAGGGAGGGAGGGGGGAGGGGGAGAGGAGGGAGGGGGGAGGGGGAGAGGGAGGAGGGGGAGAGGGAGGAGGGGGGGAGAGGGAGGGAGGGGGGAGAGGGAGGAGGGGGGGAGAGGAGGGGGGAGGGGGAGGGGAGGGAGGGGGAGGGGAGGGGAGGGAGGGGGAGGGGAGAGGAGGGGGAGGGGAGAGGGAGGGGAGGAGGACAATACATTGGGGTGTGTGGGGGTGGGGGTGTGGGTGGGGTGTGTGGGGGTGGGGGTGGGGTGTGTGGGGGTGGGGGTGGGGTGTGTGTGGGGGGGTGGGGGTGGGGGTGTGTGGGGGTGGGGAGAACCGTCACCACACGGACTGCAGAGGTACAAGAAGACGGCTCACCACCACCTCCTCGAGGGCGATTAGAGATGGGCAATAAATTCCGGCCTCGCCAGCGACGCCCACATCCCATGAATGGAATTAAAAGAATTCAGCAACTGAGGGGACAGAACCACAGCGAGCCAAGTCATTCCCTTCAGGGGCATTTGCTCCATGGAAACATTTTTCAGACTCCCCTGCAAGTGTCCTTCGCTGTCATTCTGCTCACTATAAGACCAGGAGACAGCTCGAAGTGAGACCTGATTTCCTGTATTAAACACCCCATCACAGCACACACTCATTCTCAACCATTTTTAGGCCAGACTCTCGAGGGGACACCCACCCACCTGCCTACCTGTCAAACAGCTGAGTGCTGAGCTCCGGCAACCTCTCATCCCAAGGGACTGGAGCCTGCTGCCTGATCAAACCAAGCATTCCTGAGCTTCTGATGGGCACAGTGCGAACCAAGACTTTCCCATTATCAGTCCGGGGTCAACACTGTCACAAGGTCACGGCCTCTCCAATCAGGGCGCGAGCACACAGGGATGAGCTACCATCTCTCTTAAATATATTCTTAATTCAATCGAGGTACCACAACAGGGGCAGGAAAACGATATTCCGCTGAATAACGCACGAGGAAAATACTGATGAGGGAATACGATACAGTATGAAGGGCTTTCTCTTTCAATACAACGGCCAACATCAAAGATAGATAGCAAACAAAACAAAGCTGCCTCTGATCAGGCAACACATCACACAAGGCCAGCAGGTTCTCCTTTAACTCTTTCAGCACTTACTTCCCTCCAAGGATCGTTCTGACACAGGCTTTGCACTGCTCGGCTGAAAGCCACATTAAGTACTGTACTTGTGGACTTGCTCATTCTCCAAATGCAGTCTGACCTCCACACACAAGGAAATGGTCACCAACCAAATGGGGGTGAAAAGCACCCGAGCACAGTGTGCAAGGGACACGGGCAGTGGGATCGCTGTGCTTTCTCCGTTTGACTTTCTCCCTTGTCTCCTGGCGGCAGTGACTCTCGCTGGGGAGGGGTACATCTCTCGCTGGGGGAGGGGGTACCTCTCTCGCTGGGGAGGGGTAACTCTCTCGCTGGGGAGGGGTAACTCTCTCGCTGGGGAGGGGTACCTCTCTCGCTGGGGGAGGGGGTACCTCTCTCGCTGGGGGAGGGGGTACCTCTCTCGCTGGGGAGGGGTAACTCTCTCGCTGGGGAGGGGTACCTCTCTCGCTGGGGGTACCTCTCTCGCTGGGGAGGGGGTACCTCTCTCGCTGGGGGAGGGGGTACCTCTCTCGCTGGGGAGGGGTACCTCTCTCGCTGGGGAGGAGTACCTCTCTCGCTGGGGGAGGGGGTACCTCTCTCGCTGGGGAGGGGGTACCTCTCTCGCTGGGGGAGGGGGTACATCTCTCGCTGGGGGAGGGGCTAACTCTCTCGCTGGGGGAGGGGGTACATCTCTCGCTGGGGGAGGGGCTACCTCTCTCGCTGGGGGAGGGTAACTCTCTCGCTGGGGAGGGGGTACCTCTCTCACTGGGGGAGGGGGTACCTCTCTCGCTGGGGGAGGGGGTACCTCTCTCGCTGGGGGAGGGGGTACCTCTCTCGCTGGGGGAGGGGGTACCTCTCTCGCTGGGGGAGGGGGTACCTCTCTTGCTGGGGAGGGGGTACATCTCTCGCTGGGGGAGGGGGTACATCTCTCGCTGGGGGAGGGGTACCTCTCTCGCTGGGGGAGGGGTACCTCTCTCGCTGGGGGAGGGGGTTAACTCTCTCGCTGGGGGAGGGGTACCTCTCTCGCTGGGGGAGGGGGTACCTCTCTCGCTGGGGGAGGGGGTACCTCTCTCGCTGGGGAGGGGGTACATCTCTCGCTGGGGGAGGGGGTATATCTCTCGCTGGGGGAGGGGTACCTCTCTCGCTGGGGGTACCTCTCTCGCTGGGGAGGGGGTACCTCTCTCGCTGGGGGAGGGGGTACCTCTCTCGCTGGGGAGGGGTACCTCTCTCGCTGGGGAGGAGTACCTCTCTCGCTGGGGGAGGGGGTACCTCTCTCGCTGGGGAGGGGGTACCTCTCTCGCTGGGGGAGGGGGTACATCTCTCGCTGGGGGAGGGGCTAACTCTCTCGCTGGGGGAGGGGGGTACATCTCTCGCTGGGGGAGGGGCTACCTCTCTCGCTGGGGGAGGGGCTACCTCTCTCGCTGGGGGAGGGTAACTCTCTCGCTGGGGAGGGGGTACCTCTCTCACTGGGGGAGGGGGTACCTCTCTCGCTGGGGGAGGGGGTACCTCTCTCGCTGGGGGAGGGGGTACCTCTCTCGCTGGGGGAGGGGGTACCTCTCTTGCTGGGGAGGGGGTACATCTCTCGCTGGGGGAGGGGGTACATCTCTCGCTGGGGGAGGGGTACCTCTCTCGCTGGGGGAGGGGTACCTCTCTCGCTGGGGGAGGGGGTTAACTCTCTCGCTGGGGGAGGGGGTACCTCTCTCGCTGGGGGAGGGGGTACCTCTCTCGCTGGGGAGGGGGGTACCTCTCTCGCTGGGGAGGGGGTACATCTCTCGCTGGGGGAGGGGGTATATCTCTCGCTGGGGGAGGGGGTACATCTCTCGCTGGGGGAGGGGGTACATCTCTCGCTGGGGGAGGGGGTACCTCTCTCGCTGGGGAGGGGGTACATCTCTCGCTGGGGGAGGGGGTACCTCTCTCGCTGGGGAGGGGGTACATCTCTCGCTGGGGGAGGGTTACCTCTCTCGCTGGGGGAGGGGTTACATCTCTCGCTGGGGGAGGGGGTACATCTCTCGCTGGGGGAGGGGGTACATCTCTCGCTGGGGGAGGGGGTACATCTCTCGCTGGGGGAGGGGGTACATCTCTCGCTGGGGGAGGGGGGTACATCTCTCGCTGGGGGAGGGGGTACCTCTCTCGCTGGGGGAGGGGGTTAACTCTCTCGCTGGGGGAGGGGGTACATCTCTCGCTGGGGGAGGGGGTACCTCTCTCGCTGGGGGAGGGGGTTAACTCTCTCGCTGGGGGAGGGGGTACCTCTCTCGCTGGGGGAGGGGGTTAACTCTCTCGCTGGGGGAGGGGGTACATCTCTCGCTGGGGGAGGGGGTACCTCTCTGGCTGGGGGAGGGGGTACATCTCTCGCTGGGGGAGGGGGTACCTCTCTCGCTGGGGGAGGGGGTTAACTCTCTCGCTGGGGGAGGGGGTACATCTCTCGCTGGGGGAGGGGGTACATCTCTCGCTGGGGGAGGGGGTACATCTCTCGCTGGGGGAGGGGGTACATCTCTCGCTGGGGGAGGGGGTACCTCTCTCGCTGGGGGAGGGGGTACCTCTCTCGCTGGGGGAGGGGGTACCTCTCTCGCTGGGGGAGGGGGTACCTCTCTCGCTGGGGGAGGGGGTACCTCTCTCGCTGGGGGAGGGGGTACATCTCTCGCTGGGGGAGGGGGTACATCTCTCGCTGGGGGAGGGGGTACATCTCTCGCTGGGGGAGGGGGTACATCTCTCGCTGGGGGAGGGGGTACATCTCTCGCTGGGGGAGGGGGTACATCTCTCGCTGGGGGAGGGGGTACATCTCTCGCTGGGGGAGGGGGTACATCTCTCGCTGGGGGAGGGGGTACATCTCTCGCTGGGGGAGGGGTACCTCTCTCGCTGGGGGAGGGGGTTAACTCTCTCGCTGGGGGAGGGGTACCTCTCTCGCTGGGGGAGGGGGTACCTCTCTCGCTGGGGGAGGGGGGTACCTCTCTCGCTGGGGAGGGGGGTACATCTCTCGCTGGGGGAGGGGGTATATCTCTCGCTGGGGGAGGGGGTACCTCTCTCGCTGGGGGAGGGGGTACATCTCTCGCTGGGGGAGGGGGGTACCTCTCTCGCTGGGGAGGGGGTACATCTCTCGCTGGGGGAGGGTTACCTCTCTCGCTGGGGGAGGGGTTACATCTCTCGCTGGGGGAGGGGGGTACATCTCTCGCTGGGGGAGGGGGTACATCTCTCGCTGGGGGAGGGGGTACATCTCTCGCTGGGGGAGGGGGTACATCTCTCGCTGGGGGAGGGGGTACCTCTCTCGCTGGGGGAGGGGGTTAACTCTCTCGCTGGGGGAGGGGGTACATCTCTCGCTGGGGGAGGGGGTACCTCTCTCGCTGGGGGAGGGGGTTAACTCTCTCGCTGGGGGAGGGGGTACCTCTCTCGCTGGGGGAGGGGGTTAACTCTCTCGCTGGGGGAGGGGGTACATCTCTCGCTGGGGGAGGGGTTACCTCTCTGGCTGGGGGAGGGGGTACATCTCTCGCTGGGGGAGGGGGTACCTCTCTCGCTGGGGGAGGGGGTTAACTCTCTCGCTGGGGGAGGGGGTACATCTCTCGCTGGGGGAGGGGGTACATCTCTCGCTGGGGGAGGGGGTACATCTCTCGCTGGGGGAGGGGGTACATCTCTCGCTGGGGGAGGGGGTACCTCTCTCGCTGGGGGAGGGGGTACCTCTCTCGCTGGGGGAGGGGGTACCTCTCTCGCTGGGGGAGGGGGTACCTCTCTCGCTGGGGGAGGGGGTACCTCTCTCGCTGGGGGAGGGGGTACATCTCTCGCTGGGGGAGGGGGTACATCTCTCGCTGGGGGAGGGGGTACATCTCTCGCTGGGGGAGGGGGTACATCTCTCGCTGGGGGAGGGGGTACATCTCTCGCTGGGGGAGGGGGTACATCTCTCGCTGGGGGAGGGGGTACATCTCTCGCTGGGGGAGGGGGTACATCTCTCGCTGGGGGAGGGGGTACATCTCTCGCTGGGGGAGGGGGTACATCTCTCGCTGGGGGAGGGGGTACATCTCTCGCTGGGGGAGGGGTACCTCTCTCACTGGGGGAGGGGCTACCTCTCTCACTGGGGGAGGGGGTACATCTCTCGCTGGGGGAGGGGGCACATCTCTCGCTGGGGGAGGGGTACCTCTCTCACTGGGGGAGGGGCTACCTCTCTCACTGGGGGAGGGGTACCTCTCTCACTGGGGGAGGGGCTACCTCTCTCACTGGGGGAGGGGTACCTCTCTCACTGGGGGAGGGGCTACCTGTCTCACTGGGGGAGGGGCTACCTCTCTCGCTGGAGGAGGGGGTACATCTCTCGCTGGAGGAGGGGGTACATCTCTCGCTGGGGGAGGGGGTACATCTCTCGCTGGGGAGGGGGTACATCTCTCGCTGGGGGAGGGGGTACATCTCTCGCTGGGGGAGGGGGTACCTCTCTCGCTGGGGGAGGGGGTACATCTCTCGCTGGAGGAGGGGGTAGCTCTCTCGCTGGGGGAGGGGGTAGCTCTCTCGCTGGGGGAGGGGGTAACTCTCTCGCTGGGGGAGGGGGCACATCTCTCGCTGGAGGAGGGGGTACCTCTCTCGCTGGAGGAGGGGGTACATCTCTCGCTGGGGGAGGGGGTACATCTCTCGCTGGGGGAGGGGGTACCTCTCTCGCTGGAGGAGGGGGTACATCTCTCGCTGGGGGAGGGGGTACATCTCTCGCTGGGGGAGGGGGTACATCTCTCGCTGGGGGAGGGGGTAGCTCTCTCGCTGGGGGAGGGGGTACATCTCTCGCTGGGGGAGGGGGTAGCTCTCTCGCTGGGGGAGGGGGTACATCTCTCGCTGGGGGAGGGGTACCTCTCTCGCTGGGGGAGGGGGTACATCTCTCGCTGGAGGAGGGGGTACATCTCTCGCTGGGGGAGGGGGCACATCTCTCGCTGGGGGAGGGTTACCTCTCTCGCTGGGGGAGGGGGTATATCTCTCGCTGGGGGAGGGGGTACATCTCTCGCTGGGGGAGGGGGTACATCTCTCGCTGGGGGAGGGGGTACATCTCTCGCTGGGGGAGGGGGCACATCTCTCGCTGGGGGAGGGGGTACCTCTCTCGCTGGGGGAGGGGGTACATCTCTCGCTGGGGGAGGGGGTACATCTCTCGCTGGGGGAGGGGGTACCTCTCTCGCTGGGGGAGGGGGTACCTCTCTCGCTGGGGGAGGGGGTACCTCTCTCGCTGGAGGAGGGGGTACATCTCTCGCTGGGGGAGGGGGTACCTCTCTCGCTGGAGGAGGGGGTAGCTCTCTCGCTGGGGGAGGGGGTACATCTCTCGCTGGGGGAGGGGGTAGCTCTCTCGCTGGGGGAGGGGGTACATCTCTCGCTGGGGGAGGGGTACCTCTCTCGCTGGGGGAGGGGGTACATCTCTCGCTGGAGGAGGGGGTACATCTCTCGCTGGGGGAGGGGGCACATCTCTCGCTGGGGGAGGGTTACCTCTCTCGCTGGGGGAGGGGGTATATCTCTCGCTGGGGGAGGGGGTACATCTCTCGCTGGGGGAGGGGGCACATCTCTCGCTGGGGGAGGGGGTACCTCTCTCGCTGGGGGAGGGGGTACATCTCTCGCTGGGGGAGGGGGTACATCTCTCGCTGGGGGAGGGGGTACATCTCTCGCTGGGGGAGGGGGTACATCTCTCGCTGGGGGAGGGGGCACATCTCTCGCTGGGGGAGGGGGTACCTCTCTCGCTGGGGGAGGGGGTACATCTCTCGCTGGGGAGGGGGTACATCTCTCGCTGGGGGAGGGGGTACCTCTCTCGCTGGGGGAGGGGGTACCTCTCTCGCTGGGGGAGGGGGTACCTCTCTCGCTGGGGGAGGGGGTACCTCTCTCGCTGGGAGGGTACAGTTCCTTCTCCAGTACCTTACACATTAAGCATTCTTCATGGACGATCAACGTCAGCAAACTATTCCATCACTGGCGCCATCGCAGCCAACTGGAACTTTGTCTTCACCCAGAATCAAAACAAGTGAACTTCCAGCTGTGCCTGGACGTAGCTGAGCTCAGCAAATCAGCACATGAGGTGTGGTGTGTGGCTCAGTCACACCTCACTCAGTGCACCCACTGAGCTTTCATGGTGAGGAGACTGATTAGTCCCATTTAAGAGTTTGACACCCTCCAAGAGACATACCGGTAACATGGTGCTCCCTCAGCTTCTCCAGCTCTCGTTTTGGAAACACATCTCAGTGATTTTCGAAGAACCAGGCAGTAGAAAGCCTCAATGATAAAATATAGAAAAGCAGAATATTTTTTTTAATTGTAAACAATTTTACAACAGCAAGTTATAGTCCAGCAATTTTATTTTAAATTCACAAGCTTTCGGAGGCTTCCTCCTTCCTCAGGTAAATGTTTACCTGAGGAAGGAGGAAGCCTCCGAAAGCTTGTGAATTTAAAATAAAATTGCTGGACTATAACTTGGTGTTGTAAAATTGTTTACAATTGTCAACCCCAGTCCATCACCGGCATCTCCACATCATTTTTTTTAAAAGGTGAGAGACTAAGAAATGTTGGCATTCAGAGGGATTTGGGTGTCCTTGTACATGAATCACAGAAATTTAATATGCAGGTACATCGAACAATTAGGAAGGCAAATGGTATTTATTGCAAGGAGTAAGAGTAAGGAAGTTTTACTGCAATTATATGGGGCTTTGGTGAGACCACACCTGGAGTACTGTGTACAGTTTTGGTCTCCTTATCTAAGGAAGGATATACTTGCCTTGGAGGCGGTGCAACAAAGGTTCACCAGATCGATTCCTGGGATGAGAGGGTTGTCCTATGAGGAGACGTTGAGTAGAATGGGCCTATACTCTCTGGAGTTTAGAAGAATGAGAGAAGATCTCATTGAACTAAGGGGGCTTGACAGGGTAGATGCTGAGAGGTTGTTTTCCCTGGCTGGAGAGTCTGGAACTAGGGGCATTGTCTCAGGATAAGGGATCGGCCATATCGATTTAAGGTGAGAGGGGAGAGATACAAAAGGGTCCAGAGGGGCAATTTTTTCACTCAAAGGGTGGTGAGTGTCTGGAACGAGCTGCCAGAGGCAGTCGTAGAGGCAGGTACAATTTTGTCTTTTAAAAAGCATTTGGACAGTTACATGGGTAAGATGGGTATAGAGGGATATGGGCCAAGTGCAGGCAATTGGGACTAGCTTAGTGGTATAAACTGGGCGACATGGACATGTTGGGCCGAAGGGCCTGTTTCCATGTTGTAACTTCTATGATTCTATGACAGTAATTATTGAATCTGCTCCCACCACCCTTTCAGGCAGTGCATTCCAGATCATAACAACTCGCTGCGTAAAAACATTTCTCCTCATCTCCCCCTGGTTCTTTTGCCAATTATCTTAAATATGCGTCTAAAAAGAAAGAAGTTTAGTATCACAAAAAAACCACATGCAGTCTGCAAATTAGGATAACGAATAAAGTCCAGGGTAAAACAGCCAATGTAACATGCAGCGCAAAACCCGCATCAAAGCCAGTGTGAATACTAAACTACATCGAGTTACATCGCGTCTACAGCACAGAAACAGGCCATTCGGCCCAACTGCTCTATGCAAGCGTTTATGTCCACAAGGGCCTCCTTCCTCCCTACTTCATCTCACCCTATCTGGATATCCTTCGATTCCTTTCTCCCTCATGTGTTTATCCAGCTTCCCCTTAAATGTATCTACACTATTCGCCTCAACTACTCCTTGTGGTAGTGAGTTCCACATTCTCACCACTCTCTGAATAAAGAAGTTTCTCATTTATTAGCGACTATTTTATATCGATGATCTCTAGTTTTGGACTCCCCCACATGTGGAAACATCTTCTCCACGTCTACCCCACCAAACCCTTTCATAATTTTAAACACCTCTATCAGGTCACCCCTCAGCCTTCTCTTTTCTAGAGAGAAGAGCCCGAGCCTGTTCAGCCTTTCCTGATAAGGACATCCTCTCAGTTCTGGTATCATCCTTGTAAATCTTTTTTTCACCGTCTCCAATGCCTCTATATCGAGGAGAGGCAATATGAACTAAATGGTATAATTCTAAAAGGGGTGCAGGAACAGAGAGACCTGGGGGTGTATGTGCACAAATTTTTGAAGGTGGCTGGACAGGTAGAGAAAGCTGTTAAAAAAGCATACGGGATCCTGGGCTTTATAAATAGACATGATGCGGAGATGCCGGTGATGGACTGGGGTGGACAAATGTAAGGAGTCGTACAACACCAGGTTATAGTCCAACAGCTTTATTTGACATCACAAGCTTTCGGAGCTTTGCTCCTTCGTCAGGTGAAGTCACACTTCACACTTCACCTGACGAAGCTTGTGAATAGAGGCATAGAGTACAAAAGCAAGGAAGTTATATTGAACCGGGGGTAAGGGGCAGGATTCTGGAATTGTTTCTCCCCAGGGGGAGGGGCAGGATTCTGGAATTGATTCCCCCCGGGGGTAAGGAGCAGGATTCTGGAATTGATTCTCCCCGGGGGTAAGGAGCAGGATTCTGGAACTGTTTCTCCCCGGGGGGAGGGGCAGGATTCTGGAATTGATTCCCCCCGGGGGTAAGGAGCAGGATTCTGGAATTGATTCTCCCCGGGGGTAAGGAGCAGGATTCTGGAATTGATTCTCCCCGGGGGTAAGGGGCAGGATTCTGGAATTGATTCTCTCCGGGGGTAAGGGGCAGGATTCTGGAATTGATTCCCCCCGGGGGTAAGGGGCAGGATTCTGGAATTGTTTCTCTCCGGGGGTAAGGGGCAGGATTCTGGAATTGATTCTCCCCGGGGGTAAGGGGCAGGATTCTGGAATTGATTCTCCCCGGGGGTAAGGGGCAGGATTCTGGAATTGATTCTCCCCGGGGGTAAGGGGCAGGATTCTGGAATTGATTCTCCCCAGGGGGAGGGGCAGGATTCTGGAATTGATTCTCTCCGGGGGTAAGGGGCAGGATTCTGGAATTGATTCTCCCCGGAGGGAGAGGAGCAGGGTTCTGGAATTGATTCCCCCCGGGGGTAAGGGGCAGGATTCTGGAATTGATTCCCCCCGGGGGTAAGGAGCAGGATTCTGGAATTGATTCTCTCCGGGGGTAAGGGGCAGGATTCTGGAATTGATTCTCTCCGGGGGTAAGGGGCAGGATTCTGGAATTGATTCCCCCCGGGGGTAAGGGGCAGGATTCTGGAATTGATTCTCTCCGGGGGTAAGGGGCAGGATTCTGGAATTGTTTCTCTCCGGGGGTAAGGGGCAGGATTCTGGAATTGATTCTCTCCAGGGGTAAGGGGCAGGATTCTGGAATTGATTCCCCCCGGGGGTAAGGGGCAGGATTCTGGAATTGATTCTCTCCGGGGGTAAGGAGCAGGATTCTGGAATTGATTCTCCCCAGGGGGAGGGGCAGGATTCTGGAATTGATTCCCCCCGGGGGTAAGGGGCAGGATTCTGGAATTGATTCTCCCCGGAGGGAGAGGAGCAGGATTCTGGAATTGATTCCCCCCGGAGGGAGAGGAGCAGGGTTCTGGAATTGATTCTCCCCGGGGGTAAGGGGCAGGATTCTGGAATTGATTCTCCCCGGGGGTAAGGGGCAGGATTCTGGAATTGATTCTCCCCGGGGGCAAGGGGCAGGATTCTGGAATTGATTCTCCCCGGGGGTAAGGGGCAGGATTCTGGAATTGATTCTCCCCGGGGGTAAGGGGCAGGATTCTGGAATTGATTCTCCCCGGGGGTAAGGGGCAGGATTCTGGAATTGATTCTCCCCGGGGGTAAGGGGCAGGATTCTGGAATTGATTCTCCCCGGGGGTAAGGGGCAGGATTCTGGAATTGATTCCCCCCGGGGGTAAGGGGCAGGATTCTGGAATTGATTCTCCCCGGGGGTAAGGGGCAGGATTAGCTCCCCTCTGGAGGCTGCGATCGTGCTATCACAGAGGCTCTCAGTACAGCGCTCTCAACACCTGCCTTTTCACAACCTGTTTCTTCTCTCCTCTCTTCCTCTGCTGAAGATATTCACTCCTCACAGAGAACACTACCATGGGGGGTCATCTGGTAACACCTCCCTCGTGTGAGGCTGGTCAGTGAATGCTGTCAGACTATTCCACCATGCCGGGAATCACAGCCAAAAGCAATGCTGCCCTTACAGCAAGGTACATACACGTGTAATATTACAGAAATCTGGAGCAGGTACTCCAGCTTATCCCTACCCCCCTCTCTAGCTCAGGGTACTGTACACCCTAATCATAGCCCTCGCTCTGCCTCAGCTAACTCTCCACAGACCAGCAATCGAACCCGGACCATTCCTGATGTCTGTGCTCAGGGTGCTCAATGCCCTAACTAGCTGAGATGCAGTGTATGGGCTGGCTCAGGCCCATGCTGTTGTACGATTACAGCAGTCTATGGAAATCTGTAGGGTGCAGATTGTTCAAATCTAAATATACTTTCTGCCTCAGTAAAGGGAGATTAAAAATCATTGGAGTGACTTGGTAATACTTCTTAGTTATTCATATCAAACTCATGCCAAAAGAACAGATAGGCACAAAGTAAGAATGGAGAATCTTCCTGTAATAACCAGTTCTTTCACAGCACAGGGCAGTCGAGCTCGCTTTGGCTGAGGGCCTCTCAGTGTTTCCCGGTAATTGCTGATAATACAGTCTCTGACCAGAATAAAAACAACAAGCCCATTTTCAAAGGCCGCCTTATTTTTGCAGCAAATGACTTGTGCCCCCATTGGGACTGGCCGAGAGTGTGTGATCTCACAGCCAGTCAGGTCCACAGACAGGGCACATTTCAGGAAATGCCTTTGTTACTGTGAGATAGAGCTCAGCCATCTGGCAGGGGAATGCCATCAGTCACACACAACAAGGCATCGGTCCAACAACACAACAAGCATGCTATTTACTGAGAGCGTGCTGAGGGGCCAATTCAGCAGACAGATTGGCAATCCAATTCCTTGTAATGGACAATTTACATTAACCCTGGCTCTGTGGTTACTCAGTGCTCCTTGCTTCCTATGTCTCAGGTCAATGTCTCAGGCCCAGACAATACGACACGTTCTGTTCTGCAATGAACCGACTGCTGATACAACTTGGAAGTGGAATTTATTGTTTGAACTGATAATCGTAAGGCTGGAGTGAGACCCTGAGTTCAGAGATTGTAGGTGTATAATACGCCCCAAGGTAAGGACCCAACCCCCAGGTGTCAGGTACCAGGCTGGTGAGCTCGACCACAGTACATTCGAATGTGGGAGGGGGGGAATCACCAGCAATGGTCCCTTGTGACCAAACCAAACGAGATATCAAGGAACGCAAGATATGGAAATGGGTCAATAAAGAACCAAAAGTAGATAATTCAACAACACCGAAAGTGTGTGCAGGACCTACAGTGTGTGCAGGACCTACAGTGTGTAAAGAGTGTGCAGGACCTACAGTGTGTAAAGTGTGAGCAGGACCAACAGTGTGTAAAGTGTGCGTGGGACCTACAGTGTGTAAAGTGTGCGCTGGACCTACAGTGTGTAAAGTGTGCGCAGGACATAGTGTGTAAAGTGTGTGCAGAACCTACAGTGTGTAAAGTGTGCACAGGACCTAGTGTGCAAAGTGTGCACAGGACCTACAGTGTATAAAGTGTGCATGGGACCTACAGTGTGTAAAGTGTGCACGGGACCTACAGTGTGTAAAGTGTGCACTGGACCTAGTGTGCAAAGTGTGCACAGGACCTACAGTGTATAAAGTGTGCACGGGATCTACAGTGTGTAAAGTGTGCACTGGACCTACAGTGTGTAAAGTGTGCACAGGATCTACAGTGTGTAAAGTGTGAGCGGGACATACAGTGTGTAAAGTGTGCACAGGACCGACAGTGTGTAACGTGTGTGCAGGTCCAACAGTGTGTAAAGTGTGTGCGGGACCTACAATGTGTAAAGTGTGCACAGGACCTACAGTGTGTAAAGTGTGCGCAGGACCTACAGTGTGTAAAGTGTGCACTGGACCTACAGTATGTAAAGTGTGTGCAGGACCAACAGTGTGTAAAGTGTGCACAGGACCAACAGTGTGTAAAGTGTGTGCGGGACCAACAGTGTGTAAAGTGTGCACAGGACCTACAATGTGTGAAGTGTGAGCGGGACATACAGTGTGTAAAGTGTGTACGGGACCTACAGTGTGTAAAGTGTTCAAAGGACATACAGTGTGTAAAGTGTGTGCAGGACCGACAATGTGTAAAGTGTGCAAAGGACATAAAGTGTGTGCGGGACCTACAGTGTGTAAAGTGTGTGCAGGACCTACAGTGTGTAAAGTGTGTGCAGGACCTACAGTGTGTAAAGTGTGTACAGGACCTACAGTCTGTAAAGTGTGCAAAGGACATACAGTGTATAAACTGTGCGGAACCTACAGTATGTAAATTGTGTGCGGGACCTACAGTGTGTAAAGTGTGCAAAGGACATATAGTGTGTAAAGTGTGCGGGACCGACAGTGTGTGAAGTGTGTGCGGGACCTACAGTGTGTAAAGTGTGCAAAGGACATACAGTGTGTAAAGTGTGCGCAGGACCTACAGTGTGTAAAGTGTGCAAATGACATACAGTGTGTAAAGTGTGTGCAGGATCTAGAGTGTGTAAAGTGTGCACATGACCTAGTGTGGAAAGTGTGCACAGGACCTGCAGTGTGTAAAGAGTGTGCGGGACCTACAGTGTGTAAAGTGTGCACAGGACCTACAATGTGTAAAGTGTGCACAGGACATACAGTGTGTAAAGTGTGCACAGGACCTACAGTGTGTAAAGTGTGTGTAGGACCTCCATAGTGTAAAGTGTGTGCAGGACCTACAGTGCGTACAGTGTGCGCAGAAGCTGCAGTGTGTAAAGTGTGCACAGGACCGACAGTGTGTAAAGTGTGTGCAGGACATACAGTGTGTAAAGTGTGTGCAGGACCGACAGTGTGTAAAGTGCATGCAGGACCTACAGTGTGTAAATTGTGCAAAGGACCTACAGTGTGTAAAGTGTGCAAAGGACCTACAGTGTGTAAAGTGTGAGCGGGATCTACAGTGTGTAAAGTGTGTGTGGGATCTACAGTGTGTAAAGTGTGCGCAGGACCTACAATGTGTAAAGTGTGCAAAGGACATAAAGTGTGTAAAGTGTGCGCAGGACCTACAGTGTGTAAAGTGTGTGCGGTACCTACAGTGTGTAAAGTGTGTGCAGGACCTACAGTGTGTAAAGTGTGCGCAGGACCTACAGTGTGTAAAGTGTGTGCGGGACCGACAGTGTGTAAAGTGTGTGCAAGACCTACAGTGTGTAAAGTGCGCGCAGGACCTACAGTGTGTAAAGTATGCAAAGGACATACAATGTGTAAAATGTGTGCAGGACCTACAGTGTGTAAAGTGTGCACAGGACCTACAGTGTGTAGAGTATGAACAGGACCTACAGTGTGTAGAGTATGAACAGGACCGACAGTGTGTAAAGTGTGCACAGGACCTACAGTGTGTAAAGTGTGCACAGGACCTACAGTGTGTAGAGTATGAACAGGACCGACAGTGTGTAAAGTGTGCACAGGACCTACAGTGTGTGCACAGGACCTACAATGTGTAAAGTTTGCAATGGACCTACAGTGTGTAAAGTGTGCAAAGGACATACAGTGTGTAAAGTGTGTGCAGGACCTACAATGTGTAAAGTGTGCAAAGGACATAAAGTGTGTAAAGTGCGCAGGACCTACAGTGTTTAAAGTGTGTGCGGGACCGACAGTGTTTAAAGTGTGTGCGGGACCGACAGTGTGTAAAGTGTGTGCAGGACCTACAGTGTGTAAAGTGTGCAAAGGACATACAGTGTGTAAAGTGTGCGCAGGACCTACAATGTGTAAAGTGTGCAAAGGACATAAAGTGTGTAAAGTGCGCAGGACCTACAGTGTTTAAAGTGTGTGTGGGACCGATAGTGTGTAAAGTGTGTGCAGGACCTACAGTGTGTAAAGTGTGCAAAGGACATACAGTGTGTAAAGTGTGCAAAGGACCTACAGTGTGTAAAGTGTGCACAGGACCTACAGTGTGCAAAGTGTGCAAAGTACATACAGTGTGTAAAGTGTGCGCAGGACATATAGTGTGTAAAATGTGCGGGACCTACAGTGTGTAAAGTTTGCACAGGACCTACAGTGTGTAAAGTGTGCGCAGGACCTACAATGTGTAAAGTGTGCAAAGGACATACAGTGTGTAAAGTGTGAAAAGGACATACAGTGTGTAAAGTGCGCAGGACCTACAGTGTTTAAAGTGTGTGCGGGACCGACAGTGTGTGCACAGGACCTACAATGTGTAAAGTTTGCAATGGACCTACAGTGTGTAAAGTGTGCAAAGGACATACAGTGTGTAAAGTGTGTGCAGGACCTACAATGTGTAAAGTGTGCAAAGGACATAAAGTGTGTAAAGTGCGCAGGACCTACAGTGTTTAAAGTGTGTGCGGGACCGACAGTGTTTAAAGTGTGTGCGGGACCGACAGTGTGTAAAGTGTGTGCAGGACCTACAGTGTGTAAAGTGTGCAAAGGACATACAGTGTGTAAAGTGTGCAAAGGACATACAGTGTGTAAAGTGTGCGCAGGACCTACAATGTGTAAAGTGTGCAAAGGACATAAAGTGTGTAAAGTGCGCAGGACCTACAGTGTTTAAAGTGTGTGTGGGACCGATAGTGTGTAAAGTGTGTGCAGGACCTACAGTGTGTAAAGTGTGCAAAGGACATACAGTGTGTAAAGTGTGCAAAGGACCTACAGTGTGTAAAGTGTGCACAGGACCTACAGTGTGCAAAGTGTGCAAAGTACATACAGTGTGTAAAGTGTGCGCAGGACATATAGTGTGTAAAATGTGCGGGACCTACAGTGTGTAAAGTTTGCACAGGACCTACAGTGTGTAAAGTGTGCGCAGGACCTACAATGTGTAAAGTGTGCAAAGGACATACAGTGTGTAAAGTGTGAAAAGGACATACAGTGTGTAAAGTGCGCAGGACCTACAGTGTTTAAAGTGTGTGCGGGACCGACAGTGTGTAAAGTGTGCACAGGACATACAGTGTGTAAAGTGTGCGCAGGACCTACAGTGTTTAAAGTGTGTGCGGGACCGACAGTGTGTAAAGTGTGCAAAGGACATAAAGTGTGTAAAGTGCGCAGGACCTACAGT
Organism: Heptranchias perlo; assembly: GCF_035084215.1. Taxonomy (NCBI): domain Eukaryota; kingdom Metazoa; phylum Chordata; class Chondrichthyes; order Hexanchiformes; family Hexanchidae; genus Heptranchias; species Heptranchias perlo. The sequence continues at coordinate 786,375 of NW_027138646.1, forward strand.
GTGTAAAGTGTGTGTGGGACCGACAGTGTGTAAAGTGTGTGCAGGACCTACAGTGTGTAAAGTGTGTGCGGGACCGACAGTGTGTAAAGTGTGCAAAGGACATACAGTGTGTAAAGTGTGCAAAGGACATACAGTGTGTAAAGTGTGCACGGGACCTACAGTGTGTAAAGTGTGCACGGGATCTACAGTGTGTAAAGTTTGCACTGGACCTACAGTGTGTAAAGTGTCCGCAATACCTACAGTGTGTAGAGTGTGAACAGGACTGACAGTGTGTAAAGTGTGCACAGGATGTACAGTGTGTAAAGTGTGCAAAGGACATACAGTGTGTAAAGTGTGTGCAGGACCGACAGTGTGTAAAGTGTGCAAAGGACATACGGTGTGTAAAGTGTGCGGGACCTACAGTGTGTAAAGTGTGCGCAGGACCTACAATCTGTAAAGTGTGCAAAGGACGTAACGTGTGTAAAGTGCACAGGACCTACAGTGTGTAAAGTGTTCAAAGGACATACAGTATGTAAAGTGTGCACAGGACCTACAGTGTGTAAAGTGTGCACAGGACCTACAGTGTGTAAAGTGTGCACAGGAGCTGCAGTGTGTAAAGTGTGCACGGGAGCTGCAGTGTGTAAAGTGTGCACGGGAGCTGCAGTGTGTAAAGTGTGCGCAGGACCTACAGTGTGTAAAGTGTGTGCAGGACCTACATTGTGTAAAGTGTGCGCGGGATCTACAGTGTGTAAAGTGTGCAAAGGACCTACAGAGTGTAAAGTGTGCATGGGATCTACAGTGTGTAAAGTGTGCGCAGGACCTACAATGTGTAAAGTGTGCAAAGGACATACAGCGTGTAAAGTGTGCACAGGACCTACAGTGTGTAAAGTGTGCAAAGGACCTACAGTGTGTAAAGTGTGTGCAGGACCTACAGTGTGCAAAGTGTGCAAAGGACATACAGTGTGTAAAGTGTGCGCAGGACCTACAGTGTTTAAAGTGTGTGCGGGACCGACAGTGTGTAAAGTGTGCAAAGGACATAAAGTGTGTAAAGTGCGCAGGACCTACAGTGTGTAAAGTGTGTGCGGGACCGACAGTGTGTAAAGTGTGTGCAGGACCTACAGTGTGTAAAGTGTGTGCGGGACCGACAGTGTGTAAAGTGTGTGCGGGACTGACAGTGTGTAAAGTGTGCAAAGGACATACAGTGTGTAAAGTGTGCAAAGGACATACAGTGTGTAAAGTGTGCACGGGACCTACAGTGTGTAAAGTGTGCACGGGATCTACAGTGTGTAAAGTTTGCATGGACCTACAGTGTGTAAAGTGTCCGCAATACCTAGTGTGTAGAGTATGAACAGGACTGACAGTGTGTAAAGTGTGCACAGGATGTACAGTGTGTAAAGTGTGCAAAGGACATACAGTGTGTAAAGTGTGTGCAGGACCGACAGTGTGTAAAGTGTGCAAAGGACATACAGTGTGTAAAGTGTGCGGGACCTACAGTGTGTAAAGTGTGCGCAGGACCTACAATCTGTAAAGTGTGCAAAGGACGTAACGTGTGTAAAGTGCACAGGACCTACAGTGTGTAAAGTGTGCAAAGGACATACAGTATGTAAAGTGTGCACAGGACCTACAGTGTGTAAAGTGTGCACAGGACCTACAGTGTGTAAAGTGTGCACAGGAGCTGCAGTGTGTAAAGTGTGCACGGGAGCTGCAGTGTGTAAAGTGTGTGCAGGACCTACATTGTGTAAAGTGTGCGCGGGATCTACAGTGTGTAATGTGTGCAAAGGACCTACAGAGTGTAAAGTGTGCATGGGATCTACAGTGTGTAAAGTGTGCGCAGGACCTACAATGTGTAAAGTGTGCAAAGGACATACAGCGTGTAAAGTGTGCACAGGACCTACAGTGTGTAAAGTGTGCAAAGGACCTACAGTGTGCAAAGTGTGCGGGACCTACAGTGTGTAAAGTTTGCACAGGACCTACAGTGTGTAAAGTGTGCAAAGGACATAAAGTGTGTAAAGTGCGCAGGACCTACAGTGTTTAAAGTGTGTGCGGGACCGACAGTGTGTAAAGTGTGTGCAGGACCTACAGTGTGTAAAGTGTGCACAGGACATCAGTGTGTAAAGTGTGCACAGGACATACAGTGTGTAAAGTGTGCAAAGGACATACAGTGTGTAAAGCGTGTACGGGACCTACAGTGTGTAAAGTGTGTGCGGGACCTACAGTGTGTAAAGTGTGCACAGGACATGCAGTGTGTAAAGTGTGCACAGGACCTACAATGTGTAAAGTGTGCAAAGGACATAAAGTGTGTAAAGTGCGCAGGACCTACAGTGTGTAAAGTGTGTGCGGGGCCGACAGTGTGTAAAGTGTGTGCGGGACCGACAGTGTGTAAAGTGTGTGCGGGACCGACAGTGTGTAAAGTGTGCAAAGGACCTACAGTGTGTAAAGTGTGTGCAGGACCTACAGTGTGTAAAGTGTGCAAAGGACATACAGTGTGTAAAGTGTGCACAGGACCTACAGTGTGTAAAGTGTGCACAGGACCTACAGTGTGTAAAGTGTGTGCAGGACCGACAGTGTGTAAAGTATGCACAGGACCTACAATGTGTAAAGTGTGCACAGGGCCTACAGTGTGTAAAGTGTGCACAGGACATACAGTGTGTAATGTGTGCGCAGGAGCTGCAGTGTGTAAAGTGTGCACGGGACCTACAGTGTGTAAAGTGTGCGCAGGACCTACATTGTGTAAAGTGTGCGCGGGATCTACAGTGTGTAAAGTGTGCAAAGGACCTACAGTGTGTAAAGTGTGCATGGGATCTACAGCGTGTAAAGCGTGCGCAGGACCTACAGTGTGTAAATTGTGCATGGGATCTGCAGTGTGTAAAGTGTGTGGGGGACCTACAGTGTGTAACGTGTGCACAGGACCTACAGTGTGTAAAGTGTGCGCAGGACCTACAGTGTGTAAAGTGTGCGCAGGACTTACAGTGTGTAAAGTGTGCGCAGGACCTACAGTGTGTAAAGTGTGCACAGGACCTAGAGTGTGTAAATTGTGCATGGGATCTGCAGTGTGTAAAGTGTGTGCGGGACCTACAGTGTGTAAAGTGTGCAAAGCAACTTCAGTGTGTAAAGTGTGCACAGGACATACAGTGTGTAAAGTGTGCACTGGACCTACAGTGTGTAAAGTGTGCGCAGGACCTACAGTGTGTAAAGTGTGCGCAGGACCTACAGTGTGTAAAGTGTGCGCAGGGCCTACAGTGTGTAAAGCGTGTACGGGACCGACAGTGTGTAACGTGTGCGCAGGACCTCCAGTGTGTAAAGTGTGCACAGGACCGACAGTGTGTAAAGTGTGCACGGGATCTACAGTGTGTAAAGTGTGTGCGGGACCTACAGTGTGTAAAGTTTGTGCGGGACTTACAGTGTGTAATGTGTGCAAAGGACCTACAGTGTGTAAAGTGTGCACAGGACCAACAGAGTGTAAAGTGTGCACTGGGCCGACAGTGTGTAAAGTGTGTGCAGGACATAGTGTGCAAAGTGTGCACAGGACCTACAGTGTGTAAAGTGTGCACAGGACCTACAGTGTGTAAAGTGTGTGCAGGATGTGCAGTATGTAACCTATCCGACAATGTGGAAAATTGCCCAGGTATGTCCTGTCCTTAAAACGCAGGACAAATCCAATCCGGCCAATTACCGCCCCATCAGTCTACACTCAATCATCAGCGAAGTGATGGAAGGTGTCGTCGACAGTGCTATCAAGCGGCACTTACTCACCAATAACCTGCTCACTGATGCTCAGTTTGGGTTCCGCCAGGACCACTCGGCTCCAGACCTCATAACAGCCTTGGCCCAAACATGGACAAAAGAGCTGAATTCCAGAGGTGAGGTGAGAGTGACTGCCCTTGACATCAAGGCAGCATTTGACCGAGTGTGGCACCAAGGAGCCCTAGTAAAATTGAAGTCAATGGGAATCAGGGGGAAAACTCTCCAGTGGCTGGAGTCATACCTAGCACAAAGGAAGATGGTAGTGGTTGTTGGAGGCCAATCACCTCAGCCACAGGACACTGCTGCAGGAGTTTTTTTTTATTCGTTCATGGGATGTGGGCATCGCTGGCAAGGCCAGCATTTATTGCCCATCCCTAATTGCCCTTGAGAAGGTGGTGATGAGCTGCCTTCTTGAGCCGCTGCAGTCCGTGTGGTGAAGGTTCTCCTACAGTGCTGTTAGGAAGGGAGTTCCAGGATTTTGACCCAGCGACGATGAAGGAACGGCGATATATTTCCAAGTTGGGATGGTGTGTGACTTGGAGGGGAACGTGCGGGTGGTGTTGTTCCCATGTGCCTGTTGCCCTTGTCCTTCTAGGTGGTAGAGGTCATGGGTTTGGGAGGTGCTGTCGAAGAAGCCTTGGCGAGTTGCTGCAGTGCATCCTGTAGATGGTAAGCACTGCAGCTATGGTGTGCCGGTGGTGAAGGGAATGAATGTTTCGGGTGGTGGATGGGGTGCCAATCAAGCGGGCTGCTTTGTCCTGGATGGTGTTGAGCTTCTTGAGTGTTGTTGGAGCTGCACTCATCCAGGCAAGTGGAGAGTATTCCATCACACTCCTGACTTGTGCCTTGTAGATGATGGAAAGGCTTTGGGGAGTCAGGAGGTGAGTCACTCGCCGCAGAATACCCAGCCCCTGACCTGCTCTTGCAGCCACAGTATTTATGTGGCTGGCCCAGTTAAGTTTCTGGTCAATGGTGACCCCCAGGATGTTGATGGTGGGGGATTCGGCGTTGGTAATGGCGTTGAATGTCAAGGCGAGGTGGTTAGATTCTTTCTTGCTGGAGATGGTCATTGCCTGGCACTTGTCTGGAGCGAATGTTACTTGCCACTTATAAGCCCAAGCCTGGATGTTGCCCAGTTCTTGCTGCATGTGGACTCGGACTGCTTCATTATTTGAGGGGTTGCGAATGGAACTGAACACTGTGCAGTCATCAGCAAACATCCCCATTTCTGACCTTATGATGGAGGGAAGGTCATTGATGAAGCAGCTGAAGATGGTTGGGCCTCGGAGATTGCCCTGAGGAACTCCTGCAGCAATGTCCTGGGGCTGAGATGATTGGCCTCCAACAACCACTACCATCTTCCTTTGTGCTAGGTATGACTCCAGCCACTGGAGAGTTTTCCCCCTGATTCCCATTGACTTCAATTTTACTAGGGCTCCTTGGTGCCACACTCGGTCAAATGCTGCCTTGATGTCAAGGGCAGTCACTCTCACCTCACCTCTGGAATTCAGCTCTTTTGTCCATGTTTGGACCAAGGCTGTAACGAGATCTGGAGCCGAGCAGTCCTGGTGGAACCCAAACTGAGCATCGGTGAGCAGGTTATTGGTGAGTAAGTGCCGCTTGATAGCACTGTCGACGACACCTTCCATCACTTTGCTGATGATTGAGTGTAGACTGATGGGGCGGTAATTGGCCGGATTGGATTTGTCCTGCGTTTTAAGGACAGGACATACCTGGGCAATTTTCCACATTGTCGGGTAGATGCCAGTGTTGCAGCTGTACTGGAACAGTTTGGCTCGAGGCGCAGATAACTCTGGAGCACAAGTCTTCAGCACTACAGCTGGGATGTTGTCGAGGACCATCGCCTTTGCTGTATCCAGTGCACTCAGCCATTTCTTGATATCATGTGGAGTGAATCGAATTGGCTGAAGACTGGCTTCCGTGATGGTGGGGATATCGGGAGGAGGCCGAGATGGATCATCCACTCGGCACTTCTGGCTGAAGGTGGTTGCAAACCTCTCAGCCTTGTCTTTTGCACTCACGTGCTGGACTCCGCCATCATTGAGGATGGGGATGTTTAAGAACATAAGAATATAAGAAATAGGAGCAGGAGTCGGCCAATCGGCCCCTTGAGCCTGCTCCGCCAATCAATAAGATCATGGCTGATCTGATCCTAACCTCAAATCTAAATTCATGTCCAATTTCCTGCCCGCTCCCCGTAACCCCTAATTCCCTTTACTTCTAGGAAACTGTCGATTTCTGTTTTAAATTTATTTAATGATGTAGCTTCCACAGCTTCCTGGGGCAGCAAATTCCACAGACGTACTACCCTCTGAGTGAAGAAGTTTCTCCTCATCTCAGTTTTGAAAGAGCAGCCCCTTATTCTAAGATTATGCCCCCTAGTTCTAGTTTCACCCATCCTTGGGAACATCCTTACCGCATCCACCCGTTCAAGCCCCTTCACAATCTTATATGTTTCAATAAGATCGCCTCTCATTCTTCTGAACTCCAATGAGTAGAGTCCCAATCCACTCAACCTCTCTTCATATGTCCACCCCCTCATCCCCAGGATTAACCGAGTGAACCTTCTTTGTACTGCCTCGAGAGCAAGTATGTCTTTTCTTAAGTATGGAGACCAAAACTGTATGCAGTATTCCAGGTGCGGTCTCACCAATACCTTATATAACTGCAGCAATACCTCCCTGTTTTTATATTCTATCCCCCTAGCAATAAAAGCCAACATTCCGTTGGCCTTCTTGATCACCTGCTGCACCTGCATACTAACTTTTTGATTTTCTTGCACTCGGACCCCCAGATCCCTTTGTACTGCAATACTTTCCAGTTTCTCGCCATTAAGATAATAACTTGCTCTCTGATTTTTCCTGCCAAAGTGCATAACCTCACATTTTCCAATATTGTATTGCAAAAGAGCCTCCTCCTCCCGTTGGTTGTTTAATTGTCCACCACCATTCACGACTGGATGTGGCAGGACTGCAGAGCTGAGGAGTTCTTCAGGGCAGTGTCCTCGGCCCAACCATCTTCAGCTGACCTTCCCTCCATCGTAAGGTCAGAAGTGGGGATGTTTGCTGATGATTGCACAGTGTTCAGTTCCATTTGTAACCCCTCAGATAATGAAGCAGTCCGAGCCCGCATGAAGCAAGACCTGGACAACATCCAGGAATGGGCTGAAAAGTGGCAAGTGCCAAACAATGACCATCTCCAACAAGGGAGAATCTACCTCTCCTTGACATTCAACGGCATTACCATCGCTGAATCCCACACCATCAACATCCTGGGGGTTACCATTGACCAGAAACTTAACTGGACCAGCCACATAAATACTGTGGCTGCAAGAGCAGGTCAGAGGCTGGGTATTCTGCGGCGAGTGACTCACCTCCTGACTCCTCAAAGCCTTTCCAACCATCTACAAGGCACAAGTCAGGAGTGTGATGGAATACTCTCCACTTGCCTGGATGAGTGCAGCTCCAACAACACTCAAGAAGCTCAACACCATCCAAGATAAAGCAGCCCGCTTGATTGGCACCCCATCCACCACCCTAAACATTCACTCTCTTCACCACCGGCGCACCGTGACTGCAGTGTGTACCATCCACAGGATGCACTGCAGCAACTCGCCAAGGCTTCTTTGACAGCACCTCCCAAACCCACGACCTCTACCACCTAGAAGGACAAGGGCTGCAGGCACATGGGAACAACACCACCTGCACGTTCCCCTCCAAGTCACACACCATCCCGACTTGGAAATATATCACCGTTCCTTCATCGTCGCTGGGTCAAAATCCTGGAACTCCCTTCCTAACAGCACTGTGGGAGAACCTTCACCACACGGACTACAGCGGTTCAAGAAGGCAGCTCACCACCACCTTCTCAAGGGCAATTAAGGATGGGCAATAAATGCCGGCCTCGCCAGCGACGCCCACATCCCACGAACAAATAAAAAAAGGTGTACAGGACCTACAGCGTGCAAAGTGTGTACAGGACCTACAGCGTGCAAAGTGTGTACAGGACCTGAAGTGTGTAAATTGTGTACAGAACCTCGTGTGTGAAGTATTTAAAATATGTTAAATATCTAAAGTACGTAAATTAACCAAAGTTTGTAAATTGTGTCAAGCATCTTAAGCATGTAAAGTACCTGAAGTGTGTAAAGTGTACATAGAATCTGATATAAAGCATGTCAAATGTGTAACGCATATAAAGTATGAAAAGGACGGAGAGAGGAGGGAGCATCCTCAGTGAGGCCCTCAGAGCAGCTCCGACAATCTCTCCCAGACCAGCAACCCCGACAGCCGACTGCCCCAATCCTGACCAGTGTGTTCATGTGGTGTTAATCCCATGAACCCCTCCCCCCCACTGCCCCTGGCCCCTCTCCCCAACATGTTCCCCCTCCCTCCCCCCTCACCACGCTCCCCGTCCCCCTCCCCTCTCGGTGCTCCCCCTCCCCTCTCGGTGCTCCCCCTCCCCTCACCGTGCTCCCCCTCCCCTCACCGTGCTCCCCCTCCCCCCACTGCCCCCTCCCCCTCCCCTCTCGGTGCTCCCCCTCCCCTCACCGTGCTTCCCCTCCTGCCACTGCCCCAGCCCCTCTCCCCACCGTGTTCCCCCTCCCCCTCCCCCCACCGTGCTCCCCACCCCCACTACACTCCCCCTCCCCCCACGGCCTCCGACCCCTCTCCCCACCATGTTCCCCCTCCCCATGCTCCCCCTCCCCCCACAACCCCCTCCCCTCACCCTGCTCGCCCGCCCCCCCACTGCCCCCTCTCCTCCTCCCCTCTCCACGCTTCCCCTCCCCCCACCAGCCCTTTCCCCTCTCAGCGTTCCCCCACCCCCACCGTAATCCCACCTCCCCCACCACCCCCTTCCCCTCTCAGTGCTCCCCCACCCCCACCATGCTCCCCCTCTCCCCCCGGTGCTCCCCTTCCCCCCACCATGCTCCCCCTCTCCCCCCGGTGCACCCCTTCCCCCCACCATGCTCCCCCTCTCCCACCGCGCTCTCCCTCCCCCCACCATGCTCCCCCTCTCCCCCCGGTGCTCCCCTTCCCCCCACCATGCTCCCCCTCTCCCCCCGCGCTCTCCCCCCACCCCCACCATGCTCCCCCACTCCCCCCTCCCGGTCTCCAACCACCAGCACTCTCTCTGCTCCCCTCTGAATGTACCCCTCCCCCCTCTACACTCGCACCGTGGACACATCTCTCCACAGCCTCCGCCTGACTGACCCTCCCTCACTGTGCTGGAGTCTGATCGGAGGATGTCGGAGATCTGAGTGCGGCTCAGTTATACACAGTCCCCCCACAATCCTCTGTATGTGCATCAGCAGGGGTAGTATTCTCTCCTGTGGTCACAGCTGTGTAACACACACGCTACCACACACACCACGCACACACACACCACACGCTAATGCACACACACCACGCACACACAAACAACACACGCTACCACACACACACCACGCACACACAAACACACACACCCACACACACCACGCACACACACACAAACACACACTACCACACCCACACACAAACACACACTACCACACCCACACACAAACACACACTACCACACCCACACACAAACACACACTACCACACCCACACACAAACACACACTACCACACCCACACACAAACACACACTACCACACCCACACACAAACACACACTACCACACCCACACACACACAAACACACACTACCACACCCACACACAAACACACACTGCCACACCCACACACACACAAACACACACTACCACACCCACACACAAACACACACTGCCACACCCACACACACACAAACACACACTACCACACCCACACACAAACACACACTACCACACCCACACACAAACAACACACACTACCACACACACACACACACATTACCACACAGCCACTGGCAGAGCAAGGGAAAGTGCGATTAATGAACGTATACCAAACTACAGGGGCCTGTGACCCCGGCAACCCACAGCTGGACTCACGGCTTCTATTTAGACATGATGGGGTTAGCGGCCAACTATGGGCACGGAACGGGTGTCACGACCTGAAGAGATTGGCCCGAGGATCAGCCAAAATTGTTCTTCGGGCCTCAGCTTAATAGTTGAGGTGAGCTGGAGGGGCCTGTGCCACCTCCACAGGCTGCTCACCACGCCCCGCAGGCCCCCTGCCTCTCTGGCAGCTGAATCCTGGGAGCAGTACGGGAGAGGGGCAGGGAGGGGGGTCAATCGAGGGCCACCAGCTGACCGCAGGGAGACGGGAGGAGTACTCCTGCTCAGGACCGTTGGGGACCAGAGAAAACTAGTTGCAGCTTGTGACGAATATGGCAAAAGAAAGAACTTGCATTTCCTTTATCAGCCGAGGGATAGAATATAAAAGCAGGGAGGTTATGTTGGAACTGTATAAAACACTAGTTAGGCCACAGTTTGAGTACAGTGTACAGTTCTGGTCACCACATTACAGGAAGGATGTGATTGCACTAGAGAGGGTACAGAGGAGATTTACAAGGATGTTGCCAGGACTGGAGAATTTTAGCTTTTGGGAAAAGATTGGATAGGCTGGGGTTGTTTTCTTTGGAATAAAGGAGGCTGAGGGGTGATTTAATTGAGGTGTATAAAATTATCACGGGACTAGATAGAGTGGATAGGGAGGACCTATTTCCCTTAGCAGAGAGTTCAATAACCAGGGGGCATAGATTTAAAGTGATTGGTAGAAGGATTAGAGGGGAGCTGAGGAGAATGTTTTCACCCAGAGGGTGGTGGGGGTCTGGAACTCACTGCCTGAGAGGGTGGTAGAGGCAGAAACCATCAACTCATTTAACAAGTACCTGGATGTGCACCTGAAGTGCTGTAACCCACAGGGCTACGGACCAAGTGCTGGAAAGTGAGATAAGGCTGGGTGGCTCTTTTTCGACTGGTGCAGACACGATGGGCCGAATGGCCTCCTTCTGTGTCCTAAATTTTCTATGTTTCTATTTCTACAGTGCCTTTCACAACCTCTGGACGTCCCAAAGTGCTTCACAGCCAAGGAAGTTCTTTTGAAGTATAGTCACTGTTGTAATGTTGCATTAATCCTGAAACAGGCCCAGCAGTGAGTGCACTTCATTGGCTGTGAAACGGTTGAGACGTCCAGAGGTTGTGAAAGGCGCTGTTTCAATGCAAGTCTTTCTTTCTTGTTTTCGTTTCTCTGGGTTGAAGAGAAAAGCTCAGCCCAGGTTCTGTTCCTGATCACTGTCCATGACTCCAGCTGTGAAGTGCATGCTGAGACCTGAAGTGAGGTCAGGACTGGGCTCGGCTGAGGCTACAAATGTGGAAATGTAACGCGTTAATCTTGGTTCCAGAGCAGTTCAGCCTCACCAGGCAGACTTCGTCCCAGTCAGTGCTATTTTAGCCAATGATTCCACTCCACTCCTGAACCATTTCATTATTCCCAAGCTCTGCCCAGTTGAAGAGATGCAATGTTTTTCCTAAATGCCCAATTTAAACAGTGGTTTGTTAGCTCCTGTAATATGACCCACCAAGTACTGAATGTTCTTTGTCACTTTCACAGTCTGTGCACATTTTCCATGGTTATAATGCATGTTGCACTGTAACAGAGTGAGGGACACAGAGCAAACACTGATTAAAGCACAGAGTACAGTCAACTCAAGGCCACTATCAGCAGCATCAAACACACTGCCATAGCCCTCGTACGACCCTCGGAGGATACAAACACTCCCTCCCCACCTCCTCGAAGGTGCTGACTCCAGGCTCAGGCTTGATTCCACAGGCACCTTGTCCAGTGGCCACTCTTCATCTGTGATCCTAGACACAGATGGTCAGCAGGGAATTCAACCATGGAGGACATCACAGCCGAGCATGTTACTGACCTCACTCAACTACCACACATACATTTCCCAGCAGGGCTCACTGGGAAGTTTCAAGAGCAGGAGCCCGGGCTGATTCCCCCTACCTAACCCTAGAGGCACTAGGTCCAACTGCTCCCCTGACTGAGACCTGCTAACTCAGCAGGGAGCAGTGCTCCAGCATGGGAGCTCCCTGGTCTATGTAGTCAATGCCAGGGCTCAGAATCCAAACTAAAAGTATTTGTAGAATGCGATGATATACCAGTCTACACTGGGAAACTGACAGTTTTGCTCCTTACAAAGGATGTCCCAAAGTGCTTTACAGCCAATTAAACACTTTTGAAGTGTAGTCACTGTTGTAATGTAGGAAATGCAGCAGTCAATTGGAGCACAGCAAGATCCCACAAACAGCAATATGATAATGACCAGATAATCTGTCTTTCAGTGATGTTGGTTGAGGGATGAATATTGGCCCCAGGACACGAGGGAGAACTCCCCTGCTCTTCTTTAAATAGTGGCCGTGGAATCTTTTCAATGCCAAGTATTCAGCTCTTGTGGACATTAACTATTTCTTGTTAAACCGTTTCCCCAACTGAACACCACCCCCTGCCTCTGCCCTCCCCAAGGTATAGAGGTAAAGACACCGTCTCTGAATCACACACCACAAAGGTCTCGGGCCCAGCGCTGACCTGTGAGGTGGGATCAGGGTAATACAGCCAGTTACAGTGCCCCTTGTCAGGGAGATGGAACTGGGTCCAAATTCTGATCACTATCGACTGAGTCCAGGGGTAAGAGTTGGATGCCAGTTGATATTGGATGAGGAATGGATAACAGGCCGACATTGGACACTCAACATCGGCTCGATGACGGGAATTCAGCAAAATCACCGTCAATTGTAACCCCATTTCACACAAGGGAGTGACCATTGACCATAGAATCCCACTCACAGTGAGAGAGTGACCATTGACCATAGAATCCCACTCACAGTGAGAGAGTGACCATTGACCATAGAATCCCACTCACAGTGAGAGAGTGACCATTGACCATAGAATCCCACTCACAGTGAGAGAGTGACCATTGACCATAGAATCCCACTCACAGTGAGAGAGTGACCATTGACCATAGAATCCCACTCACAGTGAGAGAGTGACCATTGACCATAGAATCCCACTCACAGTGAGAGAGTGACCATTGACCATAGAATCCCACTCACAGTGAGAGAGTGACCATTGACCATAGAATCCCACTCACAGTGAGAGAGTGACCATTGACCATAGAATCCCACTCACAGTGAGAGAGTGACCATTGACCATAGAATCCCACTCACAGTGAGAGTGACCATTGACCATAGAATTCCACTCACAGTGAGAGAGTGACCATTGACCATAGAATCCCACTCACAGTGAGAGAGTGACCATTGACCAAAGAATCCCACTCACAGTGAGAGTGACCATTGACCATAGAATTCCACTCACAGTGAGAGAGTGACCATTGACCATAGAATCCCACTCACAGTGAGAGTGACCATTGACCATAGAATTCCACTCACAGTGAGAGAGTGACCATTGACCATAGAATTCCACTCACAGTGAGAGAGTGACCATTGACCATAGAATCCCACTCACAGTGAGAGTGACCATTGACCATAGAATCCCACTCACAGTGAGAGAGTGACCATTGACCATAGAATCCCACTCACAGTGAGAGAGTGACCACTGACCATAGAATTCCACTCACAGTGAGAGAGTGACCATTGACCATAGAATTCCACTCACAGTGAGAGTGACCATTGACCATAGAATTCCACTCACAGTGAGAGAGTGACCATTGACCATAGAATCCCACTCACAGTGAGAGAGTGACCACTGACCATAGAATCCCACTCACAGTGAGAGAGTGACCACTGACCATAGAATCCCACTCACAGTGAGCGAGTGACCACTGACCATAGAATCCCACTCACAGTGAGAGTGACCACTGACCATAGAATCCCACTCACAGTGAGAGTGACCATTGACCATAGAATTCCACTCACAGTGAGAGAGTGACCATTGACCATAGAATCCCACTCACAGTGAGAGAGTGACCACTGACCATAGAATCCCACTCACAGTGAGCGAGTGACCACTGACCATAGAATCCCACTCACAGTGAGAGTGACCACTGACCATAGAATCCCACTCACAGTGAGAGTGACCACTGACCATAGAATCCCACTCACAGTGAGAGAGTGACCATTGACCATAGAATTCCACTCACAGTGAGCGAGTGACCACTGACCATAGAATCCCACTCACAGTGAGAGTGACCACTGACCATAGAATCCCACTCACAGTGAGAGTGACCACTGACCATAGAATCCCACTCACAGTGAGAGAGTGACCATTGACCATAGAATCCCACTCACAGTGAGAGAGTGACCACTGACCATAGAATCCCACTCACAGTGAGAGAGTGACCACTGACCATAGAATCCCACTCACAGTGAGAGAGTGACCACTGACCATAGAATCCCACTCACAGTGAGAGAGTGACCACTGACCATAGAATCCCACTCACAGTGAGAGAGTGACCATTGACCATAGAATCCCACTCACAGTGAGAGAGTGACCATTGACCATAGAATCCCACTCACAGTGAGAGTGACCATTGACCATAGAATCCCACTCACAGTGAGAGAGTGACCATTGACCATAGAATCCCACTCACAGTGAGAGAGTGACCATTGACCATAGAATCCCACTCACAGTGAGAGAGTGACCATTGACCATAGAATCCCACTCACAGTGAGAGAGTGACCATTGACCATAGAATTCCACTCACAGTGAGAGAGTGACCATTGACCATAGAATCCCACTCACAGTGAGAGAGTGACCATTGACCATAGAATTCCACATGGACAAACCACACTGAGAGGGCAGGAGCCTTGCTACCTGTACACATTGCAATTTAATAATACCTGACTCATTCTCAAAGCCTCCGTTCTGCAGCCAGAATGGATTACATTGCACTGTCCACACCCTCACTCCCCTCTCCCCATCCCACCCTCCCTCCCTCCCTCCCCTTCCCTCACCCCTTCTCTCACCCTCACCCCCTCTCCCCTTCCCCCGCCCTCCCTCTCTCCCCTTCCCCCGCCCTCCCTCTCTCCCCTTCCCCCGCCCTCCCTTTCTCTCCCCTTCTCCTGCCCTCTCTCCCTCCCCTTCCCCTGCCCTCACTCCTCCCTCCCCGCGCCCTCTCCCCTTCCCCCGCCCTCCCTTTCTCTCCCCTTCTCCTGCCCTCTCTCCCTCCCCTTCCCCCGCCCTCACTCCTCCCTCCCCGCCCTCACTCCTCCCTCCCCGCCCCCACTCCCCTTCCCCCGCCCTCCCATTCTCTCCCCTTCCCCCGCCCTCCCATTCTCTCCCCTTCCCCCGCCCTCCCACTCTCCCCTTCCCCCGCCCTCCCACTCTCCCCTTCCCCCGCCCTCCCATTCTCTCCCCTTCCCCCGCCCTCCCATTCTCTCCCCTTCCCCCGCCCTCCCATTCTCTCCCCTTCCCCCGCCCTCCCACTCTCCCCTTCCCCCGCCCTCCCACTCTCCCCTTCCCCCGCCCTCCCACTCTCCCCTTCCCCCGCCCTCCCATTCTCTCCCCTTCCCCCGCCCTCCCATTCTCTCCCCTTCCCCCGCCCTCCCACTCTCCCCTTCCCCCGCCCTCCCACTCTCCCCTTCCCCCGCCCTCCCACTCTCCCCTTCCCCCGCCCTCCCACTCTCCCCTTCCCTCGCCCTCCCACTCTCCCCTTCCCCCGCCCTCCCACTCTCCCCTTCCCCCGCCCTCCCACTCTCCCCTTCCCCCGCCCTCCCACTCTCCCCTTCCCCCGCCCTCCCACTCTCCCCTTCCCCCGCCCTCCCACTCTCCCCTTCCCCCGCCCTCCCACTCTCCCCTTCCCCCGCCCTCCCACTCTCCCCTTCCCCCGCCCTCCCATTCTCTCCCCTTCCCCCGCCCTCCCATTCTCTCCCCTTCCCCCGCCCTCCCACTCTCCCCTTCCCCCGCCCTCCCACTCTCCCCTTCCCCCGCCCTCCCACTCTCCCCTTCCCCCGCCCTCCCACTCTCCCCTTCCCCCGCCCTCCCATTCTCTCCCCTTCCCCCGCCCTCCCATTCTCTCCCCTTCCCCCGCCCTCCCATTCTCTCCCCTTCCCTCCCATTCTCTCCCCTTCCCTCCCATTCTCTCCCCTTCTCCTGCCCTCTCTCTCCTCTACCCCCGCTCCCCTTCCCGCGCCCCCTTCTCCCCTTCCCCCACCCTCCCTCTCTCCCCATCCCCCCTGACTCTCTCTCCCCTTCCCCCGCGCTCTCCCTCTCCCTCCCGCCCTCAATCCACTCTCCTCTCCCCTGTCTCACCTCAGCAGCCTTCCTGTGATCATCTTCATTCTCCAGAATCTTCACATCAACTCCGAGACAGCGGAGGTACCTGCCCAGCCCCTGCAACATGTTGTCACAGATGATGCTGAATTGTGAGGGTGATACAGGGGGGAAGGCTGGATTCCTCTCCGGGCCTGGTGCAGGGGCCTGTACACCCTGTACAAATAAAACCACTTCAAACTGATGCTCGAAATATCACTGGCACATTTTAAATATTCAGCGATGCTGAATTACTGGAGGAAACGTCACTCTCCTGTCCCTCCTGCAACCCCCTCTCCCCCTCACTCCCTCGCACCCACCCCCTCACTCCCTCACACTCGCACCCACCCCTCCCCCCATATACTCGCTCCTCACCCTCACTTCCTCCTCATCACCCTCACCCCTTTCCCCCTGCCCCTTCGCTCTCAACCACTTCCTCCTCGCACTCCCCCCTCGCACCCACCCCTCACACTCACCCCCTCCCCCTCCCACTCACTTCACACTCACCCCCTCCCCCTCCCACTCACTTCACACTCACCCCCTCCCAAAACATCATGAATCACTGCCCTGTTTGACCTGGAGCTAAGCTTCGGATCTGATAATCTCTCCAGCAGCAAGAAAATGTATTTCTCCCTCCGCGATATCACCCACCTCCGAACCCCACCCAGACCCCATCTCTTCAATCTTAATCCACTTTACTCTGTATCTAACCCTGTACCTTCCCTGGGAGTGTTTGATGGGACAGTGTAGAGGGAGCTTTACTCTGTATCTAACCCGTGCTGTATCTGCCCTGGGAGTGTTTGATGGGACAGTGTAGAGGGAGCTTTACTCTGTATCTAACCCGTGCTGTACCTGCCCTGGGAGTGTTTGATGGGACAGTGTAGAGGGAGCTTTACTCTGTATCTAACCCGTGCTGTACCTGCCCTGGGAGTGTTTGATGGGACAGTGTAGAGGGAGCTTTACTCTGTATCTAACCCGTGCTGTACCTGCCCTGGGAGTGTTTGCTGGGACAGTATAGAGGGAGCTTTACTCTGTATCTAACCCTGTACCTGCCCTGGGAGTGTTTGCTGGGACAGTGTAGAGGGAGCTTTACTCTGTATCCAGTTACCCTGTCCCCAATATCTGGTTACTCCCAACACACTTCATTTCTCCGCTTCTCCCTCCTTACTTGTTCCCGCCCAGTTGTCCCACCCCAGCAACACTCCGTGTTCTCCAACACTTGCTGGGAACCCCTGAGTTTGATGTGACCGTGCCGTCTCCTACCTGGACTGGGATGGTGGGACTGCTCTTGCTTTTCTTTGGTTTGTGTTCTCTTCCTCTCTTCTCCACTTTCCACATCATGCAGTCATCAAGGCTGCGGTTCAGGCCGAATCGTTGTGGCTCCTGACGCAAGGCATCATAAACATCTAACAGGCAGTAGGCATCGGCCGCTGCACACAGCACAGATCCAAAATCACCACACTATTTACCGTTAGCTTCTTCTCCCCATTTCCACTATCCTTTTCCATCTTCCCCTTCTGAAGGGGGCCGAGTCTCCCTGGGGTACAGGCTCCACGGGCACTGACTCTCCCTGGGGTATGGGTCCCACGGGCACTGACTCTCCCTGGGGTACAGGCCCCACGGGCACTGACTCTCCCTGGGGTACGGGCACTGACTCTCCCTGGGGTATGGGCCCCACGGGCACTGACTCTCCCTGGGGTACAGGCCCCACGGGCACTGACTCTCCCTGGGGTACGGGCACTGACTCTCCCTGGGGTACGGGCTCCACGGGCACTGACTCTCCCTGGGGTACGGGCACTGACTCTCCCTGGGGTACGGGCTCCATGGGCACTGACTCTCCCTGGGGTACGGGCACTGACTCTCCCTGGGGTATGGGCCCCACGGGCACTGACTCTCCCTGGGGTATGGGCTCCACGGGCACTGACTCTCCCTGGGGTACGGGCACTGACTCTCCCTGGGGTATGGGCCCCACGGGCACTGACTCTCCCTGGGGTACGGGCTCCATGGGCACTGACTCCCTCAGTACTGACCCTCCGACAGTGCGGCACTCCCTCAGTACTGACCCTCCGACAGTGCGGCACTCCCTCAGTACTGACCCTCCGACAGTGCGGCACTCCCTCAGTACTGACCCTCCGACAGTGCGGCACTCCCTCAGTACTGACCCTCCGACAGTGCGGCACTCCCTCAGTACTGACCCTCCGACAGTGCGGCACTCCCTCAGTACTGACCCTCCGACAGTGCGGCACTCCCTCAGTACTGACCCTCCGACAGTGCGGCACTCCCTCAGTACTGACCCTCCGACAGTGCGGCACTCCCTCAGTACTGACCCTCCGACAGTGCGGCGCTCCCTCAGTACTGACCCTCCGACAGTGCGGCACTCCCTCAGTACTGACCCTCCGACAGTGCGGCACTCCCTCAGTACTGACCCTCCGACAGTGCGGCGCTCCCTTAGTACTGACTCTCCGACAGTGCGGCACTCCCTCAGTACTGCACTGGGAGTGTCAGCCTGGATTTTGTGCTCAAGTCTCTGGATTGGGACTTAAACCCATGACCTTCTGACTCAGAGACTGCCAACTGAGCCACGACTGACCACAGAGTGCGTTTCCCAGTATCAGGCACAACACTCCCTTCAGGAAACTCAGTCTCTCATCAGCTCTCACATTCGAGATGTAACCTGACAACAGACAGCCCAGAAAACCAGGCTGTGATTTTCACTTTTATAGAAATCGGAGACCAAAAATATTTCTCAAACCAGATTATTACAGGTCACAAAACAGAACTGTGAACCAGTGCACAGGGTGTGCTGGCTCACTGAATCGCCGGTGCGAGTATTTACCGCACGGTAACGGTGAGGTTATCGTGAGCTGCTCACCTGCGTAAATGATCTGCTTGTGCCGGAGAGGCCGTTTCTCCCAGTTGGAGAGCTGCTCCGTTTTATCCAGCGGTTTCCCCAGCACATACTGCACGAGGAGACTCAGCCCCCTCTCAGGCTGTCTGCTCCCAGAGTCCACACCATCCTCAACCAACATCAGCACCTCCACCTCTCTCCTATTGTCCTGTCTCCGTACAGGCACTCTCTGCAGCTAAACACACAACAAATACATTGATATCATTCAGAGAGAGCGTCCTCAGTACTACATTCAATTCAGCTCCTATTGGGCACTGGCTCAGGCTCGTCACAGTCACAGTCTCTCACTCCGAGACCACAGGGCGCCCACACTGGGAAATCTCACCCTGAGTCTATAGGGTGCCCACACTGGGAAATCTCACCCTGAGTCTATAGGGTGCCCACACTGGGAAATCTCACCCTGAGTCTATAGGGTGCCCACACTGGGAAATCTCACCCTGAGTCTATAGGGTGCCCACACTGGGAAATCTCACCCTGAGTCTATAGGGTGCCCACACTGGGAAATCTCACCCTGAGTCTATAGGGTGCCCACACTGGGAAATCTCACCCTGAGTCTATAGGGTGCCCACACTGGGAAATCTCACCCTGAGTCTATAGGGTGCCCACACTGGGAAATCTCACTCCGAGACCACGGAGCGCCCACACTGGGAAATCTCACTCCGAGTCTATAGGGTGCCCACACTGGGAAATCTCACTCCGAGACCACAGGGCGCCCACACTGGGAAATCTCACTCCGAGACGATTAAAATCACTAAGGAATTGGTACTCAGTAAATTAATGGGACTCAAGGCAGATAAATCCCCTGGACCTGATGGCTGACATCCGAGGGTCTTGAGGGAAGTGGCAGTAGGGATTGTGGATGCTTTGGTAATAATTTTCCAAAATTCTCTGGACTCGGCAAAGGTCCCGGCAGATTGGAAAACTGCCAATGTAACACCGTTATTTAAAAAGGGTAGTAGGCAGAAGGCTGGAAATTATACACCAGTTAGACTAACATCTGTGGTGGGTAAAATTTTGGAGTCTGTTATTAAGGAGACAGTAGCAGAACATTTGGATAAACATAATTTAATAGGACAAAGTCAGCATGGCTTTACAAAGGGGAAGTCATGTCTGACAAATTTGCTTGAGTTCTTTGAGGATATAACATACAGGGTGGATAAAGGGGAACCAGTGGACGTAGTGTATTTAGACTTCCAGGAGGCATTCGACAAGGTGCCACATAAAAGGTTATTGCTCAAGATAAAGAATCACGGGATTGGGGGTAATATTCTGGCATGGGTGGAGGATTGGTTATCTAACAGGAAGCAGAGAGTTGGGATAAATGGTTCATTTTCGGACTGGCAACCAGTAGCCAGTGGTGTTCCACAGGGGTCGGTGCTGGGTCCCCAACTCTTTACAATCTATATTAACGATTTGGAGGAGGGGACCGAGTGTAACATATCAAAGTTTGCAGATGATACAAAGATGGGAGGGAAAGTAGAGAGTGAGGAGGACATAAAAAACCTACAAGGGGATATAGACAGGCTGGGTGAGTGGGCGGAGATTTGGCAGATGCAATACAATATTGGAAAATGTGAGGTTATGCACTTTGGCAGGAAAAATCGGAGAGCAAGTTATTATCTTAATGGCGAGAAACTGGAAAGTATTGCAGTACAAAGGGATCTGGGGGTCCGAGTGCAAGAAAATCAAAAGGTTAGTTTGCAGGTGCAGCAGGTGATCAAGAAGGCCAACGGAATGTTGGCTTTTATTGCTAGAGGGATAGAATATAAAAACAGGGAGGTATTGCTGCAGTTATATAAGGTATTGGTGAGACCGCACCTGGAATACTGCATACAGTTTTGGACTCCATACTTAAGAAAAGACATACTTGCCCTCGAGGCAGTACAAAGAAGGTTCACTCGGCTAATCCCGGGGATGAGGGGGTGGACATATGAGGAGAGGTTGAGTAGATTGGGACTCTACTCATTGGAGTTCAGAAGAATGAGAGGCGATCTTATTGAAACATATAAGATTGTGAAGGGGCTTGATCGGGTGGATGCGGTAAGGATGTTCCCAAGGATGGGTGAAACTAGAACTAGGGGGCATAATCTTAGAATAAGGGGCTGCTCTTTCAAAACTGAGATGAGGAGAAACTTCTTCACTCAGAGGTTGGTGGGTCTGTGGAATTTGCTGCCCCAGGAAGCTGTGGAAGCTACATCATTAAATAAATTTAAAACAGAAATAGACAGTTTCCTAGAAGTAAAGGGAATTAGGGGTTACGGGGAGCGGGCAGGAAATTGGACATGAATTTAGATTTGAGGTTAGGATCAGATCAGCCATGATCTTATTGAATGGCGGAGCAGGCTCAAGGGGCCGATTGGCCTACTCCTGCTCCTATTTCTTATGTTCTTATGAGACCACAGGGCGCCCACACTGGGAAATCTCACTCCGAGTCTATAGGGTGCCCACACTGGGAAATCTCACTCCGAGTCTATAGGGTGCCCACACTGGGAAATCTCACTCCGAGTCTCTAGGGCGCCCACACTGGGAAATGAGGAAATCTCACACTGGTGAGATCAGGGCTGTTACTCTTATTTTTCCTTTCCCTGTTTTTCTGTTTCTCTTTATGCTGTAGTCAGTTCCATGGAAAGTGGGAGCCTTTTTACTCAAAGAAAGACTTGAAATGAAAGGACTTGTATTCCTGCAGCCTCTTTCACAGCCTCAGGACATCCCAAAACGCTTTATAGCCAATGAAGTACTTTTCACTGTTGTAATGTTGGAGATGGAGCAGCCAATCCCACAAACAGCAATGTGATAATGACTAGATAATCTGCTTTTAGTGATGTTGGTTGAGGGATAAATATTGGCCCCGGGACACTGGGGAGAACTCCCCTGCTCTTCTTCAAATAATGCCGTGGGATCTTTTACATCCACCTAAGAGGGCAGACAGGGCCTCGGTTTAATGTCTCATCCACAAGACGGCACCTCTGACAGTGCGGTGCTCCCTCAGTACTGACCCTCCGACAGTGCAGCACTCCCTCAGTACTGACCCTCCGACAGTGCAGCACTCCCTCAGTACTGACCCTCCGACAGTGCAGCGCTCCCTCAGTACTGACCCTCCGACAGTGCAGCGCTCCCTCAGTACTGACCCTCCGACAGTGCAGCACTCCCTCAGTACTGACCCTCCGACAGTGCAGCACCCCCTCAGTACTGACCCTCCGACAGTGCAGCCCTCCCTCAGTACTGACCCTCCGACAGTGCAGCACTCCCTCAGTACTGACCCTCCGACAGTGCAGCACTCCCTCAGTACTGACCCTCCGACAGTGCAGCACCCCCTCAGTACTGACCCTCCGACAGTGCAGCCCTCCCTCAGTACTGACCCTCCGACAGTGCAGCACTCCCTCAGTACTGACCCTCCGACAGTGCAGCACTCCCTCAGTACTGCCCCTCCGACAGTGCAGCACTCCCTCAGTACTGCCCTAGGACTGTCAGCCAGGATTATATGCTTGAGTCTCTGGAGTCGGGATTGAACCTGTGACCAATCTTCACGTGAGCTCAGGTAATGAGTGCTGACAGGCCATGGGGGGCATCACACCTGTTGCTGGGCCCTGTCCTCACCCGGTGCTGGGCCCTGTCCACACCCGGTGCTGGGCCCTGTCCACACCCGGCGCTGGGCCCTGTCCACACCCGGCGCTGGGCCCTGTCCACACCCGGCGCTGGGCCCTGTCCACACCCGGCGCTGGGCCCTGTCCACACCCGGCGCTGGGCCCTGTCCACACCCGGCGCTGGGCCCTGTCCACACCCGGCGCTGGGCCCTGTCCACACCCGGCGCTGGGCCCTGTCCACACCCGGTGCTGGGCCCTGTCCACACCCGGTGCTGGGCCCTGTCCACACCCGGTGCTGGGCCCTGTCCTCACCCGACGTCCCATACACTCACTTTCCAGCAAGAATTAGGACCCCTAGCCATTGGGTGCTGGGGTCAAATGCCAGGCCTCGGCTGAGGGCAGCCTGGACTGTACGGCTCAGTCCCCGTCACACACTTTGCGCTTACTCAACCAGCGGAGGAGCCCAGTCTGACCTGAAGTACCCAAGATATGGTGCCAGGCGCAAGGGAGGGTGGGAATGGAGTTCTCGAGTACTGGGGTATGGAGCAGCCTGGCCGTAACCTGGTCGTATCCAGGAGCAGCCAGTCTGCTCTCTCGGTCAGGGGCCCCATGAGGTGCAGGGGCTAAAAGAGAGAAAATGACCAACACTGAACCCCAATCCAAACGAGAGCCGCGGAAGAGAGATTTGACCTGTTAATCACCAACAAACCTCTTGATGCACATGGAGAAGGTCTAATACTCCTGCCGTCAGCTGGACAACACCCTTTAACATGGGGTAGGCTGTAGACAGACTCCGCAGATCTCCCGCTGTAGCATAACCTGTAGAAACAAATAGGTCGTCAAAACAAGATAATGCCCATCTCAAACCACCCGACCAGGACACAGCATTAAACAGCTATTAGCCTTCAGAGCGCAGCTGCTTCTGGAGTGAATCTGGATTAGGCTTTTGGCCAGAGGCCTGTTGTGGAAAGCCCCTGGTCTGGAGCCACTGTGGATGGAGAGTCCAGCTCTCCGCTCACAGTCTGTACCTGTCGGGTGGGGCAGATAACAGATCGAGGGTTAGGGGATGTGGGGGGGTCAGGAGTGTCAGGGGGGGCCGGGGGGGTCGGGGGTGTTGAGGGTTAGGGGATGTGGGGGGGGTCAGGAGTGTTGGGGGAGGGCCGGGGTGGGGGTTGGGGTGGGTCAGGGGGGGGTCGGGCGGGGGGTCAGGAGTGTCCACACATCCCATTGCACCAGCAGTGGTGTCGGACTCGGGCCTGAACCACGACAGGGCTCCAGGTGAAAGTCAAGTGTGGCCCACTAACCATTCAATAGGGGGGCTCTACCCTTCCCCCATTGGACACTAAAGCCAAATGAACCCAAACTGAACTCTGAGCGTTTGTGTCCCACCCACACCAGCCTTTCCACCTCAATCTCTTCAAGAGAGGAATGGAGACGAGGGCCATCCTTACAGCCCTCTGCTGATCCGGGCGATCCAGCTCACTTCATTCTCAAATCCAGAACACCAGGAAATTGACAGGAGAAAATGATGGCCTCAAAACACAGCACCCCAACTTAAAAATCAAAACAGCTCATTGTAGATGTGACAAATATTTTAACTCAACTGGGAGTGTAATGGGAACTGTTTTTACAGCTGGGAGTGTAATGGATATTGCGACTACAGTTGGGAGTGTAATGGGAACCGGGACTACAGCTGGGAGTGTAATGGGTATTGGGACTACAGCTGGGAGTGTAATATGTATTGGAAATACAGATGGGAGTGTAATGGGTATTGGGACGACAGTTGGGAGTGTAATTGGTATTGGGACTACAGTTGGGAGTGTAATTGGTATTGGGACTACAGTTGGGAGTGTAATGGGTATTGGGACTACAGTTGGGAGTGTAATGGGTATTGGGACTACAGTTGGGAGTGTAATGGGTATTGGGACTACAGTTGGGAGTGTAATTGGTATTGGGACTACAGTTGGGAGTGTAATGGGTATTGGGTCTACAGTTGGGAGTATAATTGGTATTGGGACTACAGTTCGGAGTGTAATTGGTATTGGAACTACAGTTGGGAGTGTAATTGGTATTGGGACTACAGTTGGGAGTATAATTGGTATTGGGACTACAGTTGGGAGTGTAATTGGTATTGGGACTACAGTTGGGAGTGTAATGGGTATTGGAACTACAGTTGGGAGTGTAATTGGTATTGGGACTATAGTTGGGAATGTAATGGGTATTGGGACTACAGTTGGGAGTGTAATGGGTATTGGGACTACAGTTGGGAGTGTAATAGGTATCGGGACTACAGTTGGGAGTGTAATTGGTATTGAGACTACAGTTGGGAGTGTAATGGGTATTGGGTCTACAGTTGGGAGTATAAGAACATAAGAACATAAGAAATTGGAGCAGGAGTAGGCCAATCGGCCCCTCGAGCCTGCTCCGCCATTCAATAAGATCATGGCTGATCTGATCCCAACCACAAATCTAAAGAACACAAGAAGTCGGAGCAGGACCCGGCCACATAGCCCCTGGGCCCTCTCCGCCACCCACAGGGCATTGACCGATCCGAACTCAGCTTCATGTCCAATTTCCTGCCAGCTCCCCATAACCCCTAATTCCCTTTACTTCTAGGAAACTGTCTATTTCTGTTTTAAATTTATCTATAAGAACATAATTGGTATTGGGACTACAGTTGGGAGTGTAATTGGTATTGCGACTACAGTTGGGAGTGTAATGGGTATTGGGACTACAGTTGGGAGTGTAATTGGTATTGGGGCTACAGTTGGAAGTGTAATTGGTATTGGGACTACAGTTGGGAGTGTAATGGGTATTAGGACTACAGTTGGGAGTGTAATGGGTATTGGGTCTACGGTTGGGAGTGTAATTGGTATTGGGACGACAGTTGGAAGTGTAATTGGTATTGGGACTACAGTTGGGAGTGTAATGGGTATTGGGACTACAGTTGGGAGTGTAATGGGTATTGGGACTACAGTTGGGAGTGTAATGGGTATTGGGACTACAGTTGGGAGTGTAATGGGTATTGGGTCTACGGTTGGGAGTGTAATGGGTATTGGGACTACAGTTGGGAGTATAATTGGTATTGGGTCTACGGTTGGGAGTGTAATGGGTATTGGGACTACAGTTGGGAGTGTAATTGGTATTGGGGCTACAGTTGGGAGTGTAATGGGTATTGGGACTACAGTTGGGAGTGTAATGGGTATTAGGACTACAGTTGGGAGTGTAATGGGTATTGGGTCTACGGTTGGGAGTGTAATTGGTATTGGGACGACAGTTGGAAGTGTAATTGGTATTGGGACTACAGTTGGGAGTGTAATGGGTATTGGGACTACAGTTGGGAGTGTAATGGGTATTGGGACTACAGTTGGGAGTGTAATGGGTATTGGGACTACGGTTGGGAGTGTAATGGGTATTGGGTCTACGGTTGGGAGTGTAATGGGTATTGGGACTACAGTTGGGAGTATAATTGGTATTGGGTCTACGGTTGGGAGTGTAATGGGTATTGGGTCTACGGTTGGGAGTGTAATGGGTATTGGGTCTACGGTTGGGAGTATAATTGGTATTGGGACTATAGTTGGGAGTGTAATGGGTATTGGGACTACTGTTGGGAGTGTAATGGGTATTGGGTCTACGGTTGGGAGTGTAATTGGTATTGGGACTACAGTTGGGAGTGTAATGGGTATTGGGACTACAGTTGGGAGTGTAATTGGTATTGGGACTACAGTTGGGAGTGTAATTGGTATTGGGACTACAGTTGGGAGTGTAATTGGTATTGGGACTACAGTTGGGAGTGTAATGGGTATTGGGTCTACAGTTGGGAGTATAATTGGTATTGGGACTACAGTTGGGAGTGTAATTGGTATTGGGACTACAGTTGGGAGTGTAATTGGTATTGGGACTACAGTTGGGAGTGTAATGGGTATTGGGTCTACAGTTGGGAGTGTAATTGGTATTGGGACTACAGTTGGGAGTATAATTGGTATTGGGACTACAGTTGGGAGTGTAATTGGTATTGGGACTACAGTTGGGAGTGTAATGGGTATTGGAACTACAGTTGGGAGTGTAATTGGTATTGGGACTATAGTTGGGAATGTAATGGGTATTGGGACTACAGTTGGGAGTGTAATGGGTATTGGGACTACAGTTGGGAGTGTAATAGGTATCGGGACTACAGTTGGGAGTGTAATTGGTATTGAGACTACAGTTGGGAGTGTAATGGGTATTGGGTCTACAGTTGGGAGTATAAGAACATAAGAACATAAGAAATTGGAGCGGGAGTAGGCCAATCGGCCCCTCGAGCCTGCTCCGCCATTCAATAAGATCATGGCTGATCTGATCCCAACCACAAATCTAAAGAGCACAAGAAGTCGGAGCAGGACCCGGCCACACAGCCCCTGGGCCCTCTCCGCCACCCACAGGGCATTGACCGATCCGAACTCAGCTTCATGTCCAATTTCCTGCCCGCTCCCCATAACCCCTAATTCCCTTTACTTCTAGGAAACTGTCTATTTCTGTTTTAAATTTATCTATAAGAACATAATTGGTATTGGGACTACAGTTGGGAGTGTAATTGGTATTGCGACTACAGTTGGGAGTGTAATGGGTATTGGGACTACAGTTGGGGGTGTAATTGGTATTGGGACTACAGTTGGGAGTGTAATTGGTATTGGGGCTACAGTTGGAAGTGTAATTGGTATTGGGACTACAGTTGGGAGTGTAATTGGTATTGGGACTACAGTTGGGAGTGTAATGGGTATTGGGACTACAGTTGGGAGTGTAATTGGTATTGCGACTACAGTTGGGAGTGTAATGGGTATTGGGACTACAGTTGGGGGTGTAATTGGTATTGGGACTACAGTTGGGAGTGTAATTGGTATTGGGACTACAGTTGGGAGTGTAATTGGTATTGGGACTACAGTTGGGAGTGTAATTGGTATTGGGACTACAGTTGGGAGTGTAATTGGTATTGGGACTACAGTTGGGAGTGTAATGGGTATTGGGTCTACAGTTGGGAGTATAATTGGTATTGGGACTACAGTTGGGAGTGTAATTGGTATTGGGACTACAGTTGGGAGTGTAATTGGTATTGGGACTACAGTTGGGAGTGTAATTGGTATTGGGACTACAGTTGGGAGTGTAATGGGTATTGGGTCGACAGTTGGGAGTGTAATTGGTATTGGGACTACAGTTGGGAGTATAATTGGTATTGGGACTACAGTTGGGAGTGTAATTGGTATTGGGACTACAGTTGGGAGTGTAATGGGTATTGGAACTACAGTTGGGAGTGTAATTGGTATTGGGACTATAGTTGGGAATGTAATGGGTATTGGGACTACAGTTGGGAGTGTAATGGGTATTGGGACTACAGTTGGGAGTGTAATTGGTATTGAGACTACAGTTGGGAGTGTAATGGGTATTGGGTCTACAGTTGGGAGTATAAGAACATAAGAACATAAGAAATTGGAGCAGGAGTAGGCCAATCGGCCCCTCGAGCCTGCTCCGCCATTCAATAAGATCATGGCTGATCTGATCCCAACCACAAATCTAAAGAACACAAGAAGTCGGAGCAGGACCCGGCCACACAGCCCCTGGGCCCTCTCCGCCACCCACAGGGCATTGACCGATCCGAACTCAGCTTCATGTCCAATTTCCTGCCCGCTCCCCATAACCCCTAATTCCCTTTACTTCTAGGAAACTGTCTATTTCTGTTTTAAATTTATCTATAAGAACATAATTGGTATTGGGACTACAGTTGGGAGTGTAATTGGTATTGCGACTACAGTTGGGAGTGTAATGGGTATTGGGACTACAGTTGGGGGTGTAATTGGTATTGGGACTACAGTTGGGAGTGTAATTGGTATTGGGGCTACAGTTGGAAGTGTAATTGGTATTGGGACTACAGTTGGGAGTGTAATTGGTATTGGGACTATAGTTGGGAGTGTAATGGGTATTGGGACTACAGTTGGGAGTGTAATTGGTATTGCGACTACAGTTGGGAGTGTAATGGGTATTGGGACTACAGTTGGGGGTGTAATTGGTATTGGGACTACAGTTGGGAGTGTAATTGGTATTGGGACTACAGTTGGGGGTGTAATTGGTATTGGGACTACAGTTAGGAGTGTAATTGGTATTGGGACTACTGTTGGGAGTGTAATTGGTATTGGGACTACAGTTGGGAGTGTAATTGGTATTGGGGCTACAGTTGGAAGTGTAATTGGTATTGGGACTACAGTTGGGAGTGTAATTGGTATTGGGACTATAGTTGGGAGTGTAATGGGTATTGGGACTACAGTTGGGAGTGTAATGGGTATTAGGACTACAGTTGGGAGTGTAATGGGTATTGGGTCTACGGTTGGGAGTGTAATTGGTATTGGGACTACAGTTGGAAGTGTAATTGGTATTGGGACTACAGTTGGGAGTGTAATGGGTATTGGGACTACAGTTGGGAGTGTAATGGGTATTGGGACTACAGTTGGGAGTGTAATGGGTATTGGGTCTACGGTTGGGAGTGTAATGGGTATTGGGACTACAGTTGGGAGTATAATTGGTATTGGGTCTACGGTTGGGAGTGTAATGGGTATTGGGTCTACGGTTGGGAGTGTAATTGGTATTGGGGCTACAGTTGGAAGTGTAATTGGTATTGGGACTATAGTTGGGAGTGTAATGGGTATTGGGACTACTGTTGGGAGTGTAATGGGTATTGGGTCTACGGTTGGGAGTGTAATGGGTATTGGGACTACAGTTGGGAGTGTAATTGGTATTGGGGCTACAGTTGGAAGTGTAATTGGTATTGGGGCTACAGTTGGGAGTGTAATTGGTATTGGGACTATAGTTGGGAGTGTAATGGGTATTGGGACTACTGTTGGGAGTGTAATGGGTATTGGGTCTACGGTTGGGAGTGTAATTGGTATTGGGACTACGGTTGGGAGTGTAATGGGTATTGGGTCTACGGTTGGGAGTGTAATGGGTATTGGGACTACTGTTTGGAGTGTAATGGGTATTGGGTCTACGGTTGGGAGTGTAATTGGTATTGGGACTACGGTTGGGAGTGTAATGGGTATTGCGTCTACAGTTGGGAGTGTAATTGGTATTGGGGCTACAGTTGGAAGTGTAATTGGTATTGGGACTACAGTTGGGAGTATAATTGGTATTGGGACTATAGTTGGGAGTGTAATGGGTATTGGGACTACTGTTGGGAGTGTAATGGGTATTGGGTCTACGGTTGGGAGTGTAATTGGTATTGGGACTACGGTTGGGAGTGTAATGGGTATTGGGTCTACGGTTGGGAGTGTAATGGGTATTGGGACTACTGTTGGGAGTGTAATGGGTATTGGGTCTACGGTTGGGAGTGTAATTGGTATTGGGTCTACGGTTGGGAGTGTAATTGGTATTGGGACTACGGTTGGGAGTGTAATGGGTATTGGGTCTACGGTTGGGAGTGTAATGGGTATTGGGTCTACGGTTGGGAGTGTAATTGGTATTGGGACTACGGTTGGGAGTGTAATGGGTATTGGGTCTACGGTTGGGAGTGTAATGGGTATTGGGACTACTGTTGGGAGTGTAATGGGTATTGGGTCTACGGTTGGGAGTGTAATTGGTATTGGGTCTACGGTTGGGAGTGTAATGGGTATTGGGACTACAGTTGGGAGTGTAATGGGTATTGGGACTACAGTTGGGAGTGTAATTGGTATTGGGTCTACGGTTGGGAGTGTAATGGGTATTGGGACTACAGTTGGGAGTGTAATGGGTATTGGGACTACAGTTGGGAGTGTAATGGGTATTGGGTCTACGGTTGGGAGTGTAATGGGTATTGGGACTACAGTTGGGAGTGTAATGGGTATTGGGTCTACGGTTGGGAGTGTAATTGGTAATGCACACGGTTCTCAGACAGGATTCCTGGTTCATATTTACCTAGTTTAGTTATTCTTTGGTCAGTGAATAAAGTCTGTATGAAGTGGATCAGTTCAGCTTCCCGGCCCTCAGAGTCCGACTGTTTCACAAGCTGAGGCAGGTCCAGCAGGTACACACAGTCTTTCATTGCAATCTGTATGATGGACACTCGGGACTTTGTCAGCACTCCAAATGTGGGCCTCCATTCCATGTCGATCCCCACAACACCATCAGCCTGCAACAGAGACACAGAGTTCACTACAAACGCGCAGCACCGTGTCCCCGGGGTACAGGCAGCACCGTGTCCCCGGGGTACAGGCAGCACCGTGTCCCCGGGGTACAGGCAGCACCGTGTCCCCGGGGTACAGGCAGCACCGTGTCCCGGGGTACAGGCAGCACCGTGTCCCCGGGTTACAGGCAGCACCGTGTCCCCGGGGTACAGGCAGCACCGTGTCCCCGGGGTACAGGCAGCACCGTGTCCCCGGGGTACAGGCAGCACCGTGTCCCCGGGGTACAGGCAGCACCGTGTCCCCGGGGTACAGGCAGCACCGTGTCCCCGGGGTACAGGCAGCACCGTGTCCCGGGGTTACAGGCAGCACCGTGTCCCCGGGGTACAGGCAGCACCGTGTCCCCGGGGTACAGGCAGCACCGTGTCCCCGGGGTACAGGCAGCACCGTGTCCCCGGGGTACAGGCAGCACCGTGTCCCCGGGGTACAGGCAGCACCGTGTCCCCGGGGTACAGGCAGCACCGTGTCCCCGGGGTACAGGCAGCACCGTGTCCCCGGGGTACAGGCAGCACCGTGTCCCCGGGGTACAGGCAGCACCGTGTCCCCGGGGTACAGGCAGCACCGTGTCCCCGGGGTACAGGCAGCACCGTGTCCCCGGGGTACAGGCAGCACCGTGTCCCCGGGGTACAGGCAGCACCGTGTCCCCGGGGTACAGGCAGCACCGTGTCCCCGGGGTACAGGCAGCACCGTGTCCCCGGGGTACAGGCAGCACCGTGTCCCCGGGGTACAGGCAGCACCGTGTCCCCGGGGTACAGGCAGCACCGTGTCCCCGGGGTACAGGCAGCACCGTGTCCCCGGGGTACAGGCAGCACCGTGTCCCCGGGGTACAGGCAGCACCGTGTCCCCGGGGTACAGGCAGCACCGTGTCCCCGGGGTACAGGCAGCACCGTGTCCCCGGGGTACAGGCAGCACCGTGTCCCCGGGGTACAGGCAGCACCGTGTCCCCGGGGTACAGGCAGCACCGTGTCCCCGGGGTACAGGCAGCACCGTGTCCCCGGGGTACAGGCAGCACCGTGTCCTCGGGGTACAGGTTCCCACACATTCCGACTGCATCTCAGCCAAGGCATTCCATCGATGTGTTTAATAAGAATAAGTATGTAAAAAAGAAAAAGATTAGTGAAGACAAATGTCGGTCCCTTACAGTCAGAAACAGGAGAATTTATAATGGGGAACAAGGAAATGGCAGAGCAATTAAACAAATACTTTGGTTCTGTCTTCACGGAAGAGGACACAAATAACTTCCCAGAAATGCTAGGGAACCAAGGGACTAGTGAGGAGGAGGAATTAAAGGAAATTGGTGTTAGTAAAAAAATAGTGCTGGAGAAATTAATGGGACTGAAAGCCGATCAATCCCCAGGACCTGATAATCAGTATCCCAGAATACTAAAAGAGGTAGCCATGGAAATAGTGGATGCATTAGTTGTCATCTTCCAAAATTCTATTGATTATGAAACAATTCCTGCAGATTGGAGGGCGGCAAATGTAACCCCACTATCTAAAAAAGGAGGGAGAGAGAAAACAGGGAACTACAGACCGGTTAGCCTAACATCAGTAGTAGGGAAAATGTGAGCGTCTATTATAAAGGATGTGATAACAGGACACTTAGAAAATATCAATGGGATTAGACAAAGTCAACATGGATTTATGAAAGGGAAATTGTGTTTGACAAAGCTACTGGAGTTTTTTGAGGATGTAACTGGTAGAATAGATAAGGGAGAACCAGTGGATGTGGTTTATTTGGATTTTCAGAAGGCCTTTGATAAAGTCCCACATAAGAGGTTAGTGTGCAAAATTAAAGCACATGGGATTGGGGGGAATATACTGGCATGGATTGAAAATTGGTTAACAGACAGGAAACAGAGAGGAGGAATAAATGGGTCTTTTTCGGGGTGGCAGGCAGTGACTAGTGGGGGGGTACCGCAGGGATCAGTGCTCGGGCCCCAGCTATTCACAATATATATCAATGATTTGGACGAGGGAACCAAATGTAATATTTCCAAGTTTGCTGATGACACAAAACTAGGTGGGATCGTGAGTTATGAGGAGGATGCAAAGAGGCTTCAAGGCGATTTAGACAAGTTGAGTGAGTGGACAAATACATGGCAGATGCAGTATAATGTGGATAAATGTGAAGTTATCCACTTCAGAAGGAAAAACAGAAAGGCAGAGTATTATTTAAATGGTGATAGATTGGGAAATGTTGATGTACAAAGGGACCTGGGTGTCCTTGTACACCAGTCACTGAAAGCAAACAGGCAGGTGCAGCAAGCTGTTAGGAAGACAAATGGTATGTTGGCCTTCATTGCAAGAGGATTTGAGTACAGGAGCAAGGATGTCTTATTGAGTTATACAGGGCCTTGGTGAGACCACACCTGGAGTATTGTGTGCAGTTTTGGTCTCCTTAACTAAGAAAGGATATACTTGCCATAGAGGGAATTCAGCGAATGTTCACCAGACTGATCCCTGGGATGGCAGGACTGTCATATGAGGAGAGATTGGGTCGACTCGGCCTGTATTCACTCGAGTTTAGAAGAATGAGAGGGGATCTCATTGAAACAAAAAATTCTGACAGGGCTAGACAGACTGGATGCAGGGAGGATGTTTCCCCTGGCTGGGGGGTCCAGAACGAGGGGTCACAGTCTCAAGATACGGGGTAGGACATTTAGGACTGAGATGAGGAGAAATTTCTTCACTCAGAGGGTGGTGAACCTGTGGAATTCTCTACCACAGAAGGCTGTGGAGGCCAAGTCATTGAATATATTTAAGAAGGAGCTAGATAGATTTCTAAACACAAAAGGCATCACGAGGTATGGGGAGAGAACGGGAATATGGTATTGAGATAGAGGATCAGCCATGATCATATTGAATGGCGGAGCAGCTCGAAGGGCCGAATGGCCTACACCTGCTCCTATTTTCTCTGTTTCAGCCAGAAGGGGTCAGACGCAACCGAGCTGGGAGAGGTCAGGTGTGACCGAGCCGGGAGGGGACAGGTGTGACCGAGCCGGGAGTGGACAGGTGTCACCGAGCCGGGAGTGGACAGGTGTGACCGAGCCGGGAGTGGACAGGTGTGACCGAGCCGGGAGTGGACAGGTGTAACCGAGTTGGGAGTGGACAGGTGTGACCGAGCCGGGAGTGGACAGGTGTGACCGAGCCGGGAGTGGACAGGTGTGACCGAGTCGGGAGTGGACAGGTGTAACCGAGCCTGTAGTGGACAGGTGTAACCGAGTTGGGAGAGGACAGGTGTAACCGAGCCGGGAGTGGACAGGTGTAACCGAGTTGGGAGTGGACAGGTGTAACCGAGCCTGTAGTGGACAGGTGTAACCGAGCCGGGAGTGGACAGGTGGAACCGAGCCGGGAGTGGACAGGTGGAACCGAGCCGGGAGTGGACAGGTGTAACCGAGCCGGGAGTGGACAGGTGTAACCGAGCCGGGAGTGGACAGGTGTAACCGACCCTGTAGTGGACAGGTGTAACCGAGCCTGTAGTGGACAGGTGTAACCGAGTTGGGAGAGGACAGGTGTAACCGAGCCTGTAGTGGACAGGTGTGACCGAGCCGGGAGTGGACAGGTGTAACCGAGTTGGGAGTGGACAGGTGGAACCGAGCCGGGAGTGGACAGGTGTAACCGAGTTGGGAGTGGACAGGTGTAACCGAGCCGGGAGTGGACAGGTGTAACCGAGCCGGGAGTGGACAGGTGTAACCGAGCCGGGAGTGGACAGGTGTAACCGAGCCGGGAGTGGACAGGTGTAACCGAGCCGGGAGTGAACAGGTGTAACCGACCCTGTAGTGGACAGGTGTAACCGAGCCTGTAGTGGACAGGTGTAACCGAGTTGGGAGTGGACAGGTGTGACCGAGTTGGGAGTGGACAGGTGGAACCGAGCCGGGAGTGGACAGGTGTAACCGAGTTGGGAGTGGACAGGTGTGACCGAGTTGGGAGTGGACAGGTGTGACCGAGTCGGGAGTGGACAGGTGTAACCGAGCCTGTAGTGGACAGGTGTAACCGAGTTGGGAGAGGACAGGTGTAACCGAGCCTGTAGTGGACAGGTGTGACCGAGCCGGGAGTGGACAGGTGTAACCGAGTTGGGAGTGGACAGGTGTGACCGAGCCGGGAGTGGACAGGTGTAACCGAGTTGGGAGTGGACAGGTGTAACCGAGCCGGGAGTGGACAGGTGTAACCGAGTTGGGAGTGGACAGGTGTAACTGAGCCGGGAGTGAACAGGTGTAACCGAGTTGGGAGTGGACAGGTGTAACCGAGCCGGGAGTGGACAGGTGTAACCGAGCCAGGAGTGGACAGGTGGAACCGAGCCGGGAGTGGACAGGTGTAACCGAGTTGGGAGTGGACAGGTGGAACCGAGCCGGGAGTGGACAGGTGTGACCGAGTTGGGAGTGGACAGGTGTGACCGAGTTGGGAGTGGACAGGTGTGACCGAGCCGGGAGTGGACAGGTGGAACCGAGCCGGGAGTGGACAGGTGTAACCGAGTTGGGAGTGGACAGGTGGAACCGAGCCGGGAGTGGACAGGTGTGACCGAGCCGGGAGTGGACAGGTGTGACCGAGCCTGTAGTGGACAGGTGTAACCGAGCCTGTAGTGGACAGGTGTAACCGAGCCTGTAGTGGACAGGTGGAACCGAGCCGGGAGTGGACAGGTGGAACCGAGCCGGGAGTGGACAGGTGGAACCGAGCCTGTAGTGGACAGGTGGAACCGAGTTGGGAGTGGACAGGTGTGACCGAGCCTGTAGTGGACAGGTGTAACCGAGCCGGGAGTGGACAGGTGGAACCGAGCCTGTAGTGGACAGGTGGAACCGAGCCGGGAGTGGACAGGTGTAACCGAGCCGGGAGTGGACAGGTGTAACCGAGTTGGGAGTGGACAGGTGTAACCGAGCCTGTAGTGGACAGGTGTAACCGAGCCGGGAGTGGACAGGTGTAACCGAGCCTGTAGTGGACAGGTGTAACCGAGCATGTAGTGGACAGGTGTAACCGAGCCGGGAGTGGACAGGTGTAACCGAGCCGGGAGTGGACAGGTGTAACCGAGCCGGGAGTGGACAGGTGTAACCGAGCCGGGAGTGGACAGGTGGAACCGAGCCGGGAGTGGACAGGTGGAACCGAGCCTGTAGTGGACAGGTGTAACCGACCCTGTAGTGGACAGGTGTAACCGAGCCGGGAGTGGACAGGTGTAACCGAGCCGGGAGTGGACAGGTGTAACCGAGCCTGTAGTGGACAGGTGTAACCGAGCCGGGAGTGGACAGGTGTAACCGAGCCGGGAGTGGACAGGTGTAACCGAGCCGGGAGTGGACAGGTGTAACCGAGCCGGGAGTGGACAGGTGGAACCGAGCCGGGAGTGGACAGGTGTAACCGAGTTGTACAGATCCGAAGGTCCCTATTTGAGTTGCTGGTCTGTGCTGCGTTCACTGATCACCCAGGTCAGCAACAAGGGTCTATAATTGGCCTCAGTGCCCGAGTTAAGTGGAGGGAATAAATTGGGGTTCCCATTCCTGATCACTATGCGGTGATTACCACTGGACAGTGCTGGTGTGGGGAAGTTTGGTCAGGACAGGATTGGGATCACCGAGGCTCACTAACCCGCCGAGGATCACTAACCCGCCGAGGCTCACTAACCCGCCGAGGATCACTAACCCGCCGAGGATCACTAACCAACCGACGCTCACTAACCCGCCGAGGATCACTAACCCGCCGAGGATCACTAACCAACCGACGCTCACTAACCCGCCGAGGATCACTAACCCGCCGAGGATCACTAACCCGCCGAGGATCACTAACCCGCCGACGCTCACTAACCAGCCGACGCTCACTAACCCGCCGAGGATCACTAACCCGCCGAGGATCACTAACCCGCCGAGGATCACTAACCCGCCGAGGATCACTAACCCGCCGACGCTCACTAACCAGCCGACGCTCACTAACCCGCCGAGGCTCACTAATCCACCGACGCTCACTAACCAACCGACGCTCACTAACCAACCGACGCTCAATCTCTGGGCTCATAAATGAAAACTGTCTCCTTGTCAGGCAGACTGTGCAGGTTAAGAGAATGCATCCGAGACCAGATACATTTCATTCCAAGAGACTATAAGAAGGAACTGAGAAAGATACTGACAGTTCAAAATTCACAGTCAGGATGTGCCTGCTATAAATTAGTACTTGCACTATATCTTATATAAATGGAACCAGATTTAATTAGTTGCATTAATCTGTGTCAATCAGGATTACTGTGCGTTTAATTTGGTGGTTTTGGGAATAATACATGAATTCCAGTGCAGTCAGGGTCAAGAGAGACGAGTGGAGAGAGACGGACAGAGAACGAGAGATAGAAAGCAGAGAGAGAGAGTGGGAGAAGGAGAGGAGGGGAGGAGCATGCAGAGAGAGAGTGTGTGCAGGGAGAGAGAGAGAGTGTGTAGGGAGAGAGAGAGTGTGTAGGGAGAGAGAGAGAGTGTGCAGGGAGAGAGAGAGTGTGTGCAGGGAGAGAGAGAGTGTGTGCAGGGAGAGAGAGAGTGTGTGCAGAGAGAGAGAGAGTGTGCAGGGAGAGAGAGAGAGTGTGTAGGGAGAGAGAGAGTGTGTAGGGAGAGAGAGAGTGTGCAGGGAGAGAGAGAGTGTGCAGGGAGAGAGAGAGTGTGTGCAGGGAGAGAGAGTGTGTGTGCAGGGAGAGAGAGAGAGTGTGTGCAGGGAGAGAGAGAGAGAGTGTGCAGGGAGAGAGAGAGAGAGTGTGCAGGGAGAGAGAGAGAGTGTGCAGGGAGAGAGAGAGTGTGTGCAGGGAGAGAGAGAGAGTGTGTGCAGGGAGAGAGAGAGTGTGCAGGGAGAGAGAGAGAGAGTGTGCAGGGAGAGAGAGAGAGTGTGCAGGGAGAGAGAGAGTGTGTGCAGGGAGAGAGAGAGAGTGTGTGCAGGGAGAGAGAGAGTGTGCAGGGAGAGAGAGAGAGTGCAGAGAGAGAGAGTGCAGGGAGAGAGAGAGAGAGTGTGCAGGGAGAGAGAGAGTGTGCAGGGAGAGAGAGAGAGAGTGTGCAGGGAGAGAGAGAGAGTGTGCAGGGAGAGAGAGAGAGTGTGCAGGGAGAGAGAGAGAGAGAGTGTGCAGGGAGAGAGAGAGAGAGAGAGAGTGTGCAGGGAGAGAGAGAGAGTGTGTGCAGGGAGGGAGAGAGAGAGAGAGTGCAGGGAGAGAGAGAGAGAGTGTGTGCAGGGAGAGAGAGAGAGAGAGAGAGAGAGAGTGTGCAGGGAGAGAGAGAGAGAGTGTGCAGGGAGAGAGAGTGTGCAGGGAGAGAGAGAGAGTGTGTGCAGGGAGAGAGAGAGAGTGTGCAGGGAGAGAGAGTGTGTAGGGAGAGAGAGAGTGTGTGCAGGGAGAGAGAGAGTGTGCAGGGAGAGAGAGAGAGTGTGTAGGGAGAGAGAGAGTGTGTAGGGAGAGAGAGAGTGTGTGCAGGGAGAGAGAGAGTGTGCAGGGAGAGAGAGAGTGTGCAGGGAGAGAGAGAGAGTGTGCAGGGAGAGAGAGAGAGTGTGTAGGGAGAGAGAGAGTGTGCAGGGGGAGAGAGAGTGCAGGGAGAGAGAGTGTGTGCAGGGACAGAAAGAGAGCGCGCAGGGAGAGAAAGAGAGAGCGCAGGAAGAGAGAGAGTGCAGGGAGCGAGAGAGTGTGCAGGGAGCGAGAGAGTGTGCAGGGAGAGAGAGAGTGTGTAGGGAGAGAGAGTGTGTAGGGAGAGAGAGAGTGTGTGCAGGGAGAGAGAGAGTGTGCAGGGAGAGAGAGAGTGTGCAGGGAGAGAGAGAGTGTGTAGGGAGAGAGAGAGTGTGTAGGGAGAGAGAGAGTGTGTGCAGGGAGAGAGAGAGTGTGTGCAGGGAGAGAGAGAGTGTGCAGGGAGAGAGAGAGAGTGTGCAGGGAGAGAGAGAGAGTGTGTAGGGAGAGAGAGAGTGTGTAGGGAGAGAGAGAGTGTGTGCAGGGAGAGAGAGAGTGTGTGCAGGGAGAGAGAGAGTGTGCAGGGAGAGAGAGAGAGTGTGCAGGGAGAGAGAGAGAGTGTGTAGGGAGAGAGAGAGTGTGCAGGGGGAGAGAGAGTGCAGGGAGAGAGAGTGTGTGCAGGGACAGAAAGAGAGCGCGCAGGGAGAGAAAGAGAGAGCGCAGGAAGAGAGAGAGTGCAGGGAGCGAGAGAGTGTGCAGGGAGCGAGAGAGTGTGTAGGGAGAGAGAGTGTGTAGGGAGAGAGAGAGTGTGCAGGGAGAGAGAGAGTGTGTAGGGAGAGAGAGAGTGTGTAGGGAGAGAGAGAGTGTGTGCAGGGAGAGAGAGAGTGTGCAGGGAGAGAGAGAGTGTGCAGGGAGAGAGAGAGTGTGTAGGGAGAGAGAGAGTGTGTAGGGAGAGAGAGAGTGTGTGCAGGGAGAGAGAGAGTGTGCAGGGAGAGAGAGAGAGTGTGCAGGGAGAGAGAGAGAGTGTGTAGGGAGAGAGAGAGTGTGTGCAGGGAGAGAGAGAGTGTGCAGGGAGAGAGAGAGAGTGTGCAGGGAGAGAGAGAGAGTGTGCAGGGAGAGAGAGTGTGCAGGTGTGCAGGGAGAGAGAGTGTGCAGGGAGAGAGAGTGTGCAGGGAGAGAGTGTGTGCAGGGAGAGAGAGAGTGTGCAGGGAGAGAGAGTGTGTGCAGGGAGAGAGAGAGTGTGCAGGGAGAGAGAGAGTGTGCAGGGAGAGAGAGAGTGTGCAGGGAGAGTGTGTGCAGGGAGAGAGAGAGTGTGCAGGGAGAGAGAGAGTGTGCAGGGAGAGAGAGAGAGTGCAGGGAGAGAGAGAGAGTGTGCAGGGAGAGTGAGAGTGTGTAGAGAGAGAGAGAGAGAGTGTGCAGGGAGAGAGAGAGTGTGCAGGGAGAGAGAGAGAGAGTGCAGGGAGAGAGAGAGAGTGCAGGGAGAGAGAGAGAGAGTGCAGGGAGAGAGAGAGAGAGTGCAGGGAGAGAGAGAGAGTGCAGGGAGAGAGAGAGTGCAGGGAGAGAGAGAGAGTGTGTGCAGGGAGAGAGAGTGAGAGAGTGTGCAGGGAGAGAGAGAGAGAGAGAGTGTGCAGGGAGAGAGTGTGTGCTGGAAGAGAGAGAGTGTGTGCTGGGACAGAAAGAGAGAGCGCAGGGAGAGAGAGTGTGCAGGGAGCGAGAATGTGCAGGGAGAGAGAGAGTGTGCAGGGAGAGAGAGAGAGTGTGCAGGGAGAGAGAGAGAGTGTGCAGGGAGAGAGAGAGAGTGTGCAGGGAGAGAGAGAGAGTGTGCAGGGAGAGAGAGAGAGTGTGCAGGGAGAGAGAGAGTGTGCAGGGAGAGAGAGAGAGTGTGCAGGGAGAGAGAGAGAGTGTGCAGGGAGAGAGAGAGAGTGTGCAGGGAGAGAGAGAGAGAGTGTGCAGGGAGAGAGAGAGAGTGTGCAGGGAGAGAGAGAGAGTGTGCAGGGAGAGAGATAGAGTGTGCAGGGAGAGAGATAGAGTGTGCAGGGAGAGAGAGAGTGTGCAGGGAGAGAGTGTCCAGGGAGAGAGAGAGTGTGTGTGCAGGGAGAGAGAGAGTGTGTGCTGGAAGAGAGAGAGTGTGCAGGGAGAGAGAGAGTGTCCAGGGAGAGAGAGAGTGTGTGTGCAGGGAGAGAGAGAGTGTGCGGGGAGAGAGAGAGAGTGTGCAGGGAGAGAGAGAGTGTGTGTGCAGGGAGAGAGAGTGTGTGCAGGGAGAGAGAGAGAGTGTGCAGGGAGAGAGAGAGAGTGTGCAGGGAGAGAGAGAGTGTGTGTGCAGGGAGAGAGAGAATGTGCAGGGAGAGAGAGAGTGTGCAGGGAGAGAAAGAGTGTGCAGGGAGAGAGAGAGTGTGCAGGGAGAGAGAGAGTGTGCAGGGAGAGAGAGAGTGTGCAGGGAGAGAGAGAGTGTGCAGGGAGAGAGAGTGTGTGCAGGGAGAGAGAGTGTGCAGGGAGAGAGAGAGTGTGCAGGGAGAGAGAGAGTGTGCAGGGAGAGAGAGTGTGTGCAGGGAGAGAGAGTGTGTGCAGGGAGAGAGAGAGTGTGCAGGGAGAGAGAGAGTGTGCAGGGAGAGAGAGAGAGTGTGCAGGGAGAGAGAGAGTGTGTGTGCAGGGAGAGAGAGAGTGTGCAGGGAGAGAGAGAGTGTGCAGGGAGAGAGAAAGTGTGCAGGGAGAGAGAGAGTGTGCAGGGAGAGAGAGAGTGTGCAGGGAGAGAGAGAGTGTGCAGGGAGAGAGAGTGTGTGTGTGCAGGGAGAGAGAGAGTGTGCAGGGAGAGAGAGAGTGTGTGTGCAGGGAGAGAGAGAGTGTGCAGGGAGAGAGAGAGTGTGCAGGGAGAGAGAAAGTGTGCAGGGAGAGAGAGAGTGTGCAGGGAGAGAGAGCGTGTGCAGGGAGAGAGAGAGTGTG
Source organism: Heptranchias perlo (assembly GCF_035084215.1). Classification (NCBI taxonomy): domain Eukaryota; kingdom Metazoa; phylum Chordata; class Chondrichthyes; order Hexanchiformes; family Hexanchidae; genus Heptranchias; species Heptranchias perlo. Next base: position 827,313 of record NW_027138646.1, read on the forward strand.
CAGGGAGAGAGAAAGTGTGCAGGGAGAGAGAGAGTGTGCAGGGAGAGAGAGAGTGTGCAGGGAGAGAGAGAGTGTGCAGGGAGAGAGAAAGTGTGCAGGGAGAGAGAGAGTGCGCAGGGAGAGAGAGAGTGTGCAGGGAGAGAGAGAGTGTGCAGGGAGAGAGAGTGTGTGTGTGCAGGGAGAGAGAGAGTGTGCAGGGAGAGAGAGAGTGTGTGTGCAGGGAGAGAGAGAGTGTGCAGGGAGAGAGAGAGTGTGCAGGGAGAGAGAAAGTGTGCAGGGAGAGAGAGAGTGTGCAGGGAGAGAGAGCGTGTGCAGGGAGAGAGAGAGTGTGCAGGGAGAGAGAAAGTGTGCAGGGAGAGAGAGAGTGTGCAGGGAGAGAGAGAGTGTGCAGGGAGAGAGAAAGTGTGCAGGGAGAGAGAGAGTGTGCAGGGAGAGAGAGAGTGTGCAGGGAGAGACACAGTGCAGGGAGAGATTGAGTGTGCAGGGAGAGAGAGTGTGTGCAGGGAGAGAGAGAGTGTGCAGGGAGAGAGAGAGTGTGCAGGGAGAGAGAGAGTGTGCAGGGAGAGAGAGAGAGTGTGCAGGGAGAGAGAGAGAGTGTGCAGGGAGAGACACAGTGCAGGAGGAGGCGAGAGAGGTGGGGGAGAGGGGGAGAAGAGAGGGAGGAGGGAGAGAGGTAGGAGGCAGAGAAGGGAGAGAGGGAGGAGGGAGAGAGGAAGGAGGGAGGAGGGAGAGAGGGAGGAGGGAGAGAGGGAGGAGGGAGAGAGTGGGGTGGAGTCAGGGAGAGAGTGGGGGAGAGAGTCGGGGAGAGAGAGAGAGCAGGGTTAGAGAGAGCAGGGAAAGGGAGAGCGCAGAGGGTCAGAGAGAGAGAAAGAGACACAGGGAAACAGTAAGAAGTAGGAAGACAGAGAGTGGGAATAAAAGGGGAAAATAGAGAAAAAAGAGGTCGAGAAAGGCTTCAAGAGAGGAGAGAGTAAGCGGAGCAGAGGGACTGCAGGAGAGAATGGGGAGAGAGGAAAGGAGAGGAGGGAGAGACAGGGCAGGGGAGGGAGAGAGAGAGAGAGAGAAACAGACAGAGCAGCGGGAAGAGAAACAGAGACAGAGCGGGAAGAGAAACAGAGACAGAGCGGGAAGAGAAACAGAGACAGAGCGGGAAGAGAAACAGAGACAGAGCGGGAAGAGAAACAGAGACAGAGCGGGAAGAGAAACAGAGACAGAGCGGGAAGAGAAACAGAGACAGAGCGGGAAGAGAAACAGAGACAGAGCGGGAAGAGAGACAGAGACAGAGAGGGGAGAGGGACAGAGACAGAGCGGGGAGACAGAGAGGGGAGAGAGACAGAGACAGAGCGGGGAGAGGGACAGAGACAGAGCGGGGAGACAGAGAGGGGAGAGAGACAGAGGGAGCGGGGAGAGGGACAGAGGGAGCGGGGAGAGGGACAGACGGAGCGGGGAGGGGGACAGGCGGAGCGGGGAGGGGGACAGGCGGAGCGGGGAGGGGGACAGGCGGAGCGGGGAGGGGGACAGGCGGAGCGGGGAGGGGGACAGGCGGAGCGGGGAGGGGGACAGGCGGAGCGGGGAGGGGGACAGGCGGAGCGGGGAGGGGGACAGGCGGAGCGGGGAGGGGGACAGGCGGAGCGGGGAGGGGGACAGGCGGAGCGGGGAGGGGGACAGGCGGAGCGGGGAGGGGGACAGGCGGAGCGGGGAGGGGGACAGGCGGAGCGGGGAGGGGGACAGACGGAGCGGGGAGGGGGACAGACGGAGCGGGGAGGGGGACAGACGGAGCGGGGAGGGGGACAGACGGAGCGGGGAGGGGGACAGACGGAGCGGGGAGGGGGACAGACGGAGCGGGGAGGGGGACAGACGGAGCGGGGAGGGGGACAGACGGAGCGGGGAGGGGGACAGGCGGAGCGGGGAGGGGGACAGGCGGAGCGGGGAGGGGGACAGACGGAGCGGGGAGGGAGTCAGACGGAGCGGGGAGGGAGTCAGACGGAGCGGGGAGGGAGTCAGACGGAGCGGGGAGGGAGACAGACGGAGCGGGGAGGGAGACAGACGGAGCGGGGAGGGAGACAGACGGAGCGGGGAGGGAGACAGACGGAGCGGGGAGGGAGACAGACGGAGCGGGGAGGGAGACAGACGGAGCGGGGAGGGAGACAGACGGAGCGGGGAGGGAGACAGACGGAGCGGGGAGGGAGACAGACGGAGCGGGGAGGGAGACAGACGGAGCGGGGAGGGAGACAGACGGAGCGGGGAGGGAGACAGACGGAGCGGGGAGGGAGACAGACGGAGCGGGGAGGGAGACAGACGGAGCGGGGAGGGAGACAGACGGAGCGGGGAGGGAGACAGAGGGGGGAAAGAGACAGACAGAGCGGGGAAAGAGAGAGAGAGAGACAGAGCGGGGGAAGAGAGAGAGACAGAGCCGGGAGCGAGGGAGACACAAAGCGGGGAGAGAGAAAGAGACAGAGAGAGAAAGAGAGAGAGAGAGAGAGAGAGAGGGCAGTCAGGGCCTCAGTTTAATGTCTCTTCCGAAAGATGGCATCTCCAACAGTGCAGCACTCCCTCAGTACTGACCCTCCGACAGTGCAGCACTCCCTCAGTACTGACCCTCCAACAGTGCAGCACTCCCTCAGTACTGACCCTCCGACAGTGCAGCACTCCCTCAGTACTGACTCTCCGACAGTGCAGCACTCCCTCAGTACTGACCCTCCGACAGTGCAGCACTCCCTCAGTACTGACTCTCCGACAGTGCAGCACTCCCTCAGTACTGACCCTCCGACAGTGCAGCACTCCCTCAGTACTGACCCTCCGACAGTGCGGCACTCCCTCAGTACTGACCCTCCGACAGTGCAGCACTCCCTCAGTACTGACTCTCCGACAGTGCAGCACTCCCTCAGTACTGACTCTCCGACAGTGCGGCACTCCCTCAGTACTGACCCTCCGACAGTGCAGCACTCCCTCAGTACTGACCCTCCGACAGTGCGGCACTCCCTCAGTACTGACCCTCCGACAGTGCGGCACTCCCTCAGTACTGACCCTCCGACAGTGCGGCACTCCCTCAGTACTGACCCTCCGACAGTGCAGCACTCCCTCAGTACTGACTCTCCGACAGTGCAGCACTCCCTCAGTACTGACTCTCCGACAGTGCGGCACTCCCTCAGTACTGACCCTCCGACAGTGCAGCACTCCCTCAGTACTGACCCTCCGACAGTGCGGCACTCCCTCAGTACTGACCCTCCGACAGTGCAGCACTCCCTCAGTACTGACTCTCCGACAGTGCAGCACTCCCTCAGTACTGACCCTCCGACAGTGCAGCACTCCCTCAGTACTGACTCTCCGACAGTGCAGCACTCCCTCAGTACTGACCCTCCGACAGTGCGGCACTCCCTCAATACTGACCCTCCGACAGTGCAGCACTCCCTCAGTACTGACCCTCCGACAGTGCAGCACTCCCTCAGTACTGACCCTCCGACAGTGCAGCACTCCCTCAGTACAGACCCTCCGACAGTGCAGCACTCCCTCAATACTGACCCTCCGACAGTGCAGCACTCCCTCAGTACTGACCCTCTGACAGCACAGCACTCCCTCAGTGCTGCCTCTCTCTCACTACAGTGTTTAACTTGATTGAGTTTTTTGATGAGGTAACAGAGGGTTGATGAGGGTAATGCGGTTGATGTTGTGTATATGGGCTTTCAAAAGGCGTTTTGGACTGGAGGGAGGTGTACAGTGGTGTTCCCCAGGGGTCAGTGCTGGGACCACTGCTTTTCTTGCTGTATATTAATGACTTGGACTGTGGTGTACAGGGCACAATTTCAAAATCTGCAGATGACACAAAACTTGGAAGAGTAGTAAACAGTGAGGAGGATAGTGATAGACTTCAAGAGGGCATAGACAGGCTGGTGGAATGGGCGGACACCGTGGCAGATGAAATTTAACGCAGAGAAGTGCGAAGTGATACATTTCAGTGGGAAGAATGAGGAGAGGCAATATAAACTAAATGGTACAATTCTAAAGGGGGTGCAGGAACAGAGAGATCTGGGGGTATATGGGCACAAATCATTAAAGCTGGCAGAGCAGGTTGAGAAAGCGGTTTAAAAAAGCAAACGGGATCCTGGGCTTTATAAATAGAGGCATAGGGTACAAAAGCAAGGAAGTTATGATGAACCTTTGTAAAACACTGGTTCGGCCACAACTGGAGTATTGTGTCCAATTCTGGGCACCGCACTTTAGGAAGGATGTGAAGGCCTTAGAGAGGGTGCAGAGGAGATTTACTAGAATGGTGCCAGGGATGAGGGACTTCAGTTACGTGGAGAGACTGGAGAAGCTGGGGTTGTTCTCCTTAGAGCAGAGAAGGTTGAGAGGAGATTTAATGGAAGTGTTCAAAATCATGACTGGTTGAGACAAAATAAATAAAGAGAAATTGTTCCCATTGGTGGAAGGGTCGAGAACCAGAGGACACAGATTTAAGGTAATTGGCAAAAGAACCAAAGGCAACATGAGGAAAAACTATTTTACTCAGTGAGTTGTTATGACCTGGAATGTGCTGCCTGAAAGGGTGGTGGAAGCAGATTCAATCATGGCTTTCAAAAAGGAATTGGATAAATACTTGAAGGGAAAAAATGTGCAGGGCTACGGGGAAAGGGCGGGGGAGTGGGACTAGCTGGATTGCTCTTACAAAGAGCCAGCACAGGCTCGATGGGCCGAATAGCCTCCTTCTGTGCTGTCACCATTCTATGATTCTGAGAACTGCACTGGAGTGTCAGTCTGGATTATGGGCTCGTCTCCGGAGTGGGGATTGAACCCACAACCTTCTGGAGAGGAGAGAGAGAGGATGAAAGGGTGGGGTAGGACAGTGAGAGAGGGGAGGAGAGTGAGATAGGTACACACTGACACTATAAAAGCCCTGCCCCCTGTTACAATGTGCTGTTCATTGACGGGAGGGTTTGTCCGGACACTAACCTGCAGTACACGAGCTGCACAGCTCTTCAACTGATCCAAGTGGTCCAGGAAGTGAACACTCTCGATGGGGATCGGCAGCTGGTAGTAGAACTTTCTCTGTTCCCAACTCTCCTCAGCAACACTGCTCTCAAAGCCCATTCTGTAACAGCAAGCAGCACTTTTAAAGGCTGGGACACCAGACACCAGAAGAGCTGCTGACAGTAGAACATGATCCCATGTACACTGAGGCCAATTACATCTCAACTGATAACGCAGCACACTCCAATGGGTGTAAGCTGTGATCTTGCTGGTGTGAAAGGCACAGATCCATGAGAAGTGGTGCATGCACTCACTGAGCCAGAGCTATCTAAATCAGCGAATGTTAGCAGTGTGAGTGACGGCAGATCTCACTGAGCTATGTGTTCCTCACTAGTGTGTAATGGTGCAAGGTTATAAGAACATAAGAACATAAGAACATAAGAAATTGGAGCAGGAGTAGGCCAATCGGCCCCTCGAGCCTGCTCCGCCATTCAATAAGATCATGGCTGATCTGATCCCAACCACAAATCTAAAGAACACAAGAAGTCGGAGCAGGACCCGGCCACACAGCCCCTGGGCCCTCTCCGCCACCCACAGGGCATTGACCGATCCGAACTCAGCTTCATGTCCAATTTCCTGCCCGCTCCCCATAACCCCTAATTCCCTTTACTTCTAGGAAACTGTCTATTTCTGTTTTAAATTTATCTAATGATGTAGCTTCCACAGCTTCCTGGGGCAGCAAATTCCACAGACCTACCACCCTCTGAGTGAAGAAGTTTCTCCTCATCTCAGTTTTGAAAGAGCAGCCCCTTATTCTAAGATTATGCCCCCCAGTTCTAGTTTCACCCATCTTTGGGAACATCCTTACTGCATCCACCCGATCAAGACCCTTCACAATCTTATATGTTTCAATAAGATCGCCTCTCATTCTTCTGAACTCCAATGAGTAGAGTCCCAATCTACTCAACCTCTCCTCATATGTCCGCCCCCTCATCCCCGGGATTAACCGAGTGAACCTTCTTTGTACTGCCTCGAGAGCAAGTATGTCTTTTCTTAAGTATCAAGTGATATCCAACACTTTAAAGCAGGAAACTGCACCATCAGAACAGTAATAATACATTAAACAAAATGTCCTTCGACTGCTAGACAGGAAATTCTGGAGCATTTTTGAGGAATATTAGTGATTGAGAATGGAACACTTTATGTTTTGGGCTCCCAGTGTCCCATCAAACCCTCCCAGGGCAGGTACAGCACGGGTTAGATACAGAGTAAAGTTCCCTCTACACTGTCCCATCAAACACTCCCAGGGCAGGTACCGCACGGGTTAGATACAGAGTAAAGCTCCCTCCACACTGTCCCATCAAACACTCCCAGGGCAGGTACAGGGTTAGATACAGAGTAAAGCTCTCTCCACACTGTCCCATCAAACACTCCCAGGGCAGGTACAGCACGGGTTAGATACAGAGTAAAGCTCCCTCTACACTGTCCCATCAAACACTCCCAGGACAGGCACAGCCTTGGTAATCTGCTATCGGGTCTGCAGTATGCCTGGGCACCATTGATGATTGCTAAGCCAGTTTGATTCATTGATGGGACTGGGAAGGGTAGATCCTCCTAACCAGGTTTACAGGCCCTGCCAGTGAACACCCCCTAGGTCGGAAGGTCCCAGCTGGACAAGTATTGTGCTGGAAAGCTGTGCAGTGCTATCTGATCAAACTCCAGAAGTGCCCCTTCTCATACTTGGAGGGTCCTTAAACTTTCAGTAAGTGGGGCACGCACTCTGTGTCGAAACAGAGACTCTACTTATGTGGAACATAAGAACAGGAGGAGGCCATTCAGCCCCTTGAGCCTGTTCCGCCATTCAATCAGATCATGGCTGATCTGTACCTCAGCTCCATTGATCCGCCTTTTCTCCACATCCCTCGATACCCTTACCCAATAAAAATCGATCAACCTCAATCTTGAAAGCTCCTATTGACCCCCAGCATCCACAGCTTTTTGGGGAAAGAGTGTTCTAGATTTCCACTACCTTTTGTGTGAAGAAGTGCTTCCTGATTTCACTCCTGAACAGCCTGGCTCTAATTTTAAGATGGTGCCCCCTTATTCTGATTCCCCAGGATTTTTGTTTGGAGACCATTAATCCCGATGATGTGTTTCCACCCGGGTTGAACAGAAATTACCAGCTACTCCCTCTCTCCTGTTCCTTCCCACTCGCGTCGCTAAACAATTGAGAGGATTCAGATAATGCAGACATCACACATCAGCCGAGAGCGGATTGCGGGTGGGATCGAGGAGCAGTGCAAGCAGACTCAGGCTGCACTTTGCTCAATTCTCCCTGGCCTTTTCCTCTGCCGATTCTGTCTCACTCTCACCCTCACAACACAAGGCCTAGTTTGAAGCAAAACACTCGGACATTTTTCGAAGCACAGAAAGCAAAAAGTGTGGGATAAATGACCTACAGAAACAAAAAACATGAAGAGGGGACAGAGGGCACTGAGCTGCCAGTGATGGGAAAGGAGGTTAAATGCATTCTCCTACACTTCCTGGTTCTGTCTCTCAAGGTTTGAAATATTTATATTCCTGTTTAGTTTGGAAATGAAAACCAAATATGCAAATATTGACTTTCTGATGTGAAAAACTGGCCTCAGCAGATAAATGTATTCACACATCTGGAGGTCAGTATTTGTCAGACAGCAACAAAGGCCTTTACATACACCAAGTGTATTTACTGAAGTCCCTGTAAGTTGCAGTGCCCGAAGCTTGTCACCACACATTCCGCCCCCACCTCCAGTCCCACTTACACCCCCTCTCCGTCTCCTTACCCCCTCTGCCCCTCCTGCTCAGGCCCCATGACTTCATAAAATGCTTAGTCCATGATGATCTGTTCATGGAGCAAGTGGGAGTGAGAATGTGGTCACGAGGCTGAGGCACACTAGGAGGGAGTAGAAACAGGTCAGTGGTGGGGTCTGAAAGAGGTCGGGTAGGAGCAGGGCCTAGAGCTGACAGATGAGGCAGCAGGCCTGAAGTTTGAATGGGAGCAGGTCACTGCGGGTGAGAGGCCAGAGTCAGGGAGGCCTGCAAGGTAAGTAATGGGAAACCTTTCTAGTTGTTACTCGACGTGACAAAATTGTGACACAGGTGTGACAAAAGCTGTGACCCAAGGAATAAATGTGACGAACAGGAAGTGCACACCAGGTGCAAGTTTATCTGTTTATCAAAATATTTATCTATCGTGATGAAGCTTACACTTTGACTTTCTCTAGCTGCTTCAGTCGTTCTGCGACGTGATATGATAATTTCTCCTGGGGTACACTGAGCCTCAGGGCCCAGCGAGCGACTGTGTCCAGATCGGTGTGTCTTGCCAGCAAGCTCACAAATTGCCCCTGCAGCCAGGGGTTCTGTCCAACTGTAGCCTGAAAGACAAACATTTACACAGGGTGAAGCCCAGAGCAGGGGTGGTAGAGGAGAAACTTGTTAACTGGGAGCTTTGATAGAAATCACCCCAAATCCTGGATACCTGAGCGTCCTGTGTCAAACACTGGGCTTTTTGAAAGGAAGAGAACTGATTCGAGGTGTTTTTAAAGCATTTATACCACCTGCAAAGTCACCAGAGGAACATAAGAAACATAAAGATGAACACAATGCTGGAAAATCATGCAGAGTATCGAGCCTTAGTGTGATTCCCAGGTTCAGACAACTCTGGCCATATATTAACACTGAAGACCCAACAGTTCGACTCAGCCTCGTCTTAATCAGGTATGACTGAGGGGTACATAAAAGGTCAGTGCCCTGGGGGAAGGGGAAGGCAGAAGAGGGAAGGGGAAGAGGAAAGGGAAGGTGAGGGGGGCAAGGCGAGGGGGCAAAGGTGGGAGGGGAAAGGGAAAAGGGTAGGGGAAGGGGAACAAATGGAGGAATGGGGAAGAAGTAGGGGAAGGAGAAGGGGAGAGGAATAGGAAGCGGGAGGTGAAAGGGGAGGGGGAAATCTAATCTAACCCAATCCATTCCCACTCTCCCCCCTCACTCCCTGTACCCTTCAATATCCCACCCAGTCTAATCCCACTCTCCCCCTCACTTCCCATACCCTTCAATATCCCACCCAGTCTAATTCCACTCTCCCCCTCACTCCACGTACCCTTCAATATCCCACCCAGTCTAATTCCACTCTCCCCCTCACTCCCTGTACCCTTCAATATCGCACCCAGTCTAATCCCACTCTCCTCCTCACTCCCCGTACCCTTCAATATCCCACCCAGTCTCATCCCACTCTCCCCCTCACTCCCCATACCCTTCAATATCCCACCCAGTCTAATCCCACTCTCCCCCTCACTCCCCGTAACCTTTAATATCCCACCCAGTCTAATCCCACTCTCCCCCTCACTCCCCGTACCCTTTAATATCCCACCCAGTCTAATCCCACTCTCCCCCTCACTCCCCATACCCTTCAATATCCCACCCAGTCTAATCCCACTCTCCCCCTCACTCCCCATACCCTTTAATATCCCACCCAGTCTAATCCCACTCTCCCCCTCACTCCCCATACCCTTTAATATCCCACCCAGTCTAATCCCACTCTCCCCCTCACTCCCCATACCCTTTAATATCCCACCCAGTCTAATCCCACTCTCACGCTCACTCCCTATACAATTTAATATCCCACCCAGTCTAATCCCACTCTCCCCCTCACTTCCCATTCCCTTTAATATCCCACCCAAACTAATCCCACTCTCCCCCTCACTCCCCATACCCTTTAATATCCCACCCAGTCTAATCTCACCCTCCCCCTCACTCCCCATACCCTTCAATATCCCACCCAGTCTAATCCCACTCTCCTCCTCACTCCCCATACCCTTTAATATCCCACCCAGTCTAATCCCACTCTCCTCCTCACTCCCCGTACCCTTTAATATCCCACCCAGTCTAATCCCACTCTCCTCCTCACTCCCCATACCCTTTAATATCCCACCCAGTCTAATCCCACTCTCCTCCTCACTCCCCATACCCTTTAATATCCCACCCAGTCTAATCCCACTCTCCTCCTCACTCCCCATACCCTTTAATATCCCACCCAGTCTAATTCCACTCTCCCCCTCACTCCCCATACCCTTTAATATCCCACCCAGTCTAATCCCACTCTCCTCCTCACTCCCCATACCCTTTAATATCCCACCCAGTCTAATCCCACTCTCCTCCTCACTCCCCGTACCCTTTAATATCCCACCCAGTCTAATCCCACTCTCCTCCTCACTCCCCATACCCTTTAATATCCCACCCAGTCTAATCCCACTCTCACGCTCACTCCCTATACAATTTAATATCCCACCCAGTCTAATCCCACTCACCCCCTCACTTCCCATTCCCTTTAATATCCCACCCAAACTAATCCCACTCTCCCCCTCACTCCCCATACCCTTTAATATCCCACCCAGTCTAATCTCACCCTCCCCCTCACTCCCCATACCCTTCAATATCCCACCCAGTCTAATCCCACTCTCCTCCTCACTCCCCATACCCTTTAATATCCCACCCAGTCTAATCCCACTCTCCCCCTCACTCCCTGTACCCTTTAATATCCCACCCAGTCTAATCCCACTCTCCCCCTCACTCCCTGTACCCTTTAATATCACACCCAGTCTAATCCCACTCTCCCCCTCACTCCCCATACCCTTCAATATCCCACCCAGTCTAATCCCACTCTCTTGTTCACTCCCCATTACCTTGAATATCTCTATTTCTATCAACTATTTCACTCCCCTTCAGAAGAATTTACATACTCTGCTTCAACGATGAGAATCCACACGAAAACCCTGTGTGTAAACATTTTTTTGCAACCTCCCCTTTAATCACGTTAAATTTGTGCCTGCTCGTTACCCTCTCACCAACCAGTGGAAACTCTTTCACTTTTAACCCGACCATAATCTTGCAGCCCTTAACTTGCTCACCTGCAATGTAAAGAGCCCTAACTGCCAGGTCTCTGCTACCTTGAAGGCCTCATTCCTGGTGCTCCCGCAGTGAATCTATGCTGCACTCTCTGCACAGGTTTTATATCTTTCCTACATTGAGCCGCCCAAAACTGTACTGAATGTTCCAGCTGCAGCTGACAGTCCTGTACAATTTCAACATCACCTCCCGGCTTTTGTATTCTGAGAGTCCAGACACAAAGGCAAGGACTCAATGTGCCTTTTTATGGCCTTAACTATGGTGCTACCATCTTTAATGACCTGTCTATCTGCTCACCAAGCTCCCTCTGCTCCCTTACCCAATTTCAAATCTCACCATTTAAGGTGTGCTTCCATTCATTATCATTTAAACTGAAGTTGGGTAAGTGTTTTGGAAGGAAGGATGGAATTAAAGGACTTTTATTTCTTCAGCCCCGTTCACAGTCTCAGGACATCCCAAAGTGCTTTACAGCCAATGAAGTACTTTTGAAGTATAGTCGCTGCTTTAATGTTGGAAATGTGGCAGCTAATTTGCGCACAGCAAGATCCCACAAACAGCAATGAGATAAGTGACCAGATAATGTTTTTCTCATGGTATTTGTTGAAGGGCAAACGGTAGCCAGAACATCAGGAGAACTCTCCTGCTGTTCATCAAATAATGCCTCAGATTAACATCTCACCTGAAAGACAGAACCTTTGACAGTGCAGCACTCCCTCAGTACTGACCCTCCGACAGTGCAGCACTCCCTCAGTACTGACCCTCCGACAGTGCAGCACTCCCTCAGTACTGACCCTCCGACAGTGCAGCACTCCCTCAGTACTGACCCTCCGACAGTGCAGCACCCCCTCAGTACTGACCCTCTGACAGTGCAGCACTCCCTCAGTACTGACCCTCCGACAGTGCAGCACTCCCTCAGTACTGACCCTCCGACAGTGCAGCACTCCCTCGGTACTGACCCTCCGACAGTGCAGCACTCCCTCAGTACTGATCCTCCGACAGTGCAGCACCCCCTCAGTACTGACCCTCTGACAGTGCAGCACTCCCTCAGTACTGACCCTCCGACAGTGCAGCACTCCCTCAGTACTGACCCTCCGACAGTGCAGCACTCCCTCGGTACTGACCCTCCGACAGTGCAGCACTCCCTCAGTACTGACCCTCCGACAGTGCAGCACTCCCTCAGTACTGACCCTCCGACAGTGCAGCACCCCCTCAGTACTGACCCTCCGACAGTGCAGCACCCCCTCAGTACTGACCCTCCGACAGTGCAGCACTCCCTCAGTACTGACCCTCCGACAGTGCAGCACTCCCTCAGTACTGACCCTCCGACAGTGCAGCACTCCCTCAGTACTGACCCTCCGACAGTGCAGCACTCCCTCAGTACTGACCCTCCGACAGTGCAGCACTCCCTCAGTACTGACCCTCCGACAGTGCAGCACTCCCTCAGTACTGACCCTCCGACAGTGCAGCACTCCCTCAGTACTGACCCGCCGACAGTGCAGCACTCCCTCAGTACTGACCCTCTGACAGTGCAGCACTCCCTCAGTACTGACCCTCCGACAGTGCAGCACTCCCTCAGTACTGACCCTCCGACAGTGCGGCACTCCCTCAGTACTGACCCTCCGACAGTGCGGCGCTCCCTCAGTACTGACCCTCCGACAGTGCGGCGCTCCCTCAGTACTGACCCTCCGACAGTGCGGCGCTCCCTCAGTACTGACCCTCCGACAGTGCAGCGCTCCCTCAGTACTGACCCACCGACAGTGCGGCACTCCCTCAGTACTGACCCTCCGACAGTGCGGCACTCCCTCAGTACTGACCCTCCGACAGTGCGGCGCTCCCTCAGTACTGACCCTCCGACAGTGCGGCACTCCCTCAGTACTGACCCTCCGACAGTGCGGCGCTCCCTCAGTACTGACCCTCTGACAGTGCGGCACTCCCTCAGTACTGACCCTCCGACAGTGCAGCACTCCCTCAGTACTGACCCTCTGACAGTGCGGCACTCCCTCAGTACTGACCCTCCGACAGTGCAGCACTCCCTCAGTACTGACCCTCCGACAGTGCGGCGCTCCCTCAGTACTGACCCTCTGACAGTGCGGCACTCCCTCAGTAGTGCCCTAAATGTCAACCTAGATTCTGCGCTCAAGTCTCTGGAGTCGGGCTTGCTCCAATGATCTTCTGACTCGGAGGCAAGAGAGCTGCCCACTGAGCCAAGACGACCACTATATGATAGAAAAGGAAAGGGCAGGAAATGGGATTACAATAGAGAGCTCCATTTGAAGAGCAAGAACTGCCAAAGGCTCTACTACAGCAACAACTTGCATTTATATAGCGTTTTTAACAGAAAAATGTCTTAAGGCACTTCACAAAAGTGTAATCAGACAAAAATGAACGTCTAGTCCATTTAACGAGGTGACTTTAAAGGAGGGTCATAAAGGAGGAAAGGGAGGAGGAAAGATGAAAAGAGTGAATTCAAGAGTTTAAGGTGTGGACAACTGAAGCCACAGCCACCAATAGTGGTGGAGACAGTGGGGGTTGCACAAGTGTCCAGAGTTAAAGGAGTGCAGAGATCTCGGGGGGTTGTAGGGCTGGAGGAGGTTACAGAGATAGGGAGGGGGCGAGGCCATGGAGGGATTTGAAAACAAGGATGACAATTTTAAAATTGAGGCGTTCCCGGACCAGGAGCCAATGTAGGTCAAAGAGCACAGGGGTGAGGGGTGAACGGGACTTGGTGCAAGTTACGATATGTTTTGGATGAGCTTAAGTTTACAGAGGGTGGAAGATGGGAGGCCGGTCAGGAGAGCACTGGAATAGTCAAGTCCAGAGATAACAAGGGCATGGATAAGGGTTTCAGCAGCAGATGAGCTGAGGCAGGAGCGGAAACAGGCGATATTGCGGAGGTGGAAGTAGGCAGTCTATGTGCTGGAACGGACAATGGTCGGAAGCTCATCTCACGGTCAAATAAGACGCCAAAGTTGCAAACAGTTAGCTTAAACCTAAGAAGGTGGTCAGGGAGAGGGATGGAGTCGGTGGCTAGGGAACGGAGTTTGTGGTGGGGACCAAGGACAATGGCTTCGATCTTCCCAATATTTAATTGGAGGAAATTGCGGCTCATCCAAGACTGGATATCGGACAAGCAGTCAGACAGCATGGAGGCAGCAGAGGGATTGAGAGAGGTGATGGAGCGACAGAGCTGGGTGTCATCAGTCCACACGAGGAAGCTGATCCCATGTCTTCAGAGGATATCGCCAAGGGGCAGCTTGTAGATGAGGATGGAGAGGGCCAAGGACAGGTCCTTGTGGGATCCAGAGGTAATGGCACAAGAAGAGAAGCAACTGCTGGTGATTCTCTGCCTATGATTGGATAGATGAGAGTGGAACCAGGTGAGGACAGTCCCCCTGAGCTGGACATCATAGGAGAGGTGTTGGAGGGGGACAACGTTGGAGGAGGGACGGTGTCGGAGGGGGGACGGTGTCGGAGGGGGGACGGTGTCGGAGGGGGACGACGTCGGAGGGGGGACGGTGTCGGAGGGGGATGGAGTCGGAGGGGGACGGTGTCGGAGGGGGGACGGTGTCGGAGGGGGGACGGTGTCGGAGGGGGGACGGTGTCGGAGGGGGACGACGTCGGAGGGGGATGGCGTCGGAGGGGGACAGTGTCGGAGGAGGGACGGTGTCGGAGGGGGACGGTGTCGGAGGGGGGACGGTGTCGGAGGGGGACGGTGTCGGAGGGGGACGGTGTCGGAGGGGGGACGGTGTCGGAGGGGGACGGTGTCGGAGGAGGGACGGTGTCGGAGGGGGGACGGTGTCGGAGGGGGACGGTGTCGGAGGGGGGACGGTGTCGGAGGGGGGACGGTGTCGGAGGGGGATGGAGTCGGAGGGGGGACGGTGTCGGAGGGGGACGGTGTCGGAGGGGGACGGTGTCGGAGGGGGGACGGTGTCGGAGGGGGACGGTGTCGGAGGAGGGACGGTGTCGGAGGGGGGACGGTGTCGGAGGGGGACGGTGTCGGAGGGGGACGGTGTCGGAGGGGGACGGTGTTGGAGGAGGGACGGTGTCGGAGGGGGGACGGTGTCGGAGGGGGACGGTGTCGGAGGAGGGACGGTGTCGGAGGGGGACGGTGTCGGAGGGGGACGGTGTCGGAGGGGGACGGTGTTGGAGGAGGGACGGTGTCGGAGGAGGGACGGTGTCGGAGGGGGGACGGTGTCGGAGGGGGACGGTGTCGGAGGGGGGACGGTGTCGGAGGGGGACGGTGTCGGAGGGGGATGGAGTCGGAGGGGGATGGAGTCGGAGGGGGGACGGTGTCGGAGGGGGACGGTGTCGGAGGAGGGACGGTGTCGGAGGGGGGACGGTGTCGGAGGGGGACGGTGTCGGAGGGGGGACGGTGTCGGAGGGGGACGGTGTCGGAGGGGGACGGTGTCGGAGGGGGGACGGTGTCGGAGGGGGACGGTGTCGGAGGGGGATGGAGTCGGAGGGGGGACGGTGTCGGAGGGGGACGGTGTCGGAGGGGGATGGAGTCGGAGGGGGATGGAGTCGGAGGGGGATGGAGTCGGAGGGGGATGGAGTCGGAGGGGGGACGGTGTCGGAGGGGGGACGGTGTCGGAGGGGGACGGTGTCGGAGGGGGGACGGTGTCGGAGGGGGACGGTGTCGGAGGGGGACGGAGTCGGAGGGGGATGGAGTCGGAGGGGGGACGGTGTCGGAGGGGGGACGGTGTCGGAGGGGGACGGTGTCGGAGGGGGGACGGTGTCGGAGGGGGACGGTGTCGGAGGGGGGACGGTGTCGGAGGGGGGACGGTGTCGGAGGGGGACGGTGTCGGAGGGGGGACGGTGTCGGAGGGGGGACGGTGTCGGAGGGGGGACGGTGTCGGAGGGGGACGGTGTCGGAGGGGGGACGGTGTCGGAGGGGGGACGGTGTCGGAGGGGGGACGGTGTCGGAGGGGGGACGGTGTCGGAGGGGGGACGGTGTCGGAGGGGCACGGTGTCGGAGGGGGGACGGTGTCGGAGGGGGACGGTGTCGGGGGGGGACGGTGTCGGAGGGGGGACGGTGTCGGAGGGGGGACGGTGTCGGAGGGGGGACGGTGTCGGAGGGGGGACGGTGTCGGAGGGGGGACGGTGTCGGAGGGGCACGGTGTCGGAGGGGGACGGTGTCGGAGGGGGGACGGTGTCGGAGGAGGGACGGTGTCGGAGGGGGGACGGTGTCGGAGGGGCACGGTGTCGGAGGGGGGACGGTGTCGGAGGGGGACGGTGTCGGAGGGGGGACGGTATTGGCTGCGTCAAAGGCTGCAGTGAGTTTGAAGAGGACGAGGGATAATGCACCATGGTCACAGTCAGAGAGGATGTCGATTGTGACTTGGATTGGGGCTGTTTCAATGCTGTGGCAGGAACAGAAACCAGGTTGAAAAGGTTCAAAGATGAAGTTGCAGAAATGTTGGGCACGGATTTTGGAGGCAATGACATATTCAGGGACTTTGGAGAGGAAAGGGAGCTTGGGGGTGGGGGCAGTAGTTAGCAAGGACAGTGGGGTGGAGGGGGGGATGGGTGGATGGCCTTCTGCACTGTAATCTCTATGATTCTAAGACAATTTATGTGGTGTTAACTCTCTAATGCAGGAAACTTTTAAACATGTCAAAGGGATTGACACAGAAGTGCACTTCCCATAAAACATTTGAATTATATGAAGAGTAAGAATAACACAATGACAGAGTGAGAGGGGTTGGGACTGTGGGACCCACATACACAGCATCATATTTTGCACCTCTGTTGAGCAGTTCCACCTCCATCAATTTGCTGATTTGCTGGGTGATGAGAAGACCCGACAGAATTAGCCTTCAGTTTGTTCCCACACCTCAAAACTCTCCGGTCTGTGTAAGTGCAAAGACAGCCTGACTGTGTGGAATGCTGCCAGAGGGAATTGATGCTCATTCCTGGAATTCCTTGTCGCCGAGTTTGATAAATATCACCAGACAAGCAGCTCCAGGAATCTGCTCTCTGACTGGCAGCTATCTGAGGTTCAGAACATGGTCAATAACCAGCCCTCTGCCTTCAAGCAGACACACTCCCAAATCCGAGCCATGTATTAACAAAGTGCCTTGCTCAAGCTAACCATCTGAGTTCTGAGCATCCTTTGAGAGCTTTCAAAATACAGACAAAGTTTCCAAAAAATTCTATTTAAAACTGTAATGTACGACTCCCCCCACTGAACAACTCTGCAGCTGATAGAAGTCTCAAAATCAGCAGTGAAGTCAGAGACTTTAACACAACCAGAATCCTCACGTCCCACACCGCCAGAGTAAACCCACCCCCTACACCGCCAGAGTGAACCCACTCCCACACACCAGCGGAGTGAACCCACCCCCCCACACCAGCGGAGTGAACCCACCCCCCATACCAGCGGAGTGAACCCACCCCCCATACCAGCGGAGTGAACCCACCCCCCACACCGCCAGAGTGAACCCACCGCCCACACCGCCAGAATGAACCCACCCCCCACACCGCCAGAGTGAACCCACCCCCCACACCGCCAGAGTAAACCCACCCCCCACACCGCCAGAGTAAACCCACCCCCCACACCGCCAGAGTAAACCCACCCCCCACACCGCCAGAGTAAACCCACCCCCCACACCGCCAGAGTAAACCCACCCCCCCACACCAGCAGAGGAACTCACCTCCGACACCACCAGAGTAAACCCACCCCCCACACCAGCAGAGTAAACCCACCCCCCACACCACCAGAATAAACCCACCCCCCATACCACCAGAGTAAACCCACCCCCCACACCACCAGAGTAAACCCACCCCCCACACCAGCAGAGTAAACCCACCCCCCACACCAGCAGAGTAAACCCACCTCCCACACCAGCAGAGTAAACCCACCTCCCACACCAGCAGAGGAACCCACCTCCCACATCAGCAGAGGAACTCACTTCCGACACCACCAGAGTAAACCCACCCCCCACACCACCAGAATAAACCCACCCCCCATACCACCAGAGTAAACCCACCCCCCACACCACCAGAATAAACCCACCCCCCATACCACCAGAGTAAACCCACCCCCCACACCAGCAGAGTAAACCCACCTCCCACACCAGCAGAGTAAACCCACCTCCCACACCAGCAGAGTAAACCCACCTCCCACACCAGCAGAGGAACCCACCTCCCACACCAGCAGAGGAACTCACCTCCGACACCACCAGAGTAAACCCACCCCCCACACCACCAGAATAAACCCACCCCCCATACCACCAGAGTAAACCCACCCCCACACCAGCAGAGTAAACCCACCCCCCACACCAGCAGAGTAAACCCACCTCCCACACCAGCAGAGTAAACCCACCTCCCACACCAGCAGAGGAACCCACCTCCGACAACATCAGAGTAAACCCACCTCCCACACCAGAAGGGGAACACACCTCCGACAACATCAGAGTAAACACACCTCCCACACCAGCAGAGGAACACACCTCCCACAGCAGCAGAGTAAACCCACCTCCCACACCAGCAGAGTAAACCCACCTCCCATACCAGCAGAGTAAACCCACCTTCCACACCAGCAGAGTAAACCCACCTCCCATACCAGCAGAGTAAACCCACCTCCCACACCAGCAGAGTAAACCCACCTCCCACACCAGCAGAGTAAACCCACCTCCCACACCAGCAGAGTAAACCCACCTCCCACACCAGCAGAGTAAACCCACCTCCCACACCACCAGAGTAAACCCACCCCCCAAACCACCAGAGTAAACCCAACTCCCTCACCAGCAGATGAACTCACCTCTCACACCAGCAGAGGAACCCAACTCCCAACACCAGAAGAGGAACACACCTCCCACACCAGCAGAGGAACAAACCTACCACAGCAGCAGAGGAACCCACCTCCGACAACATCAGAGTAAACCCACCTCCGACACCAGTAGAGGAACACACCTCCCACAGCAGCAGAGTAAACCCACCTCCGACACCAGTAGAGGAACCCACCTCCCACACCAGCAGAGGAACACACCTCCCACAGCAGCAGAGAATCAATCGCTGACTGCAATTCAGAGGGATTTCCCATCTGCCACATGAGCAGAGGACCAACGTGTACTGTATCAATAAAACAAACTCCATCATATACTGTATCAATAAAACAAACTCCATCATATACTGTATCAATAAAACAAACTCCATCATATACTGTATCAATAAAACAAACTCCATCCTATACTGTATCAATAAAACAAACTCCACCACATACTGTATCAATAAAACAAACTCCATCATATACTGTATCAATAAAACAAACTCCATCATATACTGTATCAATAAAACAAACTCCATCATATACTGTATCAATAAAACAAACTCCATCCTATACTGTATCAATAAAACAAACTCCACCACATACTGTATCAATAAAACAAACTCCATCATATACTGTATCAATAAAACAAACTCCATCCTATACTGTATCAATAAAACAAACTCCATCACAAACAGTATCAATAAAACAAACTCCATCATATACTGTATCAATAAAACAAACTCCATCACAAACAGTATCAATAAAACAAACTCCATCATATACTGTATCAATAAAACAAACTCCATCATATACTGTATCAATAAAACAAACTCCATCATATACTGTATCAATAAAACAAACTCCATCATATACTGTATCAATAAAACAAACTCCATCATATACTGTATCAATAAAACAAACTCCATCCTATACTGTATCAATAAAACAAACTCCACCACATACTGTATCAATAAAACAAACTCCACCATATACTGTATCAATAAAACAAACTCCATCACAAACAGTATCAATAAAACAAACTCCATCATATACTGTATCAATAAAACAAACTCCATCATATACTGTATCAATAAAACAAACTCCATCATATACTGTATCAATAAAACAAACTCCATCCTATACTGTATCAATAAAACAAACTCCACCACATACTGTATCAATAAAACAAACTCCACCATATACTGTATCAATAAAACAAACTCCATCCTATACTGTATCAATAAAACAAACTCCATCCTATACTGTATCAATAAAACAAACTCCATCCTATACTGTATCAATAAAACAAACTCCACCATATACTGTATCAATAAAACAAACTCCATCCTATACTGTATCAATAAAACAAACTCCACCACATACTGTATCAATAAAACAAACTCCATCATATACTGTATCAATAAAACAAACTCCATCCTATACTGTATCAATAAAACAAACTCCACCATATACTGTATCAATAAAACAAACTCCATCCTATACTGTATCAATAAAACAAACTCCACCACATACTGTATCAATAAAACAAACTCCACCACATACTGTATCAATAAAACAAACTCCATCATATACTGTATCAATAAAACAAACTCCATCATATACTGTATCAATAAAACAAACTCCATCATATACTGTATCAATAAAACAAACTCCATCATATACTGTATCAATAAAACAAACTCCATCATATACTGTATCAATAAAACAAACTCCATCATATACTGTATCAATAAAACAAACTCCACCACATACTGTATCAATAAAACAAACTCCATCATATACTGTATCAATAAAACAAACTCCATCATATACTGTATCAATAAAACAAACTCCATCATATACTGTATCAATAAAACAAACTCCACCACATACTGTATCAATAAAACAAACTCCATCACAAACAGTATCAATAAAACAAACTCCATCATATACTGTATCAATAAAACAAACTCCATCATATACTGTATCAATAAAACAAACTCCATCATATACTGTATCAATAAAACAAACTCCATCATATACTGTATCAATAAAACAAACTCCATCATATACTGTATCAATAAAACAAACTCCATCCTATACTGTATCAATAAAACAAACTCCATCCTATACTGTATCAATAAAACAAACTCCATCCTATACTGTATCAATAAAACAAACTCCACCACATACTGTATCAATAAAACAAACTCCATCATATACTGTATCAATAAAACAAACTCCATCCTATACTGTATCAATAAAACAAACTCCACCATATACTGTATCAATAAAACAAACTCCACCACATACTGTATCAATAAAACAAACTCCATCACATACTGTATCAATAAAACAAACTCCATCCTATACTGTATCAATAAAACAAACTCCACCACATACTGTATCAATAAAACAAACTCCATCATATACTGTATCAATAAAACAAACTCCATCCTATACTGTATCAATAAAACAAACTCCACCATATACTGTATCAATAAAACAAACTCCATCCTATACTGTATCAATAAAACAAACTCCATCACATACTGTATCAATAAAACAAACTCCACCACATACTGTATCAATAAAACAAACTCCATCATATACTGTATCAATAAAACAAACTCCATCCTATACTGTATCAATAAAACAAACTCCACCATATACTGTATCAATAAAACAAACTCCATCCTATACTGTATCAATAAAACAAACTCCATCTTATACTGTATCAATAAAACAAACTCCACCACATACTGTATCAATAAAACAAACTCCATCATATACTGTATCAATAAAACAAACTCCACCATATACTGTATCAATAAAACAAACTCCACCATATACTGTATCAATAAAACAAACTCCACCACATACTGTATCAATAAAACAAACTCCACCATATACTGTATCAATAAAACAAACTCCATCCTATACTGTATCAATAAAACAAACTCCATCCTATACTGTATCAATAAAACAAACTCCATCCTATACTGTATCAATAAAACAAACTCCACCATATACTGTATCAATAAAACAAACTCCATCCTATACTGTATCAATAAAACAAACTCCACCACATACTGTATCAATAAAACAAACTCCATCACATACTGTATCAATAAAACAAACTCCATCCTATACTGTATCAATAAAACAAACTCCACCACATACTGTATCAATAAAACAAACTCCATCCTATACTGTATCAATAAAACAAACTCCACCACATACTGTATCAATAAAACAAACTCCATCCTATACTGTATCAATAAAACAAACTCCATCACATACTGTATCAATAAAACAAACTCCATCCTATACTGTATCAATAAAACAAACTCCATCATATACTGTATCAATAAAACAAACTCCATCCTATACTGTATCAATAAAACAAACTCCATCATATACTGTATCAATAAAACAAACTCCATCCTATACTGTATCAATAAAACAAACTCCACCACATACTGTATCAATAAAACAAACTCCATCATATACTGTATCAATAAAACAAACTCCATCCTATACTGTATCAATAAAACAAACTCCACCATATACTGTATCAATAAAACAAACTCCACCATATACTGTATCAATAAAACAAACTCCACCATATACTGTATCAATAAAACAAACTCCATCCTATACTGTATCAATAAAACAAACTCCATCCTATACTGTATCAATAAAACAAACTCCATCCTATACTGTATCAATAAAACAAACTCCACCATATACTGTATCAATAAAACAAACTCCATCCTATACTGTATCAATAAAACAAACTCCACCACATACTGTATCAATAAAACAAACTCCACCACATACTGTATCAATAAAACAAACTCCATCACATACTGTATCAATAAAACAAACTCCATCCTATACTGTATCAATAAAACAAACTCCATCATATACTGTATCAATAAAACAAACTCCATCCTATACTGTATCAATAAAACAAACTCCACCATATACTGTATCAATAAAACAAACTCCATCCTATACTGTATCAATAAAACAAACTCCACCACATACTGTATCAATAAAACAAACTCCATCATATACTGTATCAATAAAACAAACTCCATCCTATACTGTATCAATAAAACAAACTCCACCATATACTGTATCAATAAAACAAACTCCACCATACACAGTATCAATAAAACAAACTCCACCATACACTGTATCAATAAAACAAACTCCACCATATACTGTATCAATAAAACAATCTCCATCCTATACTGTATCAATAAAACAAACTCCACCATATACTGTATCAATAAAACAAACTCCACCATATACTGTATCAATAAAACAAACTCCACCATACACAGTATCAATAAAACAAACTCCACCATATACTGTATCAATAAAACAATCTCCATCCTATACTGTATCAATAAAACAAACTCCACCATATACTGTATCAATAAAACAAACTCCACCATATACTGTATCAATAAAACAAACTCCACCATATACTGTATCAATAAAACAAACTCCACCATATACTGTATCAATAAAACAAACTCCATCATATACTGTATCAATAAAACAAACTCCATCATATACTGTATCAATAAAACAATCTCCATCATATACAGTATCAATAAAACAATCTCCATCATATACAGTATCAATAAAACAAACTCCACATTACACTGTATCAGTAAAACAAACTCCACCAGAAATTATATCAAGAAAACAAACTGCACCATATAATATATGAACAAACAATCTCCATCAAAACAGTATCAGTAAAACAATCTCGATCATATACTGTATCAATAAAACAAACTCCATCATGGACTGCATCGATAAAACAATCTCCATCATATACTGTATCAATAAAACAAACTCCATCATATACTGCATCGATAAAAAAATCTCCATCATATACTGTATCAATAAAACAAACTCCATCATATACTGCATCAATAAAACAAACTCCATCATATGCTGCATCAATAAAACAAACTCCATCCTTTACTTTATCAGTAAAACAAACTCAATCATACACAGTATCAATAAAACAAACTCCATCATATACTGTAGCAATAAAACAAACTCCACCACAAACAGTATCAAAAAAACAAACTCCACAATATACTGTCAATAAAACAAACTCCACCATATACTGTATCAATAAAACAAACTCCATCATATACTGTATCAATAAAACAAACTCCATCATATACTGCATCGATAAAAAAATCTCCATCATATACTGTATCAATAAAACAAACTCCATCATATACTGCATCAATAAAACAAACTCCATCATATACTGCATCAATAAAACAATCTCCATCATATGCTGCATCAATAAAACAAACTCCATCCTTTACTTTATCAGTAAAACAAACTCAATCATACACAGTATCAATAAAACAAACTCCATCATATACTGCATCAATAAAACAAACTCCATCATATACTGTATCAATAAAACAAACTCCATCATATACTGTAGCAATAAAACAAACTCCACCACAAACAGTATCAAAAAAACAAACTCCACAATATACTGTCAATAAAACAAACTCCACCATATACTGTATCAATAAAACAAACTCCATCATATACTGTATCAATAAAACAAACTCCATCATATACTGTATCAATAAAACAAACTCCATCATATACTGTAGTAATAAAACCATCTCCACCACAAACAGTATCAAAAAAACAAACTCCACAATATACTGTCAATAAAACAAACTCCATCGTATACTGTATCAATAAAACAAACTCCATCATATACAGTATCAATAAAACAAACTCCATCATATACAGTATCAATAAAACAAACTCCATCGTATACTGTATCAATAAAACAAACTCCATCATATACAGTATCAATAAAACAAACTCCATCATATACTGTATCAATAAAACAAACTCCATCATATACTGTATCAATAAAACAAACTCCATCATATACGGTATCAATAAAACAAACTCCATCGTATACTGTATCAATAAAACAAACTCCATCATATACTGTATCAATAAAACAAACTCCATCGTATACTGTATCAATAAAACAAACTCCATCGTATACTGTATCAATAAAACAAACTCCATCATATACTGCATCAATAAAACAAACTCCACCAGAAACTGTATCAATAAAACAAACTCCACCAGAAACTGAATCAATAAAACAAACTCCACCAGAAACTGAATCAATAAAACAAACTCCATCATATCCTGCATCAATAAAACAAACTCCACCAGAAACTGAATCAATAAAACAAACTCCATCATATACTGTATCAATAAAACAAACTCCACCATATACAGTCAATAAAACAAACTCCATCATACACTGTATCAATAAAACAAACTCCACCATATACAGTCAATAAAACAAACTCCATCATATACTGTATCAATAAAACAAACTCCATCATATACTGTATCAATAAAACAAACTCCATCATACACTGTATCAATAAAACAAACTCCATCATATACTGTATCAATAAAACAAACTCCATCATATACTGTATCAATAAAACAAACTCCATCATACACTGTATCAATAAAACAAACTCCATCATATCCTGCATCAATAAAACAAACTCCACCAGAAACTGAATCAATAAAACAAACTCCATCATATACTGTATCAATAAAACAAACTCCACCATATACAGTCAATAAAACAAACTCCATCATACACTGTATCAATAAAACAAACTCCACCATATACAGTCAATAAAACAAACTCCATCATATACTGTATCAATAAAACAAACTCCATCATATACTGTATCAATAAAACAAACTCCATCATATACTGTATCAATAAAACAAACTCCATCATATACTGTATCAATAAAACAAACTCCACCAGAAAATGTATCAAGAAAACAATCTCCTCATCTGTGCAGTAGACCACGTCGACTGCACAGATGAGGGCTGTGCAGTAGACGTGGTCTACATGGACTTCAGCAAAGCATTTGACAAGGTACCGCATGGTAGGTTGTTACATAAGGTTAAATCTCATGGGATCCAAGGTGAGGTAGCCAATTGGATACAAAATTGGCTTGACGACAGAAGACAGAGGGTGGTTGTGGAGGGTTGTTTTTCAAACTGGATGCCTGTGTCCAGCGGTGTGCCTCAGGGATCGGTGCTGGGTCCGCTGTTATTTGTTATTTATATTAATGATTTGGATGAGAATTTAGGAGGCATGGTTAGTAAGTTTGCAGATGACACCAAGATTGGCGGCATTGTGGACAGTGAAGAAGGTTATCTAGGATTGCAACGGGATCTTGATAAATTGGGCCAGTGGGCCGATGAATGGCAGATGGAGTTTAATTTCGATAAATGTGAGGTGATGCATTTTGGTAGATCGAATCGGGCCAGGACCTACTCCGTTAATGGTAGGGCGTTGGGGAGAGTTATAGAACAAAGAGATCTGGGAGTACAGATTCATAGCTCCTTGAAAGTGGAGTCACAGGTGGATAGGGTGGTGAAGAAGGCATTCAGCATGCTTGGTTTCATTGGTCAGAACATTGAATGCAGGAGTTGGGATGTCTTGTTGAAGTTGTACAGGGCATTGGTGAGGCCACACTTGGAGTACTGTGCACAGTTCTGGTCACCCTATTATAGAAAGGATATTATTAAACTAGAAAGAGTGCAGAAAAGATTTACTAGGATGCTACCGGGACTTGATGGTTTGACTTACAGGGAGAGGTTAGACAGACTGGGACTTTTTTCCCTGGAGAGTAGGAGGTTAAGGGGTGATCTTATAGAAGTCTATAAAATAATGAGGGGCATAGATAAGGTCGATAGTCAAAATCTTTTCCCAAAGGTAGGGGAGTCTATAACGAGGGGGCACAGATTTAAGGTGAGAGGGGAGAGATACAAAAGGGTCCAGAGGGGCAATTTTTTCACTCAAAGGGTGGTGAGTGTCTGGAACGAGCTGCCAGAGGCAGTAGTAGAGGCGGGTACAATTTTGTCTTTTAAAAAGCATTTGGACAGTTACATGGGTAAGATGGGTATAGAGGGATATGGGCCAAGTGCAGGCAATTGGGACTAGCTTAGTGGTATAAACTGGGCGACATGGACATGTTGGGCCGAAGGGCCTGTTTCCATGTTGTAACTTCTATGATTCTATGATTCTATGATTCTATACTGTATCAATAAAACAAACTCCACCAGAAAATGTATCAAGAAAACAATCTCCATCATATACTGTATCAATAAAACAAACTCCATCATATTCTGTATCAATAAAACAAACTCCACCAGAAACAGTATCAATAAAACAAACTCCATCATATACTGTATCAATAAAACAAACTCCATCATATTCTGTATCAATAAAACAAACTCCATCATATTCTGTATCAATAAAACAAACTCCACCAGAAAGTGCATCAATAAAATAAACTCCATCATATATTGTATCAATAAAGCAAACCCCATCATATATTGTACCAATAAAATAAACTCCATCATATACTGTATCATTAAAACAAACTCCATCATATACTGTATCAATAAAATAAACTCCATCATATACTGTATCAATAAAACAATCTCCAGCATATACTGTATCAATAAAACAAACTCCATAATATACTGAATCAATAACACAAACTCCAACAGATACTGTATCAATAAAACAAACTCAATCAGACACTGTTTAAATAAAACAACTCCATCATATGCTGCATCAATAAAACAATCTCCATCATATACTGTATCAATAAAACAAACTCCTTCATATACTGTATCAATAAAACAATCTCCATCATATACTGTATCAACAAAACAAACTCCATCATAGACACTATCAATAAAACAAACTCCATCATACACTGTATCAGTAAAACAAACTCCATCATAGAATGCAGCAATAAAACAAACTCCACGATATACTGTATCAACAAAATAAACTCCGTCATATACTGTATCAATAAAACAAACTCCATCATGGAATCTAGCAATAAAACAAACTCCATCATATACTGTATCAATTAAACCAACTCCACATTATACTGTATCAATTAAATAAACTCCACCACATACTGTATCAATAAAACAAACTCCATCATATACTGTATCAATAAAACAAACTCCATCATAGAATCTAGCAATAAAACAAACTCCATCATATACTGTATCAATAAAACAAACTCCACCATACACTGTATCAGTAAAACAAACTCAATCATACACTGTATCAATAAAACAAACTCCATCATACACTGTATCAATAAAACAAACTCAATCATATACTGTATCAATAAAACAAACTCCATCACATACTGTATTAATAAAACAAACTCCATCATACACTGTATCAATAAAACAAACTCCATCATACACTATCAATAAAACAAACTCAATCATACACTGTATCAATAAAACAAAATCCACCACATGTTGTGTCAATAAAATAAACTCCATCATATACTGTATCAAGAAAACAAACTCAATCATATACTGCATCAATAAAATAAACTCCATCATATACTGTATCAATAAAACAAACTCAATCATACACTGTATCAATAAAACAAAATCCACCACATGTTGTGTCAATAAAATAAACTCCATCATATACTGTATCAAGAAAACAAACTCAATCATATACTGCATCAATAAAATAAACTCAATCATATACTGCATCAATAAAATAAACTCCATCATATACTGTATCAAGAAAACAAACTCAATCATATACTGCATCAATAAAATAAACTCAATCATATACTGCATCAATAAAATAAACTCAATCATATACTGTATCAATAAAACAAACTCAATCATATACTGTATCAATAAAACAAACTCCATCACATACTGTATCAATAAAACAAACTCAATCATACACTGTATCAATAAAATAAACTCAATCATATACTGTATCAATAAAACAAACTCCTTCATATACTGTATCAATAAAACAAACTCAATCATATACTGTATCAATAAAACAAACTCAATCATATACTGTATCAATAAAACAAACTCAATCATATACTGTAACAATAAAACAAACTCAATCATATACTGTATCAATAAAACAAACTCAATCATATACTGTACCAATAAAACAAACTCCATCCGATACTGTATCAATAATACAAACTCAATCATACACTGTCTCAATAAAACAAACTCAATCATATACTGTATCAATAAAACAAACTCAAGCATACACTGTATCAATAAAACAAACTCCATCATATACAGTATTAATAAAACAAACTCCATCATACACTGTATCAATAAAACAAACTCCATCATAGACTGTATCAATAAAACAAACTCAATCATATACTGTATCAATAAAACAAACTCAATCATATACTGTATCAATAAAACAAACTCAATCATATACTGTATCAATAAAACAAACTCCATCCGATACTGTACCAATAAAACAAACTCCATCCGATACTGTATCAATAATACAAACTCAATCATACACTGTCTCAATAAAACAAACTCAATCATATACTGTATCAATAAAACAATCTCCATCATAGACTGTATCAATAAAACAATCTCAATCATATACTGTATCAATAAAACAATCTCCATCATATACTGTATCAATAAAACAATCTCAATCATATACTGTATCAATAAAACAAACTCCATCATATACTGTATCAATAAAACAAACTCCACCAGAAACTGAATCAATAAAACAAACTCCATCACATACTGTATCAATAAAACAAACTCCATCATATACAGTATTAATAAAACAAACTCCATCATACACTGTATCAATAAAACAAACTCCATCATATACAGTATTAATAAAACAAACTCAATCATATACAGTATTAATAAAACAAACTCCATCATATACAGTATTAATAAAACAAACTCCATCATACACTGTATCAATAAAACAAACTCAATCATAGACTGTATCAATAAAACAAACTCAATCATATACTGTATCAATAAAACAAAATCCACCACATGTTGTATCAATAAAATAAACTCCATCATATACTGTATCAATTAAACAAACTTCATCCTATAATGTATCAGTAAAACAAACTCCATCATATACTGTATGAATAAAACAAACTCCATCAAACACTGTCAATTAAACAAACTTCATCCTATAATGTATCAATAAAACAAACTCAATCATATACTGTCTCAATTAAACAAACTCCACCATACACTGTATGAATAAAATAAACTCCATCATTTACGGTATCAATAAAACAAGCTCCATCATATACTGTATCAATAAAAGAAACTCCATCAAACACTATCAATTAAACAAACTCCACCACATACTGTATCAATAAAACAAACTCCATCAAAATTTGTATCAATAAAACAAACTCCATCATTCCAGGAGAGCTTTTTGAGCCAGCATGTAGAAAGTCCTACAAGAGAGGGGGCGGTACTGGACCTAATTCTAGGGAATGTGGCCGGCCAAGTGGAAGAAGTGCTAGTAGGTGAGCACTTTGGTGACAGTGACCATAATTCGGTGAGATTTAAGGTGGTCATGGAAAAGGACAGGGAGGGGCCGGAAATCAAGGTTCTAAATTGGGGGAAGGCCGATT
This sequence comes from Heptranchias perlo, assembly GCF_035084215.1. NCBI lineage: Eukaryota > Metazoa > Chordata > Chondrichthyes > Hexanchiformes > Hexanchidae > Heptranchias > Heptranchias perlo. The sequence continues at coordinate 857,571 of NW_027138646.1, forward strand.
TTAATAGGATAAGGCAGGATCTGGCCAAAATGGACTGGGATCAGCTGCTTGTAGGAAAATCCGCATCGGAGCAATGGGAGTCTTTCAGAAGGGAGATTGAGACCATACAATGGCAACATGTTCCCGTAAAGGTCAAGGGTGGTTCCAAGAACTCCAGGGAACCTTGGATGTCAGGGGATATACGAGAATGGATTAGGAAAAAAAGGAGTGCTTTTGGCAGATACAAAAGACTAAAGACGGAGGAAGCCCTAGAGGAGTACAAAAAGTGCAGGGGGATACTTAAAAAAGAAATTAGGAGATCAAGGAGGGGCCATGAAATAACACTGGCGAGCAAAATAAAGGAAAATCCTAAGATGTTTTACAAGTATATTAAGGGTAAGAGGATGACTAGGGAAAAAATAGGGCCTATTAGGGACAAAAATGGCAATCTGTGTGTGGAGCCGGCAGATGTAGGAGGGGTTCTAAATGAATTTTTTGCATCTGTTTTCACCATGGAGAAGGACGATGTAGACATAGAAATACGGCAGGGGGACTGTGATATACTCGAACATATTAACATCGAGCGGGAGGAGGTATTGGCGGTTTTAGCAGGCCTAAAAATGGATAAATCCCCAGGCCCGGACGAAATGTATCCCAGGCTACTGTGTGAGGCAAAGGAGGAGATTGCGGGGGCTCTGACACATATATTCAGAACCTCTCTGGCCACAGGGGATGTGCCAGAGGACTGGAGAACCGCTAATGTAATACCATTATTCAAGAAGGGGAGTAGGGAAAAACCGGGGAACGACAGGCCAGTGAGCCTAACATCAGTGGTAGGAAAATTATTGGAAAAAATTCTGAAGGACAAAATTAGTCTCCACTTGGAGAAGCAAGGATTAATCAGGGATAGTCAACATGGCTTTGTCAAGGGAAGATCATGTCTGACTAATTTGATTGAATTTTTTGAGGGGGTGACTAGGCGTGTGGATGAGGGTAACGCAGTGGATGTGGTATACATGGATTTCAGCAAGGCCTTCGATGAAGTCCCCCACAGGAGACTGGTCAAGAAGGTACGAGCCCATGGAATCCAGGGTGCCTTGGCACTTTGGATACAAAACTGGCTTAGTGGCAGAAGGCAGAGGGTGATGGTCGAAGGTTGTTTTTGTGACTGGAAGCCTGTGGCCAGTGGGGTACCACAGGGATCGGTGCTGGGTCCCTTGCTGTTTGTGGTCTACATTAATGACTTGGATATGAATGTAAAAGGTATGATCAGTAAGTTCGCTGATGATACAAAGATTGGTAGGGTGGTAAATAGTGAGGAGGATAGCCTCAGTCTGCAGGACGATATAGATGGGTTGGTCAGATGGGCGGAACAGTGGCAAATGGAATTTAACCCGGAAAAGTGCGAGGTGATGCACTTTGGAGGGACTAACAAGGCAAGGGAATACACAATGAATGGGAGGACCCTAGGCAAGACAGAGGGTCAGAGGGATCTTGGTGTGCAAGTTCACAGATCCCTGAAGGCGGCGGAACAGGTAGATAAGGTGGTAAAGAAGGCATATGGGATACTTGCCTTTATTAGCCGAGGCATAGAATATAAGAGCAAGGAGGTTATGATGGAGCTGTATAAAACACTGGAGTACTGTGTGCAGTTCTGGTCGCCACACTACAGGAAGGATGTGATCGCTTTGGAGAGGGTGCAGAGGAGATTCACCAGGATGTTACCAGGGCTGGAGCGCTTCAGCTATGAAGAGAGACTGGGAAGATTGGGTTTGTTTTCCTTGGAGCAGAGGAGGCTGAGGGGGGACATGATTGAGGTGTACAAAATTATGAGGGGCACAGATAGGATGGATACTAAGGAGCTTTTTCCCTTCGTTGAGGGTTCTATAACAAGGGGACATAGATTCAAGGTAAAAGGCGGGAGGTTTAGAGGGGATTTGAGAAAGAACTTTTTCACCCAGAGGGTGGTTGGAGTCTGGAACTCACTGCCTGAAAGGGTTGTGGAGGCAGGAACCCTCACAACATTCAAGAAGCATTTGGATGAGCACTTGAAATGCCATAGCATACAAGGCTACGGACCAAATGCTGGAATATGGGATTAGAGTAGACAGGGCTGATGGCCGGCGCAGACACGATGGGCCGAAGGGCCTCTATCCGTGCTGTATGACTCCATGACTCTATGACTCTCTATCATATACTGTATCAATAAAACAAACTCCATCACATACTGTATTAATAAAGCAAACTCCATCATACATTGTATCAATAAAACAAACTCCATCATGTACTGTATCAATTAAACAAACTCCATCATATACTGTATTAATAAAACAAACTCCACCATATCCTGTATCATTAAAACAATTTCCATCATAATTTTTTTTCATTTATTCATTCATGGGATGTGGGCGTCGCTGGCGAGGCCAGCATTTATTGCCCATCCCTAATTGCCCTTGAGAAGGTGGTGGTGAGCCGCCTTCTTGAACCGCTGCAGTCCGTGTGGTGAAGGTTCTCCCACAGTGCTGTCAGGAAGGGAGTTCCAGGATTTTGACCCAGCGACGATGAAGGAACGGCGATATATTTACAAGTCAGGATGGTGTGTGACTTGGAGGGGAACGTGCAGGTGGTGTTGTTCCCATGTGCCTGCTGCTCTTGTCCCTCTCGGCAGGAGAGGTCGCGGGTTTGGGAGGTGCTGTCGAAGAAGCCTTGGCGAGTTGCAGCAGTGCATCCTGTGGATGGTACACACTGCAGCCACTGCGCGCCGGTGGTGAAGGGAGTGAACGTCCAGGGTGGTGGATGGGGTGCCAATCAAGCGGGCTGCTTTATCTTGGATGGTGTCGAGCTTCTTGAGTGTTGTTGGAGCTGCACTCATCCAAGCAAGTGGAGAGTATTCCATCACACTCCTGACTTGTGCCTGGTAGATGGTGGAAAGGCTTTGGGGAGTCAGGAGGTGAGTCACTCGACACAGAATACCCAGCCTCAAACCTGCTCTTGCAGCCACAGTATTTATATGGCTGGTCCAGTTAAGTTTCTGGTCAATGGTGACTCCCAGGATGTTGATGGTGGGGGATTCGGCGATGGTAATGCCGTTGAATGTCAAGGGGAGGTGGTTAGACTCTCTCTTGTTGGAGATGGTCATTGCCTGGCACTTATCTGGCGCGAATGTTACTTGCCACTTATGAGCCCAAGCCTGGATGTTGTCCAGGTCTTGCTGCATGCGGGCTCGGACTGCTTCATTATTTGAGGGGTTGCGAATGGAACTGAACACTGCAATCATCATCGAACAAACTCCACCATATACTGTATCAATAAAACAAACTCCATCATATACTGTATCAATAAAACAATCTCCATCATATACTGTATCAATAAAACAAACTCCATCATATACTGTATCAATAAAACAAACTCCATCATATACTGTATCAATAAAACAATCTCCATCATATACTGTATCAATAAAACAAACTCCATCATATACCATATCAATAAGAACATAAGAAATAGGAGCAGGAGTCGGCCAATCGGCCCCTCGAGCCTGCTCCGCCATTCAATAAGATCATGGCTGATCTGATCCTAACCTCAAATTTAAATTCATGTCCAATTTCCTGCTCACTCCCCGTAACCCCTAATTCCCTTTACTTCCAGGAAACTGTCGATTTCTGTTTTAAATTTATCTAATGATGTAGCTTCCACAGCTTCCTGGGACAGCAAATTCCACAGACCTACTACCCTCTGAGTGAAGAAGTTTCTCCTCATCTCAGTTTTGAAAGAGCAGCCCCTTATTCTAAGATTATGCCCCCTAGTTCTAGTTTCACCCATCCTTGGGAACATCCTTACCGCATCCACCCGATCAAGCCCCTTCACAATCTTGTATGTTTCAATAAGATCGCCTCTCATTCTTCTGAACTCCAATGAGTAGAGTCCCAATCTACTCAACCTCTCCTCATGCATCCACCCCCTCATCCCCGGGATTAGCCGAGTGAACCTTCTTTGTACTGCCTCGAGAGCAAGTATGTCTTTTCTTAAGTATGGAGACCAAAACTGTATGCAGTATTCCAGGTGCGGTCTCACCAATACCTTATATAACTGCAGCAATACCTCCTTGTTTTTATATTCTATCCCCCTAGCAATAAAAGCCAACATTCCGTTGGCCTTCTTGATCACCTGCTGCACCTGCATACTAACTTTTTGATTTTCTTGCACTCGGACCCCCAGATCCCTTTGTACTGCAGTACTTTCCAGTTTCTCGCCATTAAGATAATAACTTGCTCTCTGATTTTTCCTGCCAAAGTGCATAACCTCACATTTTCCAATATTGTATTGCATCTGCCAAATCTCCGCCCACTCACCCAGCCTGTCTATATCCCCTTGTAGGTTTTTTATGTCCTCCTCACTCTCTACTTTCCCTCCCATCTTTGTATCATCTGCAAACTTTAATATCTTACACTCGGTCCCCTCCTCCAAATCGTTAATATAGATTGTAAAGAGTTGGGGACCCAGCACCGACCCCTGTGGAACACCACTGGTTACTGGTTGCCAGTCCGAGAATGAACCATTTATCCCAACTCTCTGCTTCCTGTTAGATAACCAATCCTCCACCCATGCCAGAATATTACCCCCAATCCAGTGATTCTTTACAAACTCCACCATAGACTGTATCAAAACTGATGGATGGACCTGGCCCAAATATTCCAAAGTTTTACAAGGCCTAATTGGAAAGTGTGAAACTCAGTGAAGACAGGAAGACTAACCTCAATATGTTCTGACCAGTTCTCTTCAGTCATACTCTTCTGTGAGGAGGAAGAACACGGTGTTAGAGAGGACAACACATGTCTCACTTCCTCCCTCCACACTGCCCTCGCCAGCTCACCCACCCCCCCACCTTACCAATCCTGGCATCAATCAATTGTCATCATAATCAGTGAATAGAATCCAATACAAGATTTCTCAATGGCTTGGTGTGTGAAGGGATCGCCCGGTGTGTGAAGGGATCGCCCGGTGTGTGAAGGGATCGCCCGGTGTGTGAAGGGATCGCCCGGTGTGTGAAGGGATCGCCCGGTGTGTGAAGGGATCGCCCGGTGTGTGAAGGGATCGCCCGGTGTGTGAAGGGATCGCCCGGTGTGTGAAGGGATCGCCCGGTGTGTGAAGGGATCGCCCGGTGTGTGAAGGGATCGCCCGGTGTGTGAAGGGATCGCCCGGTGTGTGAAGGGATCGCCCGGTGTGTGAAGGGATCGCCCGGTGTGTAAAGGGATCGCCTGGTGTGTGAAGGGATCGCCTGGTGTGTGAAGGGATCGCCCGGTGTGTGAAGGGATCGCCCGGTGTGTGAAGGGATCGCCCGGTGTGTGAAGGGATCGCCCGGTGTGTGAAGGGATCGCCCGGTGTGTGAAGGGATCGCCCGGTGTGTGAAGGGATCGCCTGGTGTGTAAAGGGATCGCCCGGTGTGTGAAGGGATCGCCCGGTGTGTGAAGGGATCGCCCGGTGTGTCAAGGGATCGCCCGGTGTGTGAAGGGATCGCCCGGTGTGTGAAGGGATCGCCCGGTGTGTGAAGGGATCGCCCGGTGTGTGAAGGGATCGCCCGGTGTGTGAAGGGATCGCCCGGTGTGTGAAGGGATCGCCCGGTGTGTGAAGGGATCGCCTGGTGTCAGGGCGGAGAGGCAAAGGCAAGGGGTGGAAAGGGAAAGACAGGGGGCCGAGGGGGAAAGACAGGGGGCCGAGGGGGAAAGACAGGGGGCCGAGGGGGAAAGACAGGGGGCCGAGGGGGAAAGACAGGGGGCCGAGGGGGAAAGACAGGGGGCCGAGGGGGAAAGACAGGGGGCCGAGGGGGAAAGACAGGGGGCCGAGGGGGAAAGACAGGGGGCCGAGGGGGAAAAGTGTCTTTCATCATTTAGAGCTTCTGCTACAGACTAAGGTATCAGGGGAGTTATACCGAGGAGCACTAACAGCCCGAGTGGTCACTGATTGATGTGGTCGCTGTATCTGATCATTGGTAGCATTACTCACTGCACCATCACCAAGCTCAGAGTGACAGAGAGTGCAGACTAACATCTGACATCCAGAATAATTCAACCCACACCCTGTACAAGAATGAATGCGACTTACCTCCACAAACCTTTTATATAAGAGGTATTTGACGGAAGCCAGGTAGCGCTGGTTCACAACATTTGGGCAGAGCACTGTGGGCAATAAGAGAAGATGATCCTTTCAGCAATTTGCTCAAACACTCCCCATCTCTACCCCCTTTCCTCTCCAGCAGCTCTTGGCTTTTGCTGGATTACTGGCCACCACACCAGTTACTGGCCACTACTTCACTCACTGGACATTCGCCGTACATGTGCCCAGATAAGGATTCTCAACCAGCTATTCGACTATGAGGGGCACTATGGCCGAGCCCAAATCCAATCATGTTCTCACCCAACTCAGACCTTCTGGCAGGAGTTCTGAACAGTGATCAGCTACATCCCTGGCTCTACACAGAAATCATCGTAAGAAACAAGGGAAAGTACAGCACTGCGAACACCCTACTGACTGCTCCCTAAAACTAATCTCTTTCAAATTCCCACTCCCTCACATATCTGTCATCCCAGAGTATCCCCCTCATCCCAGAGTACTCCCCTTACCCTGGAGTACTCCCCTTACCCTGGAGTACTCCCCTTACGCTGGAGTACTCCCCTTACCCTGGAGTACTCCCCTTACCCTGGAGTACTCCCCTTACCCTGGAGTACTCCCCTTACCCTGGAGTACTCCCCTTACCCTGGAGTACTCCCCTTACCCTGGAGTACTCCCCTTACCCTGGAGTACTCCCCTTACGCTGGAGTACTCCCCTTACCCTGGAGTACTCCCCTTACCCTGGAGTACTCCCCTTACCCTGGAGTACTCCCCTTACCCTGGAGTACTCCCCTTACCCTGGAGTACTCCCCTTACCCTGGAGTACTCCCCTTACCCTGGAGTACTCCCCTTACCCTGGAGTACTCCCCTTACCCTGGAGTACTCCCCTTACGCTGGAGTACTCCCCTTACCCTGGAGTACTCCCCTTACCCTGGAGTACTCCCCTTACCCTGGAGTACTCCCCTTACCCTGGAGTACTCCCCTTACCCTGGAGTACTCCCCTTACCCTGGAGTACTCCCCTTATCCGAAACGTCCTTCAGGAACTCCCAAAGCACTTTACAGCCAATGAAGTACTTTTGAAGTGTAGTCACTGTTGTAATGTTGAAAATGCAGCAGCCAATTTGCGCACAGCAAGATCCCACAAACAGCAATGTGATAATGACCAGAGAATCTGCTTTTAGTGATGTTGGTTGAGGGATAAATATTGGCGCCGGGACACTGGGGAGAACTCCCCTGCTCTTCTTCAAATAGTGACCGTGGGATCTTTTACATCCACCTGAGGGCAGACAGGGCCTCGGTTTAACGTCTCAACCAAAAGACGCATCTCCAACAGTGCAGCGCTCCCTCAGTACTGACCCTCCGACAGTGCGGCACTCCCTCAGTACTGACCCTCCGACAGTGCGGCACTCCCTCAGTACTGACCCTCCGACAGTGTGGCACTCCCTCAGTACTGACCCTCCGACAGTGCGGCACTCCCTCAGTACTGACCCTCCGACAGTGCGGCACTCCCTCAGTACTGACCCTCCGACAGTGCAGCACTCCCTCAGTACTGACCCTCCAACAGTGCAGCACTCCCTCAGTATTGACCCTCCGACAGTGCGGCACTCCCTCAGTACTGACCCTCCGACAGTGCACTCCCTCAGTACTGCATTGGAAGTGTCAGCCTGGATTATGTGCTCAAGTCTCTGGAGTGGGGATTCTCTTGTTTGGAGTTACTGGAGTCTGAGAGAAAGGGCTGATGTGCACTTTGGATTGTTTTACTGGAAATGAACATACCAACTCTCCAAAAATTACTCCTCCTTTAAGTTATTTACACTTCTTGCAGATATAACTGTCACATTTTAATCCAAGTCAAACAGAAGCAGCAAAATCTCAGTGAGAAAACTGGGCGGAATGTTTACTTAGAGTCTTGTAGTGAGGAGCTGTCAATGTGGGAAACATTCCCACTGCATGGGAAGGGATCAATTACCTGCCCCCGGCAGAAGTACTTTCAACACAGAAACCTTTCTGGAATGGAGTCAAAGGCATCCCTGCAGGGCAACATTCAGCTGCAAAAATGTACAAAGCATTTCACCAACACCTGGAGTTCTTCAATAAGATGTTGAAGTACTCAACCCGACACTTTCCAGGGAAGTACACCAAGAATCAGGATCAATGGGACAGTCAGCACTTGGTATCCCAGACAGCAAAATGAACATGTTCTCCCAGATTTGATGGCTGATCTGTGCAGTTAGCTGGTCTCAGCCAACGTCATGGTGGGGTTTTAGAATCGGATTCAGTGCCCTCGAGATCAGGTTACTGTTCCCATCACCACCCATCAGCCCAACAAGCTGGCTTGGCTGAGACGTGCAGTACAGTTAAATAGCCAGCCAGCTCACACAGGGAGGAGGACCCCCCACAGGGGCTCAGAGTCTCCATGGAGTTACAGCCCAGCACCTTCAGGCAGGAGGCGGGGCACACTGCCATCTATCCGTGATACAAAGGACAAGCAGCAGTACACTGGGTTCAGAACACACCATTCCCATACAGACATCCATCGGCAGGTTATGTCGAAAGTATGGTGCATCCATGAACCACACTTCTAACTACCGATATTACTCAGGCTCAGGCCGAGTTCAGATACACTACATTACAACTGTGACTACACTTTTAAAGTACTTCACTGGCTGTAAAGCACTTTAGGACGTCCTGAGGTGGTGAAAGGTGCTGTATAAATGGGAGTTCTCTCTCTCTCTCATTACACTGCGCTCTGACAGACAGAGATTGGTTAAGTACATGTATTCTACAAGCTGTGGTTCAGTAACCTGGTGCAGAAATGTACCCTATGTTGGACACACTGCTTTGCTGGACTGTGTTTCCTTGCTGAATTCACACTATTAAAACAAACTGGTTAATGTGTAGCAGTGAATCAGTAAACTAGATGCAGGCTAGATATTTGGTTAACTGAAAAGAGTCAGTCAAGGAGCTCTCCTCCACACTCCCTCTATCTGCCTGAGAGTTTATATACACAGCTCACTGTCAGAGTATATATCAGTGCTGTCCCTGGGATTTCAGTGATGTATAAAGGTGTATATGTGCAATTTTCAAAGACTCTAGCCCAGCAGTATAATTATTGATTCTGTCCTTCCCAACGTGAGTTGTACCTGGTGAGAGTATTTGGAGCTGTATAACACATGATGGGCAATAAATGCTGGCCCTGCCAGCAACGCCCACATCCCATGAACAAATAAAAAAAACATGAGGGAAGTGCTGGTGGGAACAAAGTGAGAGCAATGTGAGAGGACACACAGGCAGTGTAACACGTATTGGCTGAAAGGATCCTTATCAATACAACAAATGGTGTGGTGAGAACCATGAGCAGCTGAGGGCATCACCACCTGCTACACATCAAACGTACCTGGGTCGATGCCATAAAGCTTTATCAGTCTGAACACCAGCTTACTCAAGACTTTCCGATTCATTTTATCCCATCTCAAATGTGACAGCTTTTCGTAACGCCTGCAAGAAAGTAATAGGATTATTGCAGCATAAGAATTACAGTGAAACACATCCTACACTGAATTCCCAATCTCAGCCTGGCTGCGTAAGATACTTCCAATGTGAAGGGGTGGACACAGGAAGACACGGCTGTCCAGTCTTCCCCCCTTTTGTTTATTCATTCTTGGTGGTGGACAATTACAACTAACGGGAGAAGGAGGCTCTATAAACATCCCCATCCTCAATGATGGCGGAGTCCAGCATGTGAGTGCAAAAGACAAGGCTGAAGCGTTTGCAACCATCTTCAGCCAGAAGTGCCGAGTGGATGATCCATCTCGGCCTCCTCCTGATATCCCCACCATCACAGAAGCCAGTCTTCAGCCACTCCACGTGATATCAAGAAACGGCTGAGTGCACTGGATACAGCAAAGGCTATGGGCCCCAACAACATCCCGGCTGTAGTGCTGAAGACTTGTGCTCCAGAACTAGCCAAGCTGTTCCAGTACAGCTACAACACTGGCATCTACCTGACAATGTGGAAAATTGCCCAGGTATGTCCTGTCCACAAAAAGTAGGACAAATCCAATCCGGCCAATTACCGCCCCATCAGTCTACTCTCAATCATCAGCAAAGTGATGGAAGGTGTCGTCGACAGTGCTATCAAGCGGCACTTACTCACCAATAACCCGCTCACCGATGCTCAGTTTGGGTTCCGCCAGGACCACTCGGCTCCAGACCTCATTACAGCCTTGGTCCAAACATGGACAAAAGAGCTGAATTCCAGGGGTGAGGTGAGAATGACAGTCCTTGACATCAAGGCAGCATTTGACCAAGTGTGGCACCAAGGAGCCCTAGTAAAAGTGAAGTCAATGGGAATCAGGGGGAAAACTCTCCAGTGGCTGGAGTCATACCTAGCACAAAGGAAGATGGTAGTGGTTGTTGGAAGCCAATCATCTCAGCCCCAGGACATTGCTGCAGGAGTTCCTCAGGGCAGTATCCTAGGCCCAACCATCTTCAGCTGCTTCATCAATGATCTTCCCTCCATCGTAAGGTCAGAAATGGGGATGTTCGCTGATGATTGCACAGTGTTCAGTTCCATTCGCAACCCCTCAAATAATGAAGCAGTCCGAGCCCGCATGCAGCAAGAATTGGACAACATCCAGGCTTGGGCTCATAAGTGCCAAGTAACATTCGCGCCAGACAAGTGCCAGGCAATGACCATCTCCAACAAGAGAGAGTCTAACCACCTCCCCTTGACATTCAACGGTATTGCCATCGCTGAATCCCCCACCATCAACATCCTGGGGGTCACCATTGACCAGAAGCTTAACTGGACCAGCCATATAAATACTGTGGCTACAAGAGCAGGTCAGAGGCTGGGTATTCTGCAGCGAGTGATTCACCTCCTGACTCCCCAAAGCCTTTCCACCATCTACAAGGCACAAGTCAGGAGTGTGATGGAATACTCTCCACTTGCCTGGATGAGTGCAGCTCCAACAACACTCAAGAAGCTCGACACCATCCAGGACAAAGCAGCCCGCTTGATTGGCACCCCATCCACCACCCTAAACATTCACTCCCTTTACCACCAGCGCACTGTAGCTGCAGTGTGTACCATCCACAGGATGCACTGCGGCAACTTGCCAAGGCTTCTTCGACAGCTCCTCCCAAACCCGTGACCTCTACCACCTAGAAGGACAAGAGCAGCAGGTACATGGGAACAACACCACCTGCACGTTCCCCTCCAAGTCACACACCATCCCGACTTGGAAATATATCGCCATTCCTTCATCGTTGCTGGGTCAAAATCATGGAACTCCCCTCCTAACAGCACTGTGGGAGAACCGTCACCACACGGACTGCAGCGGTTCAATTAGGGATGGGCAATAAATGCTGGCCTAGCCAGCGACGCCCACATCCCATGAACGAATAAAAAAAAATTCTTGGGATGTAAGAACTCTGCTTTCCTCCAACTTTGGCCTCATACACATCCCCCACTCCCTTCGCTCCACCATTGGCGGCCATGCCTTCACCTGCCTGGGCACTAAGCTTTGGAATTCCCTCCCTAAACCTCTCCGCCTCTCCCCTCCTTTAAGACGCTCCTTAAAACCTACCTCTTTGACCAAGCTTTTGCTCAACTTCCCTAATGTCTCTTTCCGTGGCTCGGTGTTAAATTTTGTCTGATTACGATCCTGTGAACTGCCTTAGAACATCTTACTACGTTAAAGGCACTATATTAGAGTCCATAGGATTAAAGGGACAGGCAGCATGGATACAAAATTGGTTAAAAGACAGAAAGCAAAGAGTAGAGGTGAATGGTTGTTTTTCGGACTGGAGGGAAGTATACAGTGGTGTTCCCCAGGGGTCAGTATTAGGACCACTGCTCCTTTTGATATACATTAATGACCTGGATTTGAATGTACAGGACACAATTTCCAAGTTTGCAGATGACACGAAACTCGGAAGTGTAGTGAACAATGTGGAGGATAGTAACAGACTTCAGGAGGACAGAGACAGACTGGTGAAATGGGCAGACACATGGCAGATGAAATTTAACACAGAGAAGTGTGAAGTGATACACTTTGATAGGAAGAATGAGGAGAGGCAACATACACGAATTCTAAAGGGGGTGCAGGAACAGAGGGACCTGAGGGTATATGGGCACAAATCTTTGAAGGTGGCAGGACAGGTTGAGAAGGCTGTTAAAAAAGCATACGGGATCCTGGGCTTTATTAATAGAGGCATAGAATACAAAAGCAAGGAAGTTATGCTGAACCTTTATAAAACACTGGTTAGGCCTCAGCTGAAGTATTGTGTTCAATTCTGGGCACCACACTTTAGGAAGGATGTGAAGGCCTTAGAGAGGGTGCAGAGGAGATTTACTAGAATGATTCCAGGGATGAGGGACTTCAGATATGTGGAGACACTGGAGAAGCTGGAATTGTTCTCCTTAGAACAGAGATGATTAAGAGGAGATTTGATCGAGGTGTTCAAAATCATGAACAGTTTTGATAGAGTAAATAAGGAGAAACTGTTTCCAGTGGCAGAAGGGTCGGTAACCAGAGGACACAGATTTAAGGTGATCGGCAAAAGAGCCAGAGGCGACATGAGGAAAAAAAAATTTACTCAGCGAGTTGTGATGATCTGGAATGCACTGCCTGAAAGGGCGGTGGAAGCAGATTCAATAATAACTTTCAAAAGGGAATTGGATAAATACTTGAAGGGAAAACATGTACAGGGCTCTTTCAAAGAGCTGACACAGGCACGATGGGCCAAATGGCCTCCTCCTGTGCTGGAACCATTCTATGATTCTATATAAATGTAAGTTGGTGTTGTTCATTTCTCAGAACCAAATGAATCAACGGTCCTTGTTGGACTAGAAATGTACTGAGGGACTTCAAGCAGTCCTGGCTCGGTACTGAAGAGTGCTCCTCACTCTCACCACATCCATTACCTTCATTCCAGTCTACCTGTGGATAGTTAAAATTACCCAGTATTATTTCTCTGTTCTTCTTACATATCTCTCTGAACTCTCTGTACATCTCCCTCCATCACATCTCAGCGGTGGCCTGTCATTCACACCCAGAACTGTTCCTTTCCCCTTCCTATCCATGTGGATTCTGTCCTAACACATCCCTCTTGGACATCCTTACATTCTAACGCTGTGATAGAATCCTTCACAAGCATTGTCACCCACCCACTTTTTCCTTATTATGTTATATCTCGGAATATGAAGTTCTCAGTGCTGTCCTGACCAAAACTGTGACTTGGTATAACATTACATCAGATCCCTCCATAGTTATTAATGTCTCCAACTCTCCAATTTTGTTTTGAATAATTTGTGCACTCACACTCATTCCAATTAACCCTGAATCCAAATTTTTGGAACACTAATGCTTACTCTTTTGCTTTGTTTTCTCATTTCATTTTGTTGTGTTTCTATCGCTCTCTGACTCAAAACCCTTTTCATTCCCTTTCTCCTCTGATAATAGTCTCATATCAGCTAAGCTTTCCACTTCTATTCAAACAGCTTTATTAATCCCGCTCTCCCACTTCGGTTTCAAACCTAGACCTTCCCCTCCACCACCCCCCTCACTGCTCTATTCACCTCTCCACAAGGACCTGGGGCCATTCTGGTTGAGGTGAAGTCTGTCCCTGTGGCAAATGGAGTTCAATGTAGACAAATGTGAGGTCATCCACTTTGGATCAAAAAAGGATAGAACAGGGTACTTTCTAAATGGTAAAAAGTTAAAAACAGTGGATGTCCAAAGGGACCTAGGGGTACAGGTACATAGATCATTGAAGTGTCATGAACAGGTGCAGAAAATAATCATAGAATCATAGAAGTTACAACATGGAAACAGGCCCTTCGGCCCAACATGTCCATGTCGCCCAGTTTATACCACTAAGCTAGTCCCAATTGCCTGCACTTGGCCCATATCCCTCTATACCCATCTTACCCATGTAACTGTCCAAATGCTTTTTAAAAGACAAAATTGTACCCGCCTCTACTACTGCCTCTGGCAGCTCGTTCCAGACACTCACCACCCTTTGAGTGAAAAAATTGCCCCTCTGGACCCTTTTGTATCTCTCCCCTCTCACCTTAAATCTATGCCCCCTCGTTATAGACTCCCCTACCTTTGGGAAAAGATTTTGACTATCGACCTTATCTATGCCCCTCATTATTTTATAGACTTCTATAAGATCACCCCTAAACCTCCTACTCTCCAGGGAAAAAAGTCCCAGTCTGTCTAACCTCTCCCTGTAAGTCAAACCATCAAGTCCCGGTAGCATCCTAGTAAATCTTTTCTGCACTCTTTCTAGTTTAATAATATCCTTTCTATAATAGGGTGACCAGAACTGTACACAGTACTCCAAGTGTGGCCTCACCAATGCCCTGTACAACCTCAACAAGACATCCCAACTCCTGCATTCAATGTTCTGACCAATGAAACCAAGCATGCCGAATGCCTTCTTCACCACCCTATCCACCTGTGACTCCACTTTCAAGGAGCTATGAACCTGTACTCCTAGATCTCTTTGTTCTATAACTCTCCCCAACGCCCTACCATTAACGGAGTAGGTCCTGGCCCGATTCGATCTACCAAAATGCATCACCTCACATTTAGCTAAATTAAACTCCATCTGCCATTCATCGGCCCACTGGCCCAATTGATCAAGATCCCGTTGCAATCCCAGATAACCTTCTTCACTGTCCACAATGCCACCAATCTTGGTGTCATCTGCAAACTTACTAACCATGCCTCCTAAATTCTCATCCAAATCATTAATATAAATAACAAATAACAGCGGACCCAGCACCGATCCCTGAGGCACACCGCTGGACACAGGCATCCAGTTTGAAAAACAACCCTCTACAACCACCCTCTGTCTTCTGTCGTCAAGCCAATTTTGTATCCAATTGGCTACCTCACCTTGGATCCCATGAGATTTAACCTTATGTAACAACCTACCATGCGGTACCTTGTCAAATGCTTTGCTGAAGTCCATGTAGACCACGTCTACTGCACAGCCCTCATCTATCTTCTTGGTTACCCCTTCAAAAAACTCAATCAAATTCGTGAGACATGATTTTCCTCTCACAAAACCATGCTGACTGTTCCTAATTAGTCCCTGCCTCTCCAAATGCCTGTAGATCCTGTCCCTCAGAATACCCTCCAACAACTTACCCACTACAGATGTCAGGCTCACTGGTCTGTAGTTCCCAGGCTTTTCCCTGCCGCCCTTCTTAAACAAAGGCACAACTTTATATCTAGAGGACGAGAGTACAAGGGGGCAGAAGTTATGCTGCAGCTATACAAAACCCTGGTTAGACCGCACCTGGAGTACTGTGAGCAGTTCTGCGCACCGCACCTTCGGAAGGACATATTGGCCTTGGAGGGAGTGCAGCGTAGGTTTACTAGAATGATACCCGGACTTCAAGGGTTAAGTTACGAGGAGAGATTACACAAATTGGGGTTGCATTCTCTGGAGTTTCGAAGGTTAAGGGGTGATCTGATCGAAGTTTATAAGATATTAAGGGGAACAGATAGGGTGGATAGAGAGAAACTATTTCCGCTGGTTGGGGATTCTAGGAGTAGGGGGCACAGTCTAAAAATTAGAGCCAGACCTTTCAGGAGCGAGATTAGAAAACATTTCTGCACACAAAGGGTGGTAGAAGTTTGGAACTCTCTTCCGCAAACGGCAATTGATACTAGCTCAATTGCTAAATTTAAATGTGAGATAGATAGCTTTTTGGCAACCAAAGGTATTAAGGGATATGGGCCAAAGGCGGGTATATGGAGTTAGATCACAGATCAGCCATGATCTTATCAAATGGCGGAGCAGGCACAAGGGGCTGAATGGCCTCCTCCTGTTCCTATGCTTTCTATTGGTCCAGAACTGGCTCCAAAGCCCCAAGAATATGAACCCTTCACTCTTGCACCAGCCCTACATCCACAGGGACATGAGATAGAGAAACAAGGACATTGGTTTGGCTGCAGGATTGTGGGACGTTCTGGGCATCTCGTTAGAGGAAGAGAAAATGGCACAGTGAAGATTCACCAGAATGACATCAGGAATGAGAAGCTAAAGAAAAGCTTGAAAAGATGGGGCTTATAAAGGCTTTGATAAGATGGTTTCAAAATTAGGAAATATTTTGAGAGAATAAACCTAATTCCTTCTAAGCATTATATTTTTGTGCCCAGTTAACAAATTGGTGATCACATTAAAGTAGCCCACAGAGGAATTTACACAAACATTAATCGTCATGCCAACACAGGGTGCACAGGAAATGAAAGCCACATGAGGCCTGTGAACTCAGGCTCGATGACAGCTTTGAAGAGGCTGAGCAAATCATTCTAATGCACTCGCGACACTTCCAGTCAAACAGTTAATCACTCTCAGAGAAGGAGGGGGCATTTATGAACCACCCCCATCCCCCCATCCCCTCACCCACCACTCTCACACTTCCTTCAGATCTAACACAGCTCTGCTAACACAGCTCTGCTGCGATGAGCTCTCATATGGAATGACCTCAGGAGCTCCGTTCTAAATATAGAGTCAAAGTCGATAACTGTCCCTTTACAGATGGTACTTTACACCGTCAATAATCAACACCAAACAAAGCTACCAAACACTTTGTTAAACAACAAAAAAAAACACATAACTCCCACTCCCATGGTCTAATCTTAAAGACAATGGCTGATCGACCAGGAGCTGAAGGTCACAGGTTCAATGCTTGGTCCGTGCTTGGTCCGTTTGGGGAGGTTCACAGAGGAAAGTCACCCCATGGAACTGGAAGCCAGCAAGATCAAAAACACAGCACCTCCGGAGGAGGAGGGAACAAAAGAAAAACAAAGCAAGATAATGGGCAAAAGAATCAGGGGGGAGATAAGGACAAATGTTTTTACACAGCGAGTTGCTGTGATCCGGAATGCACTGCCTGAAAGGGCGGTGGAAGCAGATTAAATAGTAACTTTCAAAAGGGAACTGGTTAAAAACAATGAAGGGAAAAAATTTACAGGGCGATGGGGAAGTGCAGGGCAGTGGGACAAATTGAACAGCTCATTCAAACAGCTGGTAGAGGCTTGATGGGCCGAATGGCCTCTTCCTGTGCTGTACGTACTATGATACGATGATGTGGTGGAGTTTGTTCTATTGATACAGTATATGATGGAGTTTGTTATATTGATAGAATGTAAGGTGGAGTTTGTTTTATCAATACTGTATATGATGGAGTTGGTTTTATTGATAGAATATATGATGGAGTTTGTTTTATTGATACAGTATATGATGGAGTTTGTTTTATTGATACAGTATATGATGGAGCTTGTTATATTAATACAGTACATGATGCAGTTTGTTTTATTAATAGTGTATGATGGAGCTTGTTTTATTGATACAGTATATGGTGGAGATTGTTTTATTGATAGTATATGCTGGAGTTTGTTTTATTGATACAGTGTATGGTGGAGTTTGTTTTATTGATACAGTATATGCTGGAGTTTGTTTTATTGATACAGTGTATGGTGGAGTTTGTTTTAATACAGTATATGAAGGAGTTTGTTTTATTGATACAATATATGGTGGAGTTTGTTTTAGTACAGTATATGATGGAGTTTGTTGTATTGATAGAATGTATGGTGGAGCTTGTTTTATCAATACTGTATATGATGGAGTTGGTTTTATTGATAGAATATATGATGGAGTTTGTTTTATTGATACAGTATATGAAGGAGTTTGTTTTATTGATACAGTATATGAAGGAGTTTGTTTTATTGATACAGTATATGGTGGAGTTTGTTTTATTGATACAGTGTATGGTGGAGTTTGTTTTAATACAGTATATGAAGGAGTTTGTTTTATTGATACAGTATATGAAGGAGTTTGTTTTATTGATACAGTATATGGTGGAGTTTGTTTTATTGATACAGTATATGGTGGAGTTTGTTTTAGTACAGTATATGATGGAGTTTGTTGTATTGATAGAATGTATGGTGGAGCTTGTTTTATTGATACAGTATATGATGGAGTTTGTTTTATTGATACAGTATATGATGGAGTTTGTTTTATTGATACAGTATATGATGGAGTTTGTTTTATTGATACAGTATCGGATGGAGTTTGTTTTATTGATACAGTGTATGATGTAGTTTGTTTTACTGATACAGTACATGATGGAGTTTGTTTTATTGATACAGTATCGGATGGAGTTTGTTTTATTGATACAGTATATGATGGAGTTTGTTTTATTGATACAGTATCGGATGGAGTTTGTTTTATTGATACAGTATATGATGGAGTTTGTTTTATTGATACAGTATATGATGGAGTTTGTTTTATTGATACAGTATCGGATGGAGTTTGTTTTACTGATACAGTATATGGTGGAGTTGTTAGACTACATGAGCTATCGAAGGGAGTGCGATGTGAGCAGTCGAGTGGGCTTCACCTCGGTGTATTATTAAAGGGTATGGCCTTCTTCTGTGCTGTCAGATTCAATGATTCTATGAAAGTTGCATCAATAGGCTGTGAGCACCTTTACAGCGTCAGAGTTCAGTACAGTTGAGAATGACCTCTGACCCATCAGCCCATCCTCAGATAGAAACCTACTGCATCTTTCTGACTCATAAATGAGTCGAGTTTCCTCTCCACCACCTTACTCAGAGTCCGTTCCAGGTACCCATCTCCATGAAGAAGGGATTCCTAACATCAGCCCATATCCTGCTTTCTCCCAATCTGTCCCTGTGTCCCCTTGTCCTGCAGTTGTGGTTTAACTTCAAACAGTGACTCGGGTATAACCCTTTCCTATTCCTCTTCGTACCTTGAAATGCTCTTCCATTGCTCTCAGTGCAGTACTGGAGAACAGACCCCCAACCGCTGACCTTAGCCAATCGGCACATTTCACTTGGAATTGTTGCGATTTAGTTGGGAGCCAGCAGACCTCTCCGTGTAACGTAAAAGCAGCTGCTTCGACTCGATCTCCTCCTCTCTCGTTGCCTTTCTTTCAAGGCTAAAGAGTTTGAGTTTTTCCAATCAATTGTCCTGCTAAATTCAGTGCAAATGTATATAAATAAGCTCTGTGCAAATCAGTTAATAGTGCAGCACCGACTCAACTCCTTTCTTTGTCTCAGGCATCAGATGAGATCAAAGAAACTCTTTATGCAGGGCTGTCAGAGACAGGCTGCAGAAAAGACCACGTTGGCCTCTGATCATCAGCCAGCAGATCCTCTGCATCAGTGGGCTCTGCTTTTCCATTCGAAATTTATACTTCCTAAAGACACAGTCCGACAGCTCCTGAAGCTAGCGCCGATTAGGAGCTGTGACTGTTTAAACCCCATCTCCAATGGCAGGTGTTGAAATAGTTTAGGTTGGACAAATGTCATTTTACATTTTTTTCCGGTTCAATATTTTCTAAACCACACTGATAGTGAGTGCGGTTTATACAATGTGACATCTAACCAAACAGAACAGGTTCCATCCCACGACTGTACACAATATATACAATTGGCGCTAGAGGGATAAACAGCACCAGAAGGAGAAACAGCAAATTGCATTTATATCGCGTCTTTAACGTAGAAAAACATCCCAAGGTGCTTCACAGGAATGATTTTCAACCAAAATTTGACACTGAGCCACATAAGGAGATATTAGGACAGGTGACCAAAAGCTTGGTCAAAGAGGTAGGTTTTAAGGAGCATCTTAAAGGAGGAGAGAGAGGTAGAGAGGCGGAGAGGTTTAGGGAGGGAATTCCAGAGCTTAGTGTCTAGGCAGCTGAAGGCACGGCCGCCAATGGTGGAACGATTGAATTCGGGTGGAATTGGAGGAGCGCAGAGATCTCGGAGGGTTGTAGGGCTAGAGGAGATTACAGAGATAGGGAGGGGCGAGGGCATGGAGTGATTTGAAAACAAGGATGAGGATTTTAAAATCGAGGCGTTCCCGGACTGTGAGTCAGTGTACGTCAACGAGCACAGGGGTGGTGGATGAAGTGGACTTGGTGCGAGTTAGGATATGGACAGCAGAGTTTTGGATGAGCTCAAGGGTATGGAGGGGGGGGGAAGATGGGAGGTTGGCCAGGAGAGCATTGGAATAGTCAAGTTTGGAGGTGGCAAAGGCATGGATGAGGGTTTCAGCAAATGAGCTGAGGCAGGGGCGGAGACGGACGATGTTATGGAGGTGAAAGTAGGTGGTCTTAGTGGTAGAACGGATATGTGGTCAGAAGCTTATCTCAGGGTCAAATAGGACGCCAAGGTTGCAAACAGTCTGGTTCAGCTTCAGACAGGGAGAGGGATGGAGTTAGGGAACGGAGTTTGTGACGGAGACTAAAGACAATGGGTTTGGTCTTCCCAATATTTAGTTGGAGCAAATTTTTGCTTAGCCAGTACTGGATGTCGGACAAATGTGACTAATGAGAGACAGTGGAGGGAGGTTATGGTGAGGTAGAGCTGGGTGTCGTCAGCATACATGTGGAACCTGAAGTGTTTTCGGTTGATGGCACTGAGGAGCAGCATGTAGATGAGAAATAGGTGGGGGATACAGTACCGGAAGGATATACAGTACTTGAGGGATGCAGAGTACATTGAGAACATATAGTACTACAGGAGTATACGGTATCAGAGGGATATACAGTACTACAGGAGTATACGGTACCAGAGGGATATACAGTACTACAGGAGTATACGGTACCAGAGGGATATACAGTACTACAGGAGTATACGGTATCAGAGGGATATACAGTACTACAGGAGTATACGGTATCAGAGGGATATACAGTACTACAGGAGTATACGGTACCAGAGGGATATACAGTACTACAGGAGTATACGGTACCAGAGGGATATACAGTACTACAGGAGTATACGGTACCAGAGGGATATACAGTACTACAGGAGTATACGGTACCAGAGGGATATACAGTACTACAGGAGTATACGGTACCAGAGGGATATACAGTACTACAGGAGTATACGGTATCAGAGGGATATACAGTACTACAGGAGTATACGGTACCAGAGGGATATACAGTACTACAGGAGTATACGGTACCAGAGGGATATACAGTACTACAGGAGTATACGGTACCAGAGGGATATACAGTACTACAGGAGTATACGGTACCAGAGGGATATACAGTACTACAGGAGTATACGGTATCAGAGGGATATATCGTACTACAGGAATATACGGTACCAGAGGGATATACAGTACTACAGGAATATACGGTACCAGAGGGATATACAGTACTACAGGAGTATACGGTACCAGAGGGATATACAGTACTACAGGAATATACGGTACCAGAGGGATATACAGTACTACAGGAGTATACGGTACCAGAGGGATATACAGTACTACAGGAGTATACGGTACCAGAGGGATATACAGTACTACAGGAGTATACGGTACCAGAGGGATATACAGTACTACAGGAATATACGGTACCATAGGGATATACAGTACTACAGGAATATACGGTACCAGAGGGATATACAGTACTACAGGAGTATACGGTACCAGAGGGATATACAGTACTACAGGAATATACGGTACCAGAGGGATATACAGTACTACAGGAGTATACGGTATCAGAGGGATATACAGTACTACAGGAGTATATGGTATCAGAGGGATATACAGTACTACAGGAGTATATGGTATCAGAGGGATATACAGTACTACAGGAGTATACGGTACCAGAGGGATATACAGTACTACAGGAATATACGGTACCAGAGGGATATACAGTACTACAGGAGTATACGGTACCAGAGGGATATACAGTACTACAGGAGTATACGGTACCAGAGGGATATACAGTACTACAGGAGTATACGGTACCAGAGGGATATACAGTACTACAGGAGTATACGGTATCAGAGGGATACATATTAGTAAAGGAATACATAGTACAACAGGGACATACAGTACGAGGTGGATATACAGTACTGGAGGTACTGGTAAATCTGCAGGACACTGGTAAAGGACCTTGGCTGACTCTTTCCTTCCTACCCCAGGGCCCTAAGCCCAATTGTAGCTTCCTTGTGTCAGCCTGTCTCAGATCAACTGGCTTAATAGAGTAGTGCTGGAGCCTGCAGTTGGTGTGCTTTAATACCAGTCCTACACCTGGCACTGCCTTTACCCATGGCCAAGCGGGGGAGCTGTTAAGTATCTCTGGGTGATTGCCGGTGGGCTCTGAGAGCGACCGTACCTTCGGATGTCTCTAGTATTGACAGCTGAGTCGCACCAGGAATCCAGCACCTGCAGCAGGTGATGCTGTAACTCTGGATATTCAGCCACGTAGGCCTCCACCAGGCTCGTTTTATCCTGAAGGAGCAGTGGAATACAGATCTGTGCCAAGAAAAAAAAACTGAGTGAGAAATGGCTTTTTATTGTATGGAGAATGAAGGCCGGTGAAAGGGCAGTTTAGGGCCTGAGGACCTGAGCCCAGTGAACAAGAGACAGTTTGTGAAGGTGTACCTCCGTATAACCCCTCCCCGACATCACGGACCACACGAGTTTCATTTTCCGCTTGGCGGAAACAGAGTTACACAGAATGTACAGCACAGAAACAGGCCATTCGGCCCAACTGGTCTGTGCTGGTGTTTATGCTCCACATGAACCTCCTCCCACCTTTCTTCATCTAACCCTATCAGCATACCCTTCTATTCCATTCTCCCTCGTGCTTATCTAGCTTCCCCTTAAAGGCATCTAACGCCTCAACTACCCCTTATGGTAGCAAGTTCCACTCTCTGGGTAAACATGTTTCTCCTGAATTCCCTATTGGATTTATTAGTGACTATCTTATATTTATGCCCCCTAGTTCTGGTCTCCCCCACAAGTGGAAACATCTTGTCTACATCTACCCTATCGAACCCCTTCATAATTTTAAAGATCTCCATCAAGTCACCCCCTCAGTCTTCTCTTTTTTTTAAAGAAGAGAAAAAATACCTCCTATTTTGGACCTTCGATGAAAATTCGCAATTACATTTTGCTCCCTGGTAAAAGAGCATCTTACAGGGGTTTATAGAGGGGCCAGGGTACCAAGCAGGAGTGGGAGGAAGAAGGAAGGAGAGATCGATTTTTAGGAGGCAGGAAAAGCATCAGCAAGACAAAGTGGTTCTGGGAGAGAGTTCCAGAGGGCAGGGGTGTAACAGCTGAATGGTGGGCCTCTGGTGAGGGAGCAGTGGGGCCAGTGTTAGAAGCGAGGTCATACAATCATACAGCACAGGAGAAGGCCATTCAGTCCATCATGCCTGTGCCAGCTCTTTGAAAGAGCTATCCAATTAGTCCCACTCCCTGATCTTTCCCCAGAGCCCTGCAAATTTCTCCTTTTCCCTTTTGAAAGTTATTATTGAAATCAATGGGAATCAGGGGGAAAACTCTCCAGTGGCTGGAGTCATACCTAGCACAAAGGAAGATGGTAGTGGTTGTCGGAGGCCAATCATCTCAGCTCCAGGACATTGCTGCAGGAGTTCCTCAGGGCAGTGTCCTAGGCCCAACCATCTTCAGCTGATTCATCAATGATCTTCCCTCCATCATAAGGTCAGAAATGGGGATGTTCGCTGATGATTGCAGTGTTCAGTTCCATTCACAACCACTCAGATAATGAAGCAGTCCGAGCCCGCATGCAGCAAGACCTGGACAACATCCAGGCTTGGGCTGATAAGTGGCAAGTAACATTCGCGCCAGGCAATGACCATCTCCAACAACAGAGAGTCTAACCACCTCCTCTTGACATTCAATGGCATTACCATCGCCGAATCCCCCACCATCAACATCCTGGGGGTCACCATTGATCAGAAACTTAACTGGACCAGCCATATAAATACTGTGGCTACAAGAGCAGGTCAGAGGCTGGGTATTCTGCAGCGAGTGACTCACCTCCTGACTCCCCAAAGTCTTTCCACCATCTACCAGGCACAAGTCAGGAGTGTGATGGAATACTCTCCACTTGCCTGGATGAGAGCAGCTCCAACAACACTCAAGAAGCTCGACACCATCCAGGACAAAGCAGCCCGCTTGATTGGCACCCCATCCACTCACTCCCTTCACCACCGGGGCACTGTGGCTGCAGTGTGCACCATCCACAGGATGCACTGCAGCAACTCACCAAGGTTTCTTCGACAGCACCTCCCAAACCCGCGACCTCTACCACCTAGAAGGACAAGGGCAGCAGGCACATGGGAACAACACCACCTGCACGTTCCCCTCCAAGTCACACACCGTCCTGACTTGGAAATATATCGCCGTTCCTTCATCGTCGCTGGGTCAAAATCCTGGAACTCCCTTCCTAACAGCACTGTGGGAGAACCTTCACCACACGGACTGCAGCGGTTCAAGAAGGCGGCTCACCACCACCTTCTCAAGGGCAATTAGGGATGGGCAATAAATGCCGGCCTCGCCAGCGACGCCCACATCCCATGAACGAATTTTAAAAAAATCTGCTTCCACCGCCCTTTCAGGCAGTGCATTCCAGATCAGAACAACTCACTGCGTAAAAACATTTCTCCTCTTCTCCCCCCTGAGTTTTTTTGCCGATCATCTTAAATCTGTGTCCTCTGGTTACCAACCCTCCCACCGCTGGGAACACTTTCTCCTTATTTACTCTATCAATACCATTCATGATTTTGAACACCTCGATCAAATCTCCCCTTAACCTTCTATGCTCTGAGAACAATCCCAGCTTCTCCAGTCTCTCCAGTTGGAGGGACAGAAAGTGCCAACTGGAGCACAGGGATGGACAAAAATGTTGGGCAGGACCATGGAGGGAAATGAAGAGGAGGAGCCTGAAATCAATTCACTGGGGTACAAAGAGCCAATGTAGTTTGGTGAGGGTGGAGTGATGGGTTTGTGAGAGTCTGTGTGGGAATGGTTCCAGCAGTAGAGTTCAGAATCAGCTGAAGGCAAAGAGAATGAGAAATGTGTTTAATGATGGCGTGAATTCCAGCTGTGGAGGGAATGACAGAGGCACAAGCAGGAGTGGCCTAGAAGTACAGTTCACTTCCATAAGTGGATTGAGACTGGCAAACTCACTTCACATAGTACATCCTCCAAAAACACGTCAGATTCCACGTGTACGCTGACGACACCCAGCTCTACCTCACCACCACCTCCCTCAACCCCTCCACTGTCTCTGATTTGTAGTGCTGCTTGTCCGACATCTGATATTGGATGAGCAAATATTTCCTCTAATTAAATATTGGGGAGACCTTTGGTCCCCGCCACAAACTCCGTTCCCTAACCACCGACTCCATCCCTCTCCCTGGCCACTGTCTGAGGCTGAACCAGACTGGTCGCAACCTTGGCGTCCTATTTGACCCTGAGATGAACTTCCGACTACATATCCACTCCATCACCAAGACCGCCTACTTCCACCTCCGTAACATCACCCGTCTCCACCCCTGCCTCAGCTCATCTGCTGCCGAGACCCTCATACATGCCTTTGTTACCTCCAGATTCGACTATTCCAACGCTCTCCTGACCGGTTTCCCACCTTCCACCCTCTAAACTTGAGCTCATCCAAAGCTCTGCTGCCCGCATCCTAACTCGTACCAAGTCCCGTTCACCCCTCACCCCTGTGCTCGTTGACCTACATTGGCTCCTGGTCCGGGAACGCCTCGATTTTAAAATTCTCATCCTTGTTTTCAAATCCCTCCATGGCCTCGCCCCTCCCAATCTCTGTAACCTCCTCCAGCCCTACAATCCTCCGAGATCTCTGGAATTCCCTCCCTAAATCTCCCAGCCTCTCTACCTCTCTCTCCTCCCTTAAAACCTCCCTCTTTGACCAAGCTTTTGGTCACCTGTCCTAATATCTCCTTATGTGGCTCGATGTCAAATTTTGTCTGATAATCGCTCCTGTGAAGCACCTTGGGACATTTCACTATGTTAAAGGTGCTGTATACGCAAGGTGTTGTTGTTATAGGATGTTTGCAGCCAGAGAAGACAACTTGCAATTATAGAAAACCTTTAATGTAGGAGAATGTCCCAAGGCGCTTCACAGAAGCAAAATCATAAAAATGGACACAGAGTCAAAGGAGATATCAGGAGTAGATTTTAAGCAGTCTTAAAAGAGAGAAAGGTGGAGAGGTTTAGGGAGGGAATTCCAGACCGTGCGCCTCGATGGCTGAAGGCATGGCTGCCAATGATGGGGTAAATGAAGTGGGGGATGCACAAGAGGCCAGAGTTGGAAGAGGGGTGTAGGGCCGGAGGAGGTTACAGAGATAGGGAGAGGCGAGGTCATGGAAGGGTTTCAAAACAAGGATGAGAACTTTAAAATCGAGGCGTTCCCAAACCGGGA
Organism: Heptranchias perlo; assembly: GCF_035084215.1. Lineage (NCBI taxonomy): Eukaryota > Metazoa > Chordata > Chondrichthyes > Hexanchiformes > Hexanchidae > Heptranchias > Heptranchias perlo. The sequence goes on from NW_027138646.1 coordinate 883,934, forward strand.
GCCAATGTAGGTCAGCGAGCACAGGGGTGATGGGAGAACGGGACTTGGTGCGAGTTAGGATACGGGCAGCAGAGTTTTGGATGAGCTCAAGTTTATGGAGGGTGGAAGGTGGGAGGCCGGTCAGGAGAGCATTGGAATAATCTAGTCTGGAGGTAATAAAAGCATGGATGAGGGTTGCAGCAGTAGATAAGCTGAGGCAGGGGTGGAGACGGGCGATGTTACGGAGGTGGAAGTAGGCGTCTTGGTGATGGAGCAGATGTGTGATCAGGAGCTCATCTCAGGGTCAAATAGGACATCAAGGTTGCGAACAGTCTGGTTCAGCCTCAGACAGTGGTCAGGGAGAGGGATGGAGTCGGTGGATGGGGAACAGAGTTTGTTTCGGGGACCGAAGACAATGGCTTCGGTCTTCCCAATATTTAATTGGAGGAACTTGCAGTTCGTCCAATACTGGATGTCGGAAGCAGTGAGACAAATCAGAGGCAGTGGAAGGGTAGAAGGAGCTGTTGGAGAGGTAAAGCTGGGTGTCAGTGTACATGTGGAACCTGACACTATGTTCAAACTCCGAGATGAAAGGCTGGTATGTTAAGCCATTGCTCCATATCTCATTATGCAAGGCACAAAAGGACATTGAACTGGGAGTGCGCTTATGGGCTGATGTGTCCAGTTGCTGCCAGAGCCTTGGAAACATTGAGCTTGTCAACAACAGCAAGCATCATTTTCTCGCCCCCTCCCCCACACACAGTTCTGCACTAAACACTACCTCAGTCCTCCTTAAGTCCTAACTCTAACGACAGGTAAGAAACAGATTTGGATTTTTCTGTACACAATGAATTCAGTTAAGCTGCTTCACCAACATACTGAACTTCACATTGCTCTGAGCCTGAAGATTTATATTCAGCAAACGGAGTGACTGGGAATTGTTTGAAGGTTACGCTCTCCTCTTCCTAACTCCAGCAGTTTGCTTACCTCCTCCATGTCCAGCTGTGACTGCAGGTTCAACTTTATACTCAGTAACGCAGCCTGTGGATCAAGGAGACAAATGCATTCAGGATCTCAACCATTGCCACTGATAGTTTAACAATAAACATTGCGGTCTAACAGTAAGTGATCATACACCCTTTGTTTAATACAGAGATGCTCAGCGTTTTCTCCTGAGTGTGACAGTGTGAATGTGTTACTGAGGATAGTGGGTATGTGCCACAGAGCCTCCCGTTAGCCGGTCCCCACTCCCTAAATTCATGATGTGGAGATGCCGGTGATGGACTGGGGTTGACAATTGTAAACAATTTTACAACACCAAGTTATAGTCCAACAATTTTTATTTGAAATCTACAAGCTTTCGGAGGCTTCCTCCTTCGTCAGGTAAATGTCATGATTGTTTATTGTATCATTGGGGGTGGGGGAGAGGGGGCACCGAACAGTGGCCAGAGAAATAAACTGGAGCGTGAATTATCAGGGACTCGTGGTGTCAGCTGTGGCTCAGTGGGGAGCACTCTCACCTCTTGAGTCAATCCACACACCAGAAACTTGAGCACATAATCCAGGAGGACACTCCAGTGCAGTACTGAGGGAGCGCTGCACTGTCGGATGGTCAGTACTGAGGGAGTGCTGCACTGTCGGAGGGTCAGTACTGAGGGAGTGCTGCACTGTCGGAGGGTCAGTACTGAGGGAGCGCTGCACTGTCGGAGGGTCAGTACAGAGGGAGCGCTGCACTGTCGGAGGGTCAGTACAGAGGGAGCGCTGCACTGTCGGAGGGTCAGTACTGAGGGAGCGCTGCACTGTCGGAGGGTCAGTACTGAGGGAGCGCTGCACTGTCGGAGGGTCAGTACTGAGGGAGCGCTGCACTGTCGGAGGGTCAGTACTGAGGGAGCGCTGCACTGTCGGAGGGTCAGTACTGAGGGAGCGCTGCACTGTCGGAGGGTCAGTACTGAGGGAGCGCTGCACTGTCGGAGGGTCAGTACTGAGGGAGCGCTGCACTGTCGGAGGGTCAGTACTGAGGGAGCGCTGCACTGTCGGAGGGTCAGTACTGAGGGAGCGCTGCACTGTCGGAGGGTCAGTACTGAGGGAGCGCTGCACTGTCGGAGGGTCAGTACTGAGGGAGCGCTGCACTGTCGGAGGGTCAGTACTGAGGGAGCGCTGCACTGTCGGAGGGGCAGTACTGAGGGAGCGCTGCACTGTCGGAGGGGCAGTACTGTGGGAGTGCTGCACTGTCGAAGGTGCCATCTTTCGGATGAGATGTTAAACCGAGGCCCCATCTGCCCTCTCAGGTGGATGTAAAAGTTTCCATGGCACTATTCGAAGAAGGGCAGGGGGAGTTCTCCCCAATGTCCTGGTCAATATTTATCCCTCAACCAATATCATTAAGACAGATTATCATATTGCTGCTATCTGGATAAGTACTTGAAAGGAAAAAAATTGCAGGGCTACAGGGATAGGACGGGGGAGTGGGACTAGCTGGATTGCTCTTGCATAGAGCCGGCACATACTCGATGGGCCGAATGGCCTCCTTCCGTGCTGTAACCTTTCTATGATTCTACTATGATTGTGGGATCTTGCTGTGCACAAATAGGCTGCCGCGTTTCCTCCATTACAACAGTGACTGCACTTCAAAAAGTACTTCATAGGTTGTAAAGTACTTAGTGACGTCCTGAGGTCGTGACAGGCGGTATATAAATGCACATCTTTCTCTCTCAATGACTCAATGGAGAGAAGCACAGTCACAAGCATGGGAAGGGGAGAAAATAATTGCTGATTTGTCCACTTTTTTAACACAAGTAGTTTATATTTTATACATCAATATACCCCACCCTCATTATCGCCTCTCAGTTATAACATTCTCTCTGTAACGTTCCCCACCTTGATGAAATCTTCGCATTTGCTATCAACCACCATCACACTGTAGATCATGCAGGGTTTTTAATTCCAATTTAGGCAGACTAACAGCTAAAGAATCCAAAAGCTTTGACTAAGATACATTCTCGAGTGCCATGTGGCAGTGGGAGGGCAGTGAGTGGATTCCTACCCACAGTTCCCAGTCCGGGAAGCTCCTGAGTTTTCCAGGGTGTGAGTGGGAGGTGCCGAGCAGCGAGAAAAACTCGGACTGGCGTCGGAATGATGGGGCAGATCCTGAATGCAGCGTCAGAGCAGCTCGTGTCTCGAGGTGAATCAGTGCAGGCAACGCCCCTCACCATCTCAGAGCAGCTCGTCTCCCCAGCGTCTCCCAATGTCACAGTGAGGAGCTGCTCCACAGCCAAGCATTGACACCATGGAAACAGGTTCAGGCAGGGAAAGCCCTTCAGCCCATCCAGCCCACCCATCCACCCTTGGCATATCTCTAACAAACCTGAGTCCCATTTGTTGATACGAACCTGTCTCGCTCCTGCTTGAAACCCATTAGGTTTCTTGTCCCACCACCTGTGCCAGTAATCTGTTCCACATACTCACCACCCTTTTAGTAAAACACTTCCTCCTGCATTTCCTATTTTCTTTTGTTGTCCTTAATTTGTAAATAAGACCCTTGCACTTAAATTCTGGATATGGCATCCATGAGTTTATTGTGGATGATTGTATTGATATCATGGCCCTGACGGAAACCTGGCTGACGAGTGATGACACCTTCCCCCTTAATGAAGTCTCTCCACCTGGCTATATCTTCCACCACTTGCCCTACCCAGACCGCCGTGGTGACGGTATGGCCCTTATCACTAAATCACACCTTGGTCTGTCCCCCTACTCCTCTGGTACCTTCTCTTCCTTTGAGCATCTCACCTTGTTCCACCCCTCTCACCTCTCCCTTAAAATCCTCGTTCTCTGCCGCCCACCCAAGTTTCTCACCGAGATATCTTCACTGCTTTCCTCCCTCAGCCTCTGCACCGAGCGACTTCTCATCCTCAGTGATTTCAACCTCCATCTCAACTCATCATGCTCTCTCTCCTCTGAGTTCACTGCCCTCCTATCCTCCCTCAATCTCTCCCTCTATATAAACTCCCCTACCCATATTCACGACCACCCCCTTGAGCTTGCCATCTCACATGGCCTCTCTACTCTTGTCGTGTCAATCACAGATAAGGCCGTCTCTGATCACTTCCTTGTATCCCTCTCCACCCACATCCTCGTTCTCCCTCCCAATCCCACTTCCTTCTGTGTTCGCCCCTGGAATAAACTCTCCCACAAGTCACTTACAATCGCACTTTCCAGTTCCTAACTCTCCAGCCTTTGGCCCTCCATTCACCACGACATTTCTGCAGCTACCGATCTGCTCAATCACACCCTCACCTCCACCTTTGATGCCCTTGTCCCCATTAAAACCATTACTCTCTCTCATCCTGGTGGTTCCCCCTGGTGACCCTCATCTTCATTCCCTTAAGTCCAAGGGACGCACAGACTTGAACATTTATAGCGTACAATTGGTTCAGCCATTCATCGCCAGATCTGGCTGGACCACATAAAGCACTATCGGGTCCTGCTCTCCTCTGACAAAACTGCTCACTGTTCCAGGATCATCCTGGAATGTAACGATAACCCCCGGCTTCTCTTCTCCGCTACAAACCGTCCTCTTAAACCCCTCTCCCCTCCCCCCTCCCCCCTCACCTCCAACAACAAGTGCGAGGAGCTCATGGAATTCTTTGTCACTAAGATTGAGACCATCCGTTCAGCTGCCTCTGTCACTTCCCTCCCCTCCCCTAGCCCACCGAACCAAACTTCCTCTCTGGTTCCCCCTGCCCCGAACTCACATCTTTCTCTAGTTTCTCTCCCCTCTCCCCTCGTTCACTCTCCGAGCTCATTTTGACTATGAGACCCACCTCCTGCTCCCTCGACCCTGTTCCCACCAAACTGCTGACCACCCAACTTCCCTTCCTGGCCCCCATGTTAGCTGATATTGTTAACGGTTCCCTCTCCTCAGGTACTGTTCCCCCCCCCCCCACCTTCAAATCTGCCATCATCACCCCTCATCAAAAATGCCACCCTTGACCCCTCTGTCCTTGTAAACTATCACCCCCTCTCCAACCTCCCTTTCCTCTCCAAAGTCCTTGGACGTGTTGTCACCTCTCAAATCCGTGCCCATCTTTCCCGCAAATCCATGTTTGAATCCCTCCAATCAGGTTTCCGCCCCTGTCACAGCACTGAAACGGCCCTTATCAAAGTCACAAATGACATCCTGTGTGACTGTGACCGTGGTGAACTCTCCCTCCTCATCCTTCTCCACCTGTCTGCAGCCTCTCACACGGTGAACACACCATCCTCCTCCATCACCTCTCCTCCGTTGTCCAGCTGGGTGGGACTGCCCTCTCCTGGTTCCACTCACACCTATTCAATCCTGGCCAGAGAATCACCTGCAATGGCTTCTCTTCCCACTCCCGCACCGTTACCTCCGGAGTCCCCCAAGGATCTATCCTTGGCCCCCTCCTATTCCTCATCTCCATGCTGCCCCTCGGAGACATCATCTGAAAACACGACGTCAGATTTCACTTGTACACTGAGGACACCCAGCTCTACCTCACCATCACCTCCCTCGACCCCTCCACTGTCTCTGATTGGTCACGCTACTTGTCCGACATCCAGTACTGGATGAGCAAAAATTTCCTCCAACTAAATATTGGGACGATCAAAGCCATTGTCTTCAGTCCCCGCCACAAACTCCGTTCATGTTGCTGTTGGTATAGTGCAGAAACTGAAGAACTGCAGACACTCTGCAACGGAATGTAGGGTGGCTAAAGGTTTAGAAAAATGTTCTGGAGCAAAGCACCAGCGAAGAATATTCCAGATACAGTTGCCAACTCTCCAGCTGAACTTGGCATCTCTGCTGAGTAAGAGCTCCCCCTAACTTTGGAAATGGTGCTGCTGATTGTCCAGGAGTTCAGTGATATTGTGCAGCACTCCTAAACAATATGGCAGGTTTTAGACCAGCCTTCGGGACTGCGCAGAATACACACACACAGCTTATATCCCAGTGACAGACTCCTGTCCGTGGCAGTACTCATCACAAAGCCAGTCCCTCTATTCCTGCTGTCGAATGAGGTAAAGCTCAGAACGGAGAGCACTGCACATAAAAGGGAGCAAAAAGGTCAGCAACCTTTGTCACAGCGATCAAACAATCTGGTTCCACCGATATCAGCCACCCATGGGTGGTTGGTGGAGTGTTACCCAAAGGCAGGGCAAACTTCTGCCTGATTCTGATCTCATTTGATTGCTTTATAAATCCGTTTAAATGCATCCCTATATATTTTATAAATACAGTTCCATTTTAATATTCTGCATCTATGCCCCTTTAAGACTCCCCCTGTCTCCTGCCAAATGTGTGGGCAACAAGCTGTAGCCAGCACTCTGAAGCTGGTGGCTATAAGGTGGGTGAGAGATGCCATGGGGCAGCTCCCTCTCTCCCAGTTCTGCCAGTAATGAATGGCCCAGTCAACACTGAGAACTCACCACCTGCAGAACCTTGAATGGAATTGTCCCATCAAACCATTCAATGACATATCAACAGGCTGTTCCAACACCTCACCATCTGCCAAAGCTTTGCTTGTGATCCTCCCCTCTTCCTGTGGGTGCTAACTCTGGCAGGATTACTGTAGCACAGGCACTGAGCACCTTCTGTATCTCATCACAGTGCCCATCTTTTAGTTGTAAACAATTTTACAACACCAAGTTATAGTCCAGCAATTTTATTTTAAATTCACAAGCTTTCGGAGATTTCCTCCTTCCTCAGGCAAATGTTTCAAGAGCTCCTTGAAGCCTATGCATTTATACATATAGAACAATATATGGTGTTTACAGACTGCCCCTGCAACTGCCCGTTGCCAAGGCAATCACCGTGTTCAGACAGAGAGGTGTCACCTGCAGAACCCCCGAATACACATTTAACAAAAAAACAAACAGGGAAAAAAAACAGAGAAAAAAAACAGAGAGAGGCAGAAACATCCGGAAGGCAGAGAGAGCCAGCAAATGACCCATTATATTAAAAACAGATAACATTTGTTCGCTGGTGGGGTAACGTGTAGCGTGACATGAACCCAAGATCCCGGTTGAGGCCGTCCTCATGGGTGCGGAACTTGGCTATCAATTTCTGCTCGACGATTTTGCGTTGTCGTGTGTCTCGAAGGCCGCCTTGGAGTACGCTTACCCGAAGGTCGGTGGATGAATGTCCATGACTGCTGAAGTGTTCCCCGACTGGGAGGGAACCAGTCGGGGAACACTTCAGCAGTCATGGACATTCATCCACCGACCTTCGGGTAAGCGTACTCCAAGGCGGCCTTCGAGACACACGACAACGCAAAATCGTCGAGCAGAAATTGATAGCCAAGTTCCGCACCCATGAGGACGGCCTCAACCGGGATCTTGGGTTCATGTCACGCTACACGTTACCCCACCAGCGAACAAATGTTATCTGTTTTTAATATAATGGGTCATTTGCTGGCTCTCTCTGCCTTCCGGATGTTTCTGCCTCTCTCTGTGTTTTTTTTTCTCTGTTTTTTTTCCCTGTTTGTTTTTTTGTTAAATGTGTATTCGGGGGTTCTGCAGGTGACACCTCTCTGTCTGAACACGGTGATTGCCTTGGCAACGGGCAGTTGCAGGGGCAGTCTGTAAACACCATATATTGTTCTATATGTATAAATGCGTAGGCTTCAAGGAGCTCTTGAAACATTTGCCTGAGGAAGGAGGAAATCTCCGAAAGCTTGTGAATTTAAAATAAAATTGCTGGACTATAACTTGGTGTTGTAAAATTGTTTACAATTGTCAACCCCAGTCCATCACCGGCATCTCCACATCATGACTCCCATCTTTTAGGTGAGACTACAATCATAGAATCTTACAGCACAGGAGGAGATCATTCGGCCCATCGTGCCTGTTCCAGCTCTTTGAAAGGACTATCCAATTATTCCCACTCCCCCTGCTCTTTCCCCATAGCCGACAATTCTTTCCCCTTCAAGTATATATCCAATTCTCCTTTGAAAGTTACTACTGAATCTGTTACAACTCACTGCGTAAAAAAAATTCAATTCTCCCCTTTGGGTTCTGTGTCCTCTAGTTACCGACTCTCCCGGCAGTGGAAGCACTAGACACTGAGTGTCAGTAGGGCGTTCAACCACAGGGTGCATCACAGTCACATCTGTTTCTGTACAATGTACATGTGCAAGTATTTCCCAGCAGAGGTCACTGAGGAGCGATGGGGAACAGGAACCCCGGCTTCTGGTTTTTCTTTCCTCTCTGTGACCCAGACCAAGTGTGGCCTCAGCTGCCATCAGCTAACTGAGCACAGAGCAAGGGTTGAAGCTGGGACCCTGTGCCAACAGAGCTGAGTTCTCCCGTGACTCAATATTCACATACACGCACTTCCCTGGAGGATCAACTGATGAGGCAGCAGGAACCCCGGCTGATGGAGAAAGTGCGGGAAAGATCTACAAGGATCTTACCAGAATTGGGAGCGTGCAACTGTCGGGATATTTTCTTGCTGTATATTAATGGCTTGGACTTGGGTGTACAGGGCACAATTTCAAAATTTGCAGATGACACAAAGCTTGGAAGTGTAGTGAACAGTTACAAGGATAGCGATAGACTTCAAGAGGACACAGACTGGCTGGTGGAATGGGCGGACACATGGCAGATGAAATTTAATGCAGAGAAGTGCGAAGTGAAACATTTCGGTAGGAAGAATGAGGAGAGGCAATATAAACTAAATGGTACAATTCTAAAGTGGGTGCAGGAACAGAGAGATCTGGGGGTGTATGTACAAAAATCTTGGAAGGTGGCAGGACAGGTTGAGAAAGTGGTTAAAAATGCATACGGGACCCTGGGCTTTATAAATAGAGGCATAGAGTACAAAAACAAGGAAGTTATGTTGAACCTTTATAAAACACTGGTTCAGCCACAACTGGAGTATTGTGTCCAGTTCTGGGCCCCACACTTTAGGAAGGATGTGAAGGCCTTAGAGAGGGTGCAGAAGAGATTTACTAGAATGATTCCAGGGATTCGAACATTCGAATTAAGAGCAGGAGTAGGCCATTCAGCCCCTCGAGCCTGCTCTGCCATTTGATAAGATCATGGCTGATCTGATTGTGACCTCAACCCTACTTTCCCGTCTACCTACTATAACCTTTGACTCTTGTTAATCAGGAATCTATCTAACTCAGCCTTAAAAATATTCAATGGCCCTGCCTCCACCGCTCTCTGGGGAAGGGAGTTCCACAGACTCACGACCCTCAGAGAAAAAATTTCTCCTCATCTCCGTCTTAGAACATAAGAACATAAGAAATTGGAGCAGGAGTAGGCCAATCGGCCCCTCGAGCCTGCTCCGCCATTCAATAAGATCATGGCTGATCTGATCCCAACCACAAATCTAAAGAACACAAGAAGTCGGAGCAGGACCCGGCCACACAGCCCCTGGGCCCTCTCCGCCACCCACAGGGCATTGACCGATCCGAACTCAGCTTCATGTCCAATTTCCTGCCCGCTCCCCATAACCCCTAATTCCCTTTACTTCTAGGAAACTGTCTATTTCTGTTTTAAATTTATCTAATGATGTAGCTTCCACAGCTTCCTGGGGCAGCAAATTCCACAGACCTACCACCCTCTGAGTGAAGAAGTTTCTCCTCATCTCAGTTTTGAAAGAGCAGCCCCTTATTCTAAGATTATGCCCCCTAGTTCTAGTTTCACCCATCTTTGGGAACATCCTTACTGCATCCACCCGATCAAGCCCCTTCACAATCTTATATGTTTCAATAAGATCGCCTCTCATTCTTCTGAACTCCAATGAGTAGAGTCCCAATCTACTCAACCTCTCCTCATATGTCCGCCCCCTCATCCCCGGGATTAACCGAGTGAACCTTCTTTGTACTGCCTCGAGAGCAAGTATGTCTTTTCTTAAGTATGGAGACCAAAACTGTATGCAGTATTCCAGGTGCGGTCTCACCAATACCTTATATAACTGCAGCAATACCTCCCTGTTTTTATATTCTATCCCCCTAGCAATAAAAGCCAACATTCCGTTGGCTTTCTTGATCACCTGCTGCACCTGCATACCAACTTTTTGATTTTCTTGCACTAGGACCCCCAGATCCCTTTGTACTGCAGTACTTTCCAGTCTCTCGCCATTAAGAAAATAACTTGCTCTCTGATTTTTCCTGCCAAAGTGCATAACCTCACATTTTCCAATATTATATTGCATCTGCCAAATCTCCGCCCACTCACCCAGCCTGTCTATATCCCCTTGCAGGTTTTTTATGTCCTCCTCACTCTCTACTTTCCCTCCCATCTTTGTATCATCTGCAAATTTTGATATGTTGCACTCGGTCCCCTCCTCCAAATCGTTAATATAGATTGTAAAGAGTTGGGGACCCAGCACCGACCCCTGTGGAACACCACTGGTTACTGGTTGCCAGTCCGAAAATGAACCATTTATCCCAACTCTCTGCTTCCTGTTCGATAACCAATCCTCCACCCATGCCAGAATATTACCCCCAATCCCAATCCCGTCTTAAATGGGAGACCCCTTATTTTTAAACTGTGTCCCCTAGTTCGAGTCTCTCCCACAGGGGGAAACATCCTCTCATCATCTACCCCTTCAAGTCCCCTCAGGATCTTATGTTTCAGTAAGATCACCTCTCATTCTTCTAAACTCCAGTGTTTACAGGCCCAACTTGTCCAACCTTTCCTCATAAGGTAACCCCCTCATCCCAGGAATCAGTCGAGTGAACCTTCTCTGAACCGCCTCTAAAGCAATTATATCCTTTCTTAAATACCTATTCAATCGCAGCCAGAGAATCACCTGCAGTGGCTTCTCTTCCCGCTCCCTTTTATGTGCAGTGCTCTCCGTTCTAAGCTTTACCTCATTCGACAGCAGGAATAGAGGGACTGGCTTTGTGATGAGTACTGCCACGGACAGGAGTCTGTCACTGGGATATAAAAGCTGTGCGTGTGTGTGTGTGTATTCTGCACAGTCCTGAAGGCTGGTCTAAAATCCGCCATATTGTTTAGGAGTGCTGTACAATATCACTGAACTCCTGGACAATCAGCAGCACCATTTCCAAAGTTAGGGGGAGCTCTCACTCAGCAGAGATGCACACAGTATTCGAGATGTGGTCTCACCAATGCCCTGTACAACTGTAGCAAAACATCTCTACTTTTATATTCCAGTCCCCTTGCAATAAATGACAACATTCCATTTGCCTTCCTAATCACTTGCTGTACCTGCATACTAACTTTTTGTGATTCATAAACTAGGGACATGAGGGACTTTGGCTACCTGGGTAGACTGGAGAAGCTGGGGTTGTTTTCTTTGCAAGGAGATTTGATAGAGGTATTGAAAATCATGAAGGGTCTAGACAGAGTAGATGGAGAGAAATTGTTCCCATTGGCTGAAGAGTCAAGCACCAGAAGACATAGATTTAAGGTGATTGGCAAAAGAACCAAAGTGACATGAGGAAAATCTTCTTTACACAGCGAGTGGTTATGATCTGGAATGCACTGCCTGAGGGGGTGGTGGAGGCAGATTCAATCATGGCCTTCAAAAGGGAACTGGATAAGTACTTGAAGGGAAATCATTTGCAGGGCTACGGGGAAAGGGCGGGGGAGTGGGACTAGCTGGATTGCTGTTGGAGAGCCGGCACAGGCTCGATGGGCCGAATGGCCTCCTTCTGTGCTGTAACCATTCTACGATTTCAACAGGCTGGGGGTCTTTTCTCTGGAAAAGAGAAATCTGAGGAATGACCTGAGAGAGGTCTTGAAAATTATGAAGTGGCTCGATAGGGTGGACGTGAAGAAACTATTCCCACTTGTGGGGGGAGTCCAGAATAAGGGGTCATAAATATAAGATAGTCACTAATAAATCCAATAAAGAATTTAGGAGAAATCCCCTTAAGCAGAGAGTGGTGAGAATATGGAGTCCGCTGCCTCGTGGAGTGGTTGAAGCAGATAACATTGATTCATTTACAGGGAGGCTTAATGCAGACACAAGGGAGAAGGAGTAAAGTGGGATTGCCAACCCTCCAGGATTGTCCTGGAGTCTCCAGAGATTAAAGATTAATCTCCTGGTCACTGCTGTGAGCAACACCCGGGAGAAAAGCATGGGGCCATTAAAAAATTGGTGTGTTTTTTCTATTTTCTTTGAACACTTTTGTTTATTCGTTATAAAAGTAATGGAGATGGGAAAAAAGGCTGTTTGACCGGGGAAGGCAGGTGGAGGTGGGAGGTCATGTGATGAAACCTCCAGGAATGTGTTGAACCACAGTTGGCAACCCTAGAATAGAAGGGAGGGCAATGTAGGAGGAGGTAATTAGAGAGGGAGAAGGCTCATGTGGAGTATAGACCAATTGGGCTGAATGGCCTGTTTATGTGCTATAGATTCTGTGTAATTCTATGATTCTTCCCATCCCCATATTGAAGACACAGCCCAATTCTGATACCACAGTCACTATCCTGGGTGAGACCAGGTAACTCAACACAGTCCGATCCCAGGATCTTCCTGGCCTGCAGTGCTCAGTACAACTCCAGGCAGCGTACTTAATCATCAAGCTATCAGGTCAGTTATTTTATCATAGAATCTTATGGCACAGAAGGCTGCCATTCAGCCCATTGTGCCTGTGCTGGCTCTTTGTAAGAGCTATCCAATTAGTCCCACTCCCCTGCTCTTTCCCCATTACCCTGCAAATTTTTCCTTTTCAGGTTCCTATCCAATTCTCTTTTGAGAGTTATTATTGAATCTGCTTCCACCTCCCTTTCAAGCAGCACATTCCAGGTCATAACAACTCACGGTGCAAAAAAAGTTCTCCTCATCTCCCCTCTGGCCCTTTTGCCAATTACCTTAAATCTGTGTCCTCTGGTTACCGACCCTTCTGCCACTGGAAACAGTTTCTCCTTATTTACCCTATCAAAACCCTTAATAATTTTGAACACCTCTATTAAATCTATTAAGTAAAATGTCACAAAAAAAAGTTAGTACTCAAAGGGTTAATGAGCATTTCCCCCAAACACAGCAATATGATTGTCACAGCACCAGAGACAGAGGGTGAAAGGCAGAGTGTGTGAAGGGTTAACACGCAGTCTGACAGATTGGACTGTAACAGGTCCCAGCTAAAACCACAGCAAAATCATTCACAGCAGAACGGAGAAAGCAGAACACGGACCGCAGGCATCAGCACAAACTGCCAGATTTTCCTGTTTATTAATAAAATTTGCGAATAGAATTCCCAGTGTACATAAAAAATCACAGCAAAGAAAACACTCGGGCCAAATTAAGATACTTTTCTCCTCTCGGCGACTCACAAAAGGAGGGCAGGAGCAGGGACATGAGAAAGGCTCTGTGTTCTCTTCCCCCTAGAGTTCGGTAGGTCAGGGCGAAGCAGCATTGACTAACGATCCCAGCTACAGCGCACAATGCTGAGCGTTGAGCCCAGAGGGAGGTCACCACTGCTGGCTATGAAATATCACAGCTAATTGCATTGTGATACCCTCAAATCAAAAGTGACAAGGCCTGAATGTGGTTTCTCGTCAGATTCAGCGATATCATGGGGCAGTGAACCATGCAATGCCTGCCAGACTGCCCTGCTCATGTGACAATAGCCTTCTTTCCCTCTCCGATAGCCGACCAGTGACAACAGACTCTTTTCTTCTCACAGGAATGTATAGAAAGTGCTGGAGAGTCCCATTCATTCGCAACCAGACACCCTTTCAGAGCCTGAAGTGCAGCAGATGACCATGACACACTGGCTGCCCTGTCAATCAGCCCCCTATTCTCCCGAGCACAGCTTGGCTCACTCAGATACTTGTCAGGGAATATCACAGGAGCAGCAACACTCCGTATGCTGGTTCTATCCTCAGCTACGGGCTTTCGAACGATCCCACAAACAGCCGGAATATCTCCAGAATTTGCATTGAAAAGCGACAGAGAAATCGTGGTGAGAAAGTGCCAGTGTCACCGACACCAAAATGGGTATCTGGGCAGATGTCAGCCGGCAGGGGAAAGGTATCACTTCAACACTGCAGGTAAAAGAGAATTTGAAGTGTTTTCTACCAGGCACCCAGATCTTTCCATTTAGTGCATTGGACAAAGCCGGTAGATTGCTAACATCTCCAGTCATCGACTGAAGGGGCTAATGTTCCGATATCGCCGTGAAGTGTCCCACGGTGACACCTCACCGACCACACGCTCACATCTGGTGGCTGCGGCAAAACAGACAGATCATTGGAATAACCCAGGAAATTGGAAGCTGCTCCCAACTGCAACGTATGCAGTTTCTTTGGGAAAGGCTGAGGGAGCATTGGAGAAGAGAGGAGTCAGACCATGCTGATGGGGAATGGGGAATTGTCCGGCAACATGTGTGCACCGAAAGAGGAGAGCCCAGCGGTGTGGGGAGAGAGGGCAAATATTACCGTACATCTCTAAACTGTGAGACGAGAACTAATTGAGTAAAATATCCCACTCTGCAATAAACAGTGTCCTTCTTAATTTTTATAAAGCTACTATATATTTTTGGCCTCTTTCAAACTTTTCCCAAAGGAGTTAACTACAAGAAGGTGTTAGAGGCTGACTTAGAGAGTGTCACCACCCATTCATAAAGGACACATAACAATGGTGTCTTGGGCAAACCATATTCAGTCCTCAACTGAAGGAAGAGTCTTCCCAACAATAGCACCTGGCATTCCAGGATATACCTCACCTCTTTGTACTTGCCCTTGCAGCAAAGATCTTTGATCAGACCAAGAAGGGTGGATGGGTCAGCCTTGTCCAGTTCATACAGGCTGATCAGCGGATCCAGCAAGTTAGCGGGCGCCTCGATTAGCAGAGAGAATACCCTGGCCTGCAGCATGGTCCGCCTTGGGTGAGACTGTAACAGAAAAACACGGTACAGGACGGAGATACTGGAGAAATTGCACAACTTTATCTCATCCTCGATCAAATCTACTCCCACATGATCAATTATCACATCGCAGATCAGATCTACTCCAACACGATCAATTATCTCATCGATCAGATCTACTCTCATGATCAATTATCTCATCAATCGATCAGATCTACTCTCACGATCAATTATCTCATCGAACAGATCGACTCTCCAACAATCAATTATCTCACTGTCGATCAGATCTACTCCCACATGATCAATTATCTCATCGATCAGATCTACTCCCACACGATCAATTATCTCATCGATCAGATCTACTCCCACACGATCAATTATCTCATCATCGATCAGAACGACTCCCACACGATCAATTATCTCATCGATCAGATCGACTCTCACGATCAATTATCTCATCGATCAGATCTACTCTCACGATCAATTATCTCACTGTCGATCAGATCTACTCTCACACGATCAATTATCTCATCGATCAGATCTACTCTCATGATCAATTATCTCACTGTCGATCAGATCTACTCTCACACGATCAATTATCTCATCGATCAGATCTACTCTCACACGATCAATTATCTCACTGTCGATCAGACCTACTCACACACGATCAATTATCTCATCGATCAGATCTACTCTCACAAGATCAATTATCTCATCGATCAGATCTACTCTCATGATCAATTATCTCATCAATCGATCAGATCTACTCTCACGATCAATTATCTCATCGATCAGATCTACTCTCATGATCAATTATCTCATCAATCGATCAGATCTACTCTCACGATCAATTATCTCATCGATCAGACCTACTCCCACACGATCAATTATCTCATCGATCAGATCTACTCTCACACGATCAATTATCTCATCAATCGATCAGATCTACTCTCACGATCAATTATCTCATCGATCAGATCTACTCCCACACGATCAATTATCTCATCGATCAGATCTACTCTCACACGATCAATTATCTCATCGATCAGATCTACTCTCACAAGATCAATTATCTCATCGATCAGATCTACTCTCACATGATCAATTATCTCATCGATCAGATCTACTCTCACAAGATCAATTATCTCATCGATCAGATCTACTCTCACACGATCAATTATCTCATCGATCAGATCTACTCCCACACGATCAATTATCTCATCGATCAGATCCACTCTCACACGATCAATTATCTCATCGATCAGATCAACTCTCATGATCAATTATCTCATCGATCAGATCTACTCTCACACGATCAATTATCTCATCGATCAGATCTACTCTCACACGATCAATTATCTCATCAATCGATCAGATCTACTCTCACGATCAATTATCTCATCGATCAGATCTACTCCCACACGATCAATTATCTCATCGATCAGATCTACTCCCACACGATCAATTATCTCATCGATCAGATCTACTCCCACACGATCAATTATCTCATCATCGATCAGATCTACTCTCACACAATCAATTATCTCATCGATCAGATCTACTCTCACACGATCAATTATCTCATCGATCAGATCTACTCTCACACGATCAATTATCTCATCGATCAGATCTACTCTCACAAGATCAATTATCTCATCGATCAGATCTACTCTCACATGATCAATTATCTCATCGATCAGATCTACTCTCACAAGATCAATTATCTCATCGATCAGATCTACTCCCACACGATCAATTATCTCATCGATCAGATCTACTCCCACACGATCAATTATCTCATCATCGATCAGATCTACTCTCACACGATCAATTATCTCATCGATCAGATCCACTCTCACACGATCAATTATCTCATCGATCAGATCAACTCTCATGATCAATTATCTCATCGATCAGATCTACTCTCACACGATCAATTATCTCATCGATCAGATCTACTCTCACACGATCAATTATCTCATCAATCGATCAGATCTACTCTCACGATCAATTATCTCATCGATCAGATCTACTCCCACACGATCAATTATCTCATCGATCAGATCTACTCTCACACGATCAATTATCTCATCGATCAGATCTACTCTCACACGATCAATTATCTCACAGATCAGATCAACTCCCACACGATAAATTATCTCATCAATCGCTCAGATCTACTCTCACGATCAATTATCTCATCGATCAGATCTACTCTCACACAATCAATTATCTCATCGATCAGATCTACTCTCACACGATCAATTATCTCATCGATCAGATCTACTCTCACACGATCAATTATCTCACAGATCAGATCAACTCCCACACGATCAATTATCTCATCATCGATCAGATCTACTCTCACACGATCAATTATCTCATCATCGATCAGATCTACTCTCACACGATCAATTATCTCATCGATCAGATCTACTCTCACACGATCAATTATCTCATCGATCAGATCTACTCTCACACGATCAATTATCTCACAGATCAGATCAACTCCCACACGATCAATTATCTCATCGATCAGATCTACTCTCACACGATCAATTATCTCATCGATCAGATCTACTCCCACACGATCAATTATCTCATCATCGATCAGATCTACTCTCAAACGATCAATTATCTCATCGATCAGATCTACTCTCACGATCAATTATCTCATCGATCAGATCTACTCTCATGATCAATTATCTCATCGATCAGATCTACTCTCACATGATCAATTATCTCATCAATCGATCAGATCTACTCTCACGATCAATTATCTCATCAATCGATCAGATCTACTCTCACATGATCAATTATCTCATCAATCGATCAGATCTACTCTCACGATCAATTATCTCATCGATCAGATCTACTCCCACACGATCAATTATCTCATCATCGATCAGATCTACTCTCATGATCAATTATCTCATCAATCGATCAGATCTACTCTCACGATCAATTATCTCATCGATCAGATCTACTCTCATGATCAATTATCTCATCAATCGATCAGATCTACTCTCACGATCAATTATCTCATCGATCAGATCTACTCTCACACGATCAATTATCTCATCGATCAGATCGACTCTCACACTATCAATTATCTCATCGATCAGATCTGCTCCCACACGATCAATTATCTCATCGATCAGATCTACTCTCACACGATCAATTATCTCATCGATCAGATCTACTCTCATGATCAATTATCTCATCAATCGATCAGATCTACTCTCACACGATCAATTATCTCATCGATCAGATCTACTCCCACACGATCAATTATCTCATCGATCAGATCTACTCTCACACGATCAATTATCTCATCGATCAGATCTACTCTCATGATCAATTATCTCATCAATCGATCAGATCTACTCTCACGATCAATTATCTCATCGATCAGATCTACTCCCACGATCAATTATCTCATCAATCGATCAGATCAACTCTCACACAATCAATTATCTCATCGATCAGATCTACTCTCATGATCAATTATCTCATCAATCGATCAGATCTACTCTCACGATCAATTATCTCATCGATCAGATCTACTCTCACACTATCAATTATCTCATCGATCAGATCGACTCTCACACGATCAATTATCTCATCGATCAGATCTACTCTCACACGATCAATTATCTCATCGATCAGATCTACTCTCATGATCAATTATCTCATCAATCGATCAAATCTACTCCCACACGATCAATTATCTCATCGATCAGATCTACTCCCACATGATCAATTATCTCATCAATCGATCAGATCTACTCTCACACGATCAATTATCTCATCGATCAGATCTACTCTCATGATCAATTATCTCATCAATTGATCAGATCTACTCTCACGATCAATTATCTCATCGATCAGATCTACTCTCATGATCAATTATCTCATTGATCAGATCTACTCTCATGATCAATTACCTCATCAATCGATCAGATCTACTCTCACGATCAATTATCTCACTGTCGATCAGATCTACTCCCACACGATCAATTATCTCATCGATCAGATCTACTCCCACACGATCAATTATCTCATCGATCAGATCTACTCCCACACGATCAATTATCTCATCGATCAGATCTACTCCCACACGATCAATTATCTCACTGTCGATCAGATCTACTCCCACACGATCAATTATCTCATCACAGATCAGATCAACTCCCACACGATCAATTATCTCATCGATCAGATCTACTCTCACACGATCAATTATCTCATCGATCAGATCTACTCTCACACGATCAATTATCTCATCACAGATCAGATCAACTCCCACACGATCAATTATCTGATCATCAGAACATAAGAAATAGGAGCAGGAGCAGGCCACACGGCCCCTCGAGCCTGCTCCGTAATTCCATAAGTTCATGGCTGATCATCGGTCTCAACTCCACTTTCCCACCCGATCCCCATATCCCTTGATTCCCTTGGAGTCCAAAAATCCATCGATCTCAGCCTTGAATACATTCAATGACTCGACATCCACAGCCCTCTAGGATAAAGAATTCCAAAGATTCAAACCCTCTGAAGAAATTCCTCTCATCTCAGTCCTAAATGACCGACCCCTTATCCTGAGACTATGCCCTCTAGTTCTAGACTCTCCATCCAGGGGAAACACCCTCTCAGCATCTACCCTGTCAAGCCCCCTCAGAATCTTGTATGTTTCAATGAGATCACCTCTCATTCTTCTAAACTCCAGAGAGTATAGGCCCATTCTACTCAATCTCTCCTCATAGGACAATCCTCTCATCCCAGGAATCAATCTAGTGAACCTTTGTTGCACCGCCTCTAAGGCAAGTATATCCTTCCTTAGATAAGGAGACCAAAACTGTACACAATACTCCAGGTGAGGTCTCACCAAAGCCCTGTACAATTGCAGCAAGACTTCCTGACTCTTATACCCCAACCTCCTTGCAACAAAGCCAACATGCCATTTGCCTTCCTAATTGCTTGCTGTACCTGTATGTTAACTTTGTGTTTCTTATACGAGGACACCTAAATCCTTCTGAACACCAACATTTAATAGTTTCTCAGCATTTAAAAAATATTCTGTTTTTCTATCCTTCCTACCAAAGTGAATAACCTCATATTTCCCCACATTATACTCCATCTGCCACCTTCTTGCCCACTCACTTAACCTGTCTGTATCCCTTTATGTCCTCCTCACAGCTCACTTTCAAATCTAATTTTGTATCATCTGCAAACTTGGATACATTAAACTCCGTCTCTTCATCTAAGTCATTAATATAGATTGTAAATAGCCGCGGTACCCCACTAGTTACGGCCTGCCAACCTGAGAATAACCCATTTATCCCTACTCTCTGTTTTCTGTCCTTTAACCAATCCTCCATCCATGCTAATATATTGCCCCAACCCCATGAGCCCTTATATTGTGTAACAACCTCGTGTGGGAGTAGTTCTGATCTTTGATCAGAGTGACACCCTTCCTTTATTGACAAATGTTGGGGTACAGTCTGATAGCGGCCCTCTCATTATTGACTATTTCATTTTTATTCGTTCATGGGATGTGGGCGTCGCTGGCAAGGCCAGCATTTATTGCCCATCCCTAATTGCCCTTGAGAAGGTGGTGGTGAGCCGCCTTCTTGAACCACTGCAGTCCGTGTGGTGAAGGTTCTCCCACAGTGCTGTTAGGAAGGGAGTTCCAGGATTTTGACCCAGCAACGATGAAGGAACGGCGATATATTTCCAAGTCGGGATGGTGTGTGACTTGGAGGGGAACGTGCAGGTGGTGTTGTTCCCATGTGCCTGCTGACCTTGTCCTTCTAGGTGGTAGAGGTCGCGGGTTTGGGAGGTGCTGTCGAAGAAGCCTTGGCGAGTTGCTGCAGTGCATCCTGTGGATGGTACACACTGCAGCCACAGTGTGCCGGTGGTGAAGGGAGTGAATGTTTAGGGTGGTGGATGGGGTACCAATCAAACGGGCTACTTGGTCCTGGATGGTGTCGAGCTTCTTGAGTGTTGTTAGAGCTGCACGCATCCTGGCAAGTGGAGAGTATTCCATCACACTCCTGACATGTGTCTTGTAGATGGTGGAAAGGCTTTGGGGAGTCAGGAGGTGAGTCACTCGCCGCAGAATACCCAGCCTCTGACCTGCTGTTGTAGCCACAGTATTTATGGGGCTGGTCTAGTTGAGTCAATGGTGACCCCATAGGTGTTGATGGTGGGGGATATGGCAATGGTAATACCGTTGAATGTCAAGGGGAGGTGGTTAGGCATTATTCCAGAGCATGGGATCTAGATAGTTGAAGGCACAGTCACCAATGGTGGGATGAAAGGAGTGGGGAGTTCACAATAGGTCAGAGTAATATGTATTGGAGAGATTTGGGAGGGTTATAGGGCCACGGAGGATACAGAGATAGGGAGGAGAGAGGCCATGGATGGATCGAAGCAGAACGGCATTAATGTTACCTCAGCATGAGGGCGAGGACTACTCTTTTTTCTTGGTCTGTGATCCTCAGCCCCCCGGGGGGAGTACATTTACCCAGACAGACAACCAGAGGAGGCTGTGTATGGAACCAGAACCCTTCCCTTAAATAATTTATACACACGAACACGCAAACACATTCTCACACAAACAAATTCTCTCTCATGCACAATCACACACATACTCCTCTCTCACACAAACGCGCGCGTTCCCTCTCTCTCTCTGGCGCGCTCCCCCCTCTCTCTCTCTCTCGCGCTCCCCCTCTCTCTCTCGCGCTCCCTCTCTCTCTCTCTCGCGCTCCCTCTCTCTCTCTCTCGCGCTCCCTCTCTCTCTCTCTCGCGCTCCCTCTCTCTCTCTCTCGCGCTCCCTCTCTCTCTCGCGCTCCCTCTCTCTCTCGCGCTCCCTCTCTCTCTCGCGCTCCCTCTCTCTCTCGCGCTCCCTCTCTCTCTCGCGCTCCCTCTCTCTCGCGCTCCCTCTCTCTCGCGCTCTCCCTCTCTCTCTCGCGCTCCCTCTCTCTCGCGCTCCCTCTCTCTCGCTCCCTCGCTCCCTCTCTCTCTCTCGCGCTCCTCTCTCTCTCGCGCGCAGCTCCCTCTCTCTCTCTCGCGCGCTCCCTCTCTCTCGCCGCTCCCTCTCCCTCTCTCTCGCGTGCTCTCTCTCCCTCTCTCTCTCTCGCGCTCCCTCTCTCTCTCTCGCGCTCCCTCTCTCTCTCTCGCGCTCCCTCTCTCTCTCTCGCGCGCTCTCTCTCCCTCGCTCTCTCTCGCGCTCCCTCTCTCCCTCTCTCGCGCTCCCTCTCTCTCTCTCGCGCGCGCTCCCTCTCTCTCGCGCGCTCCCTCTCCCTCTCTCTCTCGCGCGCTCTCTCCCTCTCTCTCTCTCGCGCTCCCTCTCTCTCTCTCACGCTCCCTCTCTCTCTCTCACGCTCCCTCTCTCTCTCTCGCGCTCCCTCCTCTCTCTCTCTCGCGCTCCTCTCTCTCTCTCTCTCTCGCTCTCTCTCTCTCGCGCTCCCTCTCTCTCTCTCTCCGCTCCCTCCTCTCTCTCTCTCGCGCTCCCTCCTCTCTCTCTCTCGCGCGCTCCCTCTCTCTCTCTCTCTCTCTCGCTCCTCCTCTCTCTCTCTCTCGCGCTCCCTCCTCTCTCTCTCTCTCTCTCTCGCGCTCCCTCTCTCTCTCTCGCGCTCCCTCCTCTCTCTCTCTCTCGCGCTCCTCCTCTCTCTCTCTCTCTCTCTCTCTCTCTCGCGCTCCCTCCTCTCTCTCTCTCTCTCTCTCTCACGCTCCCTCCTCTCTCTCTCTCTCTCTCTCTCGCGCTCCCTCCTCTCTCTCTCTCTCTCTCTCTCGCGCTCCCTCCTCTCTCTCTCTCTCTCTCTCTCTCGCGCTCCTCCTCTCTCTCTCTCTCTCTCTCTCGCGCTCCCTCCTCTCTCTCTCTCTCTCTCGCGCTCCCTCCTCTCTCTCTCTCTCTCTCTCTCTCTCTCGCGCTCCCTCCTCTCTCTCTCTCTCTCTCTCTCGCGCTCCCTCCTCTCTCTCTCTCTCTCGCGCGCTCCCTCCTCTCTCTCTCTCTCTCGCCCGCTCCTCCTCTCTCTCTCTCTCTCACGCTCCCTCCTCTCTCTCTCTCTCTCGCGCTCCCTCCTCTCTCTCTCTCTCTCGCACTCCCTCCTCTCTCTCTCTCTCTCGCGCTCCCTCCTCTCTCTCTCTCTCTCTCGCGCTCCCTCCTCTCTCTCTCTCTCTCACGCTCCCTCCTCTCTCTCTCTCTCTCGCGCTCCCTCCTCTCTCTCTCTCTCTCGCGCTCCCTCCTCTCTCTCTCTCTCGCGCTCCCTCCTCTCTCTCTCTCTCTCTCTCGCCCGCTCCCTCCTCTCTCTCTCTCTCTCGCGCTCCCTCCTCTCTCTCTCTCTCTCGCCCGCTCCCTCCTCTCTCTCTCTCTCTCTCTCTCTCGCGCGCTCCCTCCTCTCTCTCTCTCTCTCTCGCCCGCTCCCTCCTCTCTCTCTCTCTCTCTCGCGCTCCCTCCTCTCTCTCTCTCTCTCTCTCGCGCTCCCTCCTCTCTCTCTCTCTCGCGCTCCCTCCTCTCTCTCTCTCTCTCTCTCGCCCGCTCCCTCCTCTCTCTCTCTCTCTCGCGCTCCCTCCTCTCTCTCTCTCTCTCTCGCGCTCCCTCCTCTCTCTCTCTCTCTCTCTCTCTCGCGCTCCCTCCTCTCTCTCTCTCGCGCTCCCTCCTCTCTCTCTCTCTCGCCCCGCTTCCCTCCTCTCTCTCTCTCTCTCGCGCTCCCTCCTCTCTCTCTCTCTCGCGCTCCCTCTCTCTCTCTCTCTCGCGCTCCCTCCTCTGTCTCTCTCTCGCGCTCCCTCCTCTCTCTCTCTCTCTCTCTCTCTCTCTCTCGCGCTCCTCCTCTCTCTCTCTCTCTCTCTCTCGCCCGCTCCCTCCTCTCTCTCTCTCTCTCTCTCGGCCGCTCCCTCCTCTCTCTCTCTCGCCCGCTCCCTCCTCTCTCTCTCTCGCCCGCTCCCTCCTCTCTCTCTCTCGCCCGCTCCCTCCTCTCTCTCTCTCTCTCTCTCGCCCGCTCCCTCCTCTCTCTCTCTCTCTCTCTCGCCCGCTCCCTCCTCTCTCTCTCTCTCGCGCTCCCTCCCTCTCTCTCTCTCTCGCGCTCCCTCCTCTCTCTCTCTCGCGCGCTCCTCTCCTCTCTCTCTCTCTCTCTCGCCCGCTCCCTCCTCTCTCTCTCTCGCGCTCCCTCCTCTCTCTCTCTCTCGCTCCCTCCTCTCTCTCTCTCTCGCGCTCTCTCCTCTCTCTCTCTCTCTCGCGCGCTCTCTCCTCTCTCTCTCTCGCGCTCCCTCCTCTCTCTCTCTCTCTCGCCCGCTCCCTCTCTCTCTCTCTCTCGCCCGCTCCCTCCTCTCTCTCTCTCTCTCTCTCGCGCTCCCTCCTCTCTCTCTCTCTCTCGCGCTCCCTCCTCTCTCTCTCTCTCTCTCTCTCTCTCGCCCGCTCCCTCCTCTCTCTCTCTCTCTCTCTCGCGCTCCCTCCTCTCTCTCTCTCTCTCGCGCTCTCTCCTCTCTCTCTCTCTCTCGCCCGCTCCCTCCTCTCTCTCTCTCGCGCTCCCTCCTCTCTCTCTCTCTCGCGCTCCTCCTCTCTCTCTCTCGCGCGCTCTCCTCTCTCTCTCTCTCTCTCGCGCGCTCTCTCCTCTCTCTCTCTCTCTCGCGCTCCCTCCTCTCTCTCTCTCTCTCGCCCGCTCCCTCCTCTCTCTCTCTCTCGCGCTCCCTCCTCTCTCTCTCTCTCTCGCCCGCTCCCTCCTCTCTCTCTCTCTCTCGCGCTCCCTCCTCTCTCTCTCTCTCGCGCTCCCTCCTCTCTCTCTCTCTCTCTCGCCGCTCCCTCCTCTCTCTCTCTCTCTCGCGCTCCCTCCTCTCTCTCTCGCCCGCTCCCTCCTCTCTCTCTCTCTCTCTCGCGCTCCCTCCTCTCTCTCTCTCGCGCGCTCTCTCCTCTCTCTCTCTCTCTCGCCCGCTCCCTCCTCTCTCTCTCTCGCGCTCCCTCCTCTCTCTCTCTCTCGCGCTCTCTCTCCTCTCTCTCTCTCTCTCGCCCGCTCCCTCCTCTCTCTCTCTCTCGCGCTCCCATCCTCTCTCTCTCTCTCTCGCCCCTCCCTCCTCCTCTCTCTCTCTACTCTCGCGCTCCCTCCTCTCTCTCTCTCTCTCTCGCGCTCCCTCCTCTCTCTCTCTCTCTCGCCCGCTCCCTCCTCTCTCTCTCTCTCTCGCGCTCCCTCCTCTCTCTCTCTTTCGCGCTCCCTCCTCTCTCTCTCTTTCTCGCCCGCTCCCTCCTCTCTCTCTCTCGCGCTCCCTCCTCTCTCTCTCTCTCTCGCGCTCCCTCCTCTCTCTCTCGCCCGCTCCCTCCTCTCTCTCTCTCTCTCGCGCTCCCTCCTCTCTCTCTCTCGCCCGCTCCTCCTCTCTCTCTCTCTCTCGCGCTCCCTCCTCTCTCTCTCTCTCGCGCTCCCTCCTCTCTCTCTCTCGCGCGCTCTCTCCTCTCTCTCTCTCTCTCTCTCGCGCGCTCCTCCTCTCTCTCTCTCTCTCGCGCTCCCTCCTCTCTCTCTCTCTCTCGCGCTCCCTCCTCTCTCTCTCTCGCGCGCTCTCTCCTCTCTCTCTCTCTCTCTCGCGCTCCCTCCTCTCTCTCTCTCTCGCGCTCCCTCCTCTCTCTCTCTCGCGCTCCCTCCTCTCTCTCTCTCTCTCTCTCTCGCGCGCTCCCTCCTCTCTCTCTCGCGCGCTCCCTCCTCTCTCTCTCTCTCTCTCTCGCGCTCCCTCCTCTCTCTCTCCTCGCCGCTCCCTCCTCTCTCTCTCTCTCGCGCTCCCTCCTCTCTCTCTCTCTCTCTCTCGCGCTCCCTCCTCTCTCTCTCTCGCCCGCTCCCTCCTCTCTCTCTCTCTCCTCTCCCTCCTCTCTCTCTCTCTCTCTCTCGCGCTCCCTCCTCTCTCTCTCTCTCGCGCTCCCTCCTCTCTCTCTCGCCCGCTCCCTCCTCTCTCTCTCTCTCTCTCGCCCGCTCCCTCCTCTCTCTCTCTCTCGCGCTCCCTCCTCTCTCTCTCTCGCGCTCCCTCCTCTCTCTCTCTCGCGCTCCCTCCTCTCTCTCTCTCTCGCGCTCCCTCCTCTCTCTCTCGCGCTCCCTCCTCTCTCTCTCTCTCTCTCTCTCTCTCGCGCTCCCTCCTCTCTCTCTCTCTCGCGCTCCCTCCTCTCTCTCTCTCTCTCGCTCTCCTCCTCTCTCTCTCTCGCGCTCCCTCCTCTCTCTCTCTCTCTCTCGCGCTCCCTCCTCTCTCTCTCTCTCGCGCTCCCTCCTCTCTCTCTCTCTCGCGCGCTCCCTCCTCTCTCTCTCTCTCTCGCGCTCCCCTCCTCTCTCTCTCGCCCGCTCCCTCCTCTCTCTCTCTCTCGCGCTCCCTCCTCTCTCTCTCTCGCGCTCCCTCCTCTCTCTCTCTCTCGCGCTCCCTCCTCTCTCTCTCTCGCGCTCCTCCTCTCTCTCTCTCGCCCGCTCCTCCTCTCTCTCTCTCGCCGCTCCCTCCTCTCTCTCTCTCGCCCGCTCCCTCTCTCTCTCTCTCGCCCGCTCCCTCCTCTCTCTCTCTCTCGCCCGCTCCCTCCTCTCTCTCTCTCGCGCTCCCTCCTCTCTCTCTCTCGCGCTCCCTCCTCTCTCTCTCGCGCGCTCCCTCCTCTCTCTCTCTCTCTCTCTCTCGCCCGCTCCCTCCTCTCTCTCTCTCTCTCGCCCGCTCCCTCCTCTCTCTCTCTCTCTCGCGCTCCCTCCTCTCTCTCTCTCGCGCTCCCTCCTCTCTCTCTCTCTCGCGCTCCATCCTCTCTCTCTCTCTCGCCCGCTCCCTCCTCTCTCTCTCTCTCGCGCTCCCTCCTCTCTCTCTCTCGCGCGCTCCCTCCTCTCTCTCTCTCTCGCGCTCCCTCCTCTCTCTCTCTCTCGCGCTCCCTCCTCTCTCTCTCTCTCGCGCTCCCTCCTCTCTCTCTCTCTCTCGCGCTCCTCCTCTCTCTCTCTCTCTCGCGCGCTCCCTCCTCCTCTCTCTCTCTCCGCTCTCCCTCCTCTCTCTCTCTCTCGCGCTCCTCCTCCTCTCTCTCTCTCTCGTGCGCGCTCTCTCCTCTCTCTCTCTCGTGCGCCGCTCTCTCCTCTCTCTCTCGCGCGCTCCCTCCTCTCTCTCTCTCTCTCTCTCTCGCTCCCTCCTCTCTCTCTCTCTCGCGCTCCCTCCTCTCTCTCTCTCTCGTGCGCGCTCTCTCCTCTCTCTCTCTCGCTCCCTCCTCTCTCTCTCTCTCGCGCTCCCTCCTCTCTCTCTCTCGCGCTCCCTCCTCTCTCTCTCTCGCCCGCTCCCTCCTCTCTCTCTCTCGCCCGCTCCCTCCTCTCTCTCTCTCGCCCGCTCCCTCCTCTCTCTCTCTCTCGCGCTCCCTCCTCTCTCTCTCTCGCGCTCCCTCCTCTCTCTCTCTCTCTCGCGCTCCCTCTCTCTCTCTCTCTCGCCCGCTCCCTCCTCTCTCTCTCTCGCCCGCTCCCTCCTCTCTCTCTCTCGCCCGCTCCCTCCTCTCTCTCTCTCTCGCGCTCCCTCCTCTCTCTCTCTCGCCCGCTCCCTCTCTCTCTCTCTCGCCCGCTCCCTCCTCTCTCTCTCTCGCCCGCTCCCTCCTCTCTCTCTCTCGCCCGCTCCCTCCTCTCTCTCTCTCTCGCGCTCCCTCCTCTCTCTCTCTCTCGCGCTCCCTCCTCTCTCTCTCTCGCGCGCTCCCTCCTCTCTCTCTCTCTCTCTCGCCCGCTCCCTCCTCTCTCTCTCTCTCGCCCGCTCCCTCCTCTCTCTCTCTCTCGCGCTCCCTCCTCTCTCTCTCTCGCGCTCCCTCCTCTCTCTCTCTCGCGCTCCCTCCTCTCTCTCTCTCTCTCTCTCGCGCTCCCTCTCTCTCTCTCTCTCGCCCGCTCCCTCCTCTCTCTCTCTCTCTCTCGCGCTCCCTCCTCTCTCTCTCTCTCGCGCTCTCTCCTCTCTCTCTCTCTCTCGCGCGCTCCCTCCTCTCTCTCTCTCTCGCGCTCCCTCCTCTCTCTCTCTCGCCGCTCCCTCCTCTCTCTCTCTCTCGCGCTCCCCTCCTCTCTCTCTCTCGCGCTCCCTCCTCTCTCTCTCTCTCGCGCTCCCTCCTCTCTCTCTCTCGCGCTCCCTCCTCTCTCTCTCTCTCGCGCTCCCTCCTCTCTCTCTCTCGCGCTCTCCTCCTCTCTCTCTCTCGCCCGCTCCCTCCTCTCTCTCTCTCTCGCGCTCCCTCCTCTCTCTCTCTCGCGCTCCCTCCTCTCTCTCTCTCGCGCTCCCTCCTCTCTCTCTCTCGCGCTCCCTCCTCTCTCTCTCTCTCTCTCTCTCGCGCGCTCCCTCCTCTCTCTCTCTCGCGCTCCCTCCTCTCTCTCTCTCTCGTGCGCGCTCCCTCCTCTCTCTCTCTCGTGCGCGCTCTCTCCTCTCTCTCTCGCGCGCTCCCTCCTCTCTCTCTCTCTCGTGCGCGCTCCCTCCTCTCTCTCTCTCTCGCGCTCCCTCCTCTCTCTCTCTCGCGCGCTCCCTCCCTCTCTCTCTCTCGCGCTCCCTCCTCTCTCTCTCTCTCGCGCGCTCCCTCTCTCGCTCCCTCCTCTCTCTCTCTCTCGCGCTCCCTCCTCTCTCTCTCTCTCGTGCGCGCTCTCTCCTCTCTCTCTCTCTCTCTCTCGCGCTCCCTCCTCTCTCTCTCGCGCGCTCCCTCTCTCTCTCCCTCCTCTCTCTCGAATGTATTGAATAATATAAATACCGAATGTATTTAAAAGTTAATATCCTGGCAATACCAGAGGAAATGGAAATCAAAATACTGCTGATGCTGGAAATCGGAAATAAAAACAGAAAATGCTGGAAATGCTCAGATCAGGCAGCCTCTGTGGAGAAAGGTACAGAGTAAACGTTTGAGGTCGATGACCCTTAGTCAGAACTGGAAGAGGTTGAAGATTAAACAGTTTTTAAGCAAGTACAGAGCCAGGGAAAGGGCGGGGTAATAGGAAACAAAAGGGTAGAGGGCAGGAGTGATTAAATGACAAGAGGGATGATGGTGCAAGGCAAGGAGGGTGGGAATGGGACAAGAAACAAAAGATGGGTCTAGAGGAGCTGTAAATGGCAACATCAGAACCATTACCAGCACCTGCTGTCCGAAAACACGGGAGCAGTGGTTATGATCTGAAGTTATTGAAATCAGGGTTCAGTCTGGAAGGTTGTAAAGTGCCTCAGTGAAAGATGAGGTGCTGTTCCTCGAGCTTCCATTGAGCTTCAGTGGAACAGTGTGAGAGGCCGAGGGCAGAGAGGTCAGAGTGGGAGTGGGACGGGGAATTAAAATGGCAGGTCAGGGTCACGTTTGCGGACTGAGTGGAGGTGTTCAGCAAAGCGATCACCAGCCTGCGTTTGGTCTCCCCAATGTAGAGGAGACCGCATTGTGAGCAGCGAATACAGTGCAGTAAATTGAAAGAAGTACAAGTAAATCCCTGTTTCACCTGGAAGGAGTGTTTGGGGCCCTGGACGGTGGGAAGGGAGGAGGTGAAAGGGCAGGTGTTGCATCTCCTGCGTTCGCACGGGAAGGTGCCGTGGGGAGGAGAGCGGGTGTTGGGGGTGATGGAAGAGTGGACCAGGGTGTTGGGGAGGGAGCGGTCCCTTCGGAATGCTGGGAGTGGAGGGGTGGTGGGATCGGGCTGGAGGTGGCGGAAATGGCGGAGGGTGATATGTTGAATGTGGGGGCTGGTGGGTGGAAAGGGGGACCCTATCATGGTTCTGGGAGGGAGGGGAGGGGGTGAGGGCAGAAGTGCGGGAAACAGGACGGACAAGGTCGAGGGCCCCGTCAACTACAGTGGAGGGGAATCCTCGGTTGAGGAAAAAGGAAGACACATCGAAAGCACTGGTGCGGAAGGTGGCATCGTCAGATCACATGCGACGGGAAGTGGGGTGGGAGGAAGTGTAATCAAGGTAGCTGTGGGAGTCGGTGACCAATTGGTTGACAGCCTATCCCCAGAAATGGAGATAGAGAAGTCGAGGAAGGAGGATAACACAATAATTCACTTGTACTTCTTTCAATTTACTGCACTGTATTCGCTGCTCACAATGCGGTCTCCTCTACATTGGGGAGACCAAACGCAGGCTGGGTGATCGTTTTGCTGAACACCTCTGCTCTCTCCGCAAGTGTGACCCTGACCTGCCGGTCTTTTGCCATTTTAATTCCCCGTCCCACTCCCACTCTGACCTCTCTGCTCTCGGCCTCCTACGCTGTTCCAATGAAGCTCAAGCAGCACCTAAGTTCGATTAGGCACTTTACAACCTTCTGGACTCAAACCCTGATTTCAATAACTTCAGATCATAACCACTGCTCCCATGTTTTCAGACAGCAGGTGCTGGTAATGGTTCTGATGTTGCCATTTACAGCTCCTTTAGACCCATCTTTTGTTTCTTTACTTGTCCCATTCCCACCCTCCTTGCCTTGCACCATCATCCCTTTTGTCATTTAATCACTCCTGCCCTCCACCCTATCACAGACCTTCCCTTTTGTTCTTTCCTCCCCCTCTTTCCCTGGTTCTGTACTTGCTTAAAAACTGTTAAATCTCAAACTTCTTCCAGTTCTGACGAAAGGTCATCGACCTGAAACATTAACTGTTTCTCCACAGGTGCTGCCTGACCAGAGGGAATGGATTAGGGGAACCAGAATAAATCCCAAAAGTTATTAGTTTTCAGTACAGTCTGATATGTTTACTTAAATATAAATGAACAGTCAGTTCCAATATTGACGCCCTGCTCTCCCGTACTATAAATCCCTGGGACCCGCTGTGTTCGGGGCACTGCGGAATGCAATGTGCTGGAATCTTTGCTCCTTTGCCAACCTGCTGGACTCTGGCACCCTCTTTAATCCAATTGTCGAACTGGCCGATGATGTAATATGCCAGGGACTGCGCCTTCCCCTTTCTCCAATCGTGGCAGCTCTCCAACATGATCAGGAGCCCTTCCAGTGGGTCAGTGAGGGAAGCAAATCCTCGCCTCGCTTCTTCTGGGAGCTGCAGAGACAAAGGGATGGTGAACAAAAAGAGGGAGGCCCCTAATCTGCAAGTAGACAAAAGGAGTCTGCTAATTTATTCAGCGAGGTAACTGTTGCTCTCTGTCCCCCATCCCACTTGCTGTGACAGTGCGCGTCAATCCAGATTCCTTAACACTTCATTTCACCGCAACAGCAGCCTGTGAAAAGGCAATTGTCTGCAGTAATTATCCGGTAAACATGCAAAGTGCCACAATGGCCCGCACAACCACAGACAAAAGGTGCTTTCAGTGCCTGGCAGGCACAGGGGCAGACAGACGCTTTTAAGGGAGCTTCTCACAAAAGGCCACATTCCTTCAAACTTCCCTTCCCATCAGGCTGGAGGTAACAAAGAGTAAGGAGCGAGGCGATACACTCGCTAACCACCTTCCCGCAGTCGGGGCAAGCACCGTGTGTGTGGCACAGTCTGCAAGAAGGCCCAACACATTCCTTTGCAGTTTTTCACCAACTATTATATTCGCACATCGCACCTAGTAATAGTTAATTAGATCACACAAGCTCTACAGAAAACCCCAATAACACAAACCCCACAAAACAAAACATCGACACAAACCCCACAGAAAAACATCGACACAAACCCCACAGAAAAACATCGACACAAACCCCACAGAAAAACATCGACACAAACCCCACAGGAAAACATCGACACAAACCCCACAGAAAAACATCGACACAAACCCCACTGGAAAACATCGACACAAACCCCACTGGAAAACATCGACACAAACCCCACTGGAAAACATCGACACAAACCCCACTGGAAAACATCGACACAAACCCCACTGGAAAACATCGACACAAACCCCACTGGAAAACATCGACACAAACCCCACTGGAAAACATCGACACAAACCCCACTGGAAAACATCGACACAAACCCCACTGGAAAACATCGACACAAACCCCACTGGAAAACATCGACACAAACCCCACTGGAAAACATCGACACAAACCCCACTGGAAAACATCGACACAAACCCCACTGGAAAACATCGACACAAACCCCACTGGAAAACATCGACACAAACCCCACTGGAAAACATCGACACAAACCCCACTGAAAAACATCGACACAAACCCCACAGAAAAACATCGACACAAACCCCACTGGAAAACATCGACACAAACCCCACTGAAAAACATCAACACAAACCCCACAGAAAAACATCGACACAAACCCCACAGAAAAACATCGACACAAACCCCACTGGAAAACATCGACACAAACCCCACTGGAAAACATCGACACAAACCCCACTGGAAAACATCGACACAAACCCCACTGGAAAACATCGACACAAACCCCACTGGAAAACATCGACACAAACCCCACTGGAAAACCCAATAACACAAAAACCCCACAAAGAGAAAAAATCCCAATCACACAAAGCCCACAGAACAAAACACAATAATACAAAGCTCAGGGAGACAGAAAACCCCCAAAATACAAACCCAATAGAGAAAAAAACCCAAATAAAACAAACCCCAGAGAGAAAACTCCGATAATAAGAGCTTGAGCACATAGGTTGGGAAAAAGACTGAAGCTCTAACGGAGTGAGGACTTTCAACTGGGAATTGGTGATTGTGGGAATTAGGTGTAGAGGGAAGGAGGTGCTGAGTGATTTAAACCAAAAAACTGTAGATTGAGACTGAGCGGAGCAGAAAGGGAGACGCACGAGGAATGAAAACATGGCAAGGAGGAGCGCCGGGGGCAAGTCAGTGAGCATTTAGTTCATTGGTTAGTCTTTTTAATGGTTTTTGAGGTTATTGGGGATAAAAGGAGCAGGAGCAGAGGTTCGAGAGCAAGGCAGGAATATAAAGGAGAGGGACCAGTGACCGAGGGCAGGGTGGGAATATAAAGGAGAGGGACCAGTGACCGAGAGCAGGGCGGGGATATAAAGGAGAGGGACCAGTGACCGAGAGCAGGGTGGGGATATAAAGGAGAGGGAGCAGTGACCGAGAGCAGGGCGGGGATATAAAGGAGGGAGCAGTGACCGAGAGCAGAGCGGGGATATAAAGGAGAGGGACCAGTGACCGAGAGCAGGGCGGGGATATAAAGGAGGGAGCAGTGACCGAGAGCAGAGCGGGGATATAAAGGAGAGGGAGCAGTGACTGAGAGCAGAGTGGGGATATAAAGGAGAGGGAGCAGTGACCGAGAGCAGAGAGGGGATATAAAGGAGAGGGAGCAGTGACCGAGAGCAGAGTGGGGATATAAAGGAGAGGGAGCAGTGACCGAGAGCAGAGTGGGGATATAAAGGAGAGGGACCAGTGACCGAGGGCAGGGCGGAGATATAAAGGAGAGGGAGCAGTGACCGAGAGCAGAGAGGGGATATAAAGGAGAGGGAGCAGTGACCGAGAGCAGAGAGGGGATATAAAGGAGAGGGACCGGTGACCGAGAGCAGGACGGGGATATAAAGGGGAGGGACCAGTGACCGAGAGCAGGGCGGGGATATAAAGGAGAGGGAGCAGTGACCGAGGGCAGGGCGGGGATATAAAGGAGAGGGAGCAGTGACCGAGAGCAGGACGGGGATATAAAGGGGAGGAACCGGTGACCGAGAGCAGGGCGGGGATATAAAGGAGAGGGGGCAGTGACCGAGAGCAGGGCGGGGATATAAAGGAGAGGGAGCAGTGACCGAGAGCAGGGCGGGGATATAAAGGAGAGGGAGCAGTGACCGAGGGCAGAGCAGGGATATAAAGGAAAGGGAGCAGTGACTGAGGGCAGGGCAGGGATATAAAGGAGAGGGAGCAGTGACCGAGGGCAGAGTGGGGGATATAAAGGAGAGGGACCAGTGACCGAGGGCAGAGTGGGGGATATAAAGGAGAGGGAGCAGTGACCGAGGGCAGAGAGGGGATATAAAGGAGAGGGACCGGTGACCGAGAGCAGGACGGGGATATAAAGGGGAGGGACCAGTGACCGAGAGCAGGGCGGGGATATAAAGGAGAGGGAGCAGTGACCGAGGGCAGAGCGGGGATATAAAGGAGAGGGAGCAGTGACCGAGGGCAGGGCGGGGATATAAAGGAGAGGGAGCAGTGACCGAGGGCAGGGCGGGGATATAAAGGAGAGGGAGCAGTGACCGAGAGCAGGACGGGGATATAAAGGGGAGGAACCGGTGACCGAGAGCAGGGCAGGGATATAAAGGAGAGGGGGCAGTGACCGAGAGCAGGGCGGGGATATAAAGGAGAGGGAGCAGTGACCGAGAGCAGGGCGGGCATATAAAGGAGAGGGAGCAGTGACCGAGGGCAGAGCAGGGATATAAAGGAAAGGGAGCAGTGACTGAGGGCAGGGCAGGGATATAAAGGAGAGGGAGCAGTGACCGAGGGCAGAGTGGGGATATAAAGGAGAGGGAGCAGTGACCGAGAGCAGGGTGGGGATATAAAGGAGAGGGAGCAGTGACCGAGGGCAGAGTGGGGATATAAAGGAGAGGGAGCAGTGACCGAGGGCAGAGTGGGGATATAAAGGAGAGGGAGCAGTGACCGAGGGCAGAGTGGGGATATAAAGGAGAGGGAGCAGTGACCGAGGGCAGAGTGGGGGATATAAAGTTGAGACCAACTCAAAAACAGGTAGAAGTTCGAAAGAGTGACATCAGAGGACAGCAGGTTGCTGACTGGTTGGTCAGTGATACATTTTTTGCTCTGTAAGTTCAGGGAGGTTTAATCTAGGAATCTCTAACTTACTAATACTTTATTAAATTTATAACTTAAACTAGATAAACTAACCAGTTTAAAAAATAACTAAAAGTAAACCTGAATTAATTACATAAAAACTTTAAGTAAATAAATAAACGAGGTTAGAGAGAGATGTCAGGACAGGTGATGTGTTGTAACTGCAGCATGTGGGAGTTTGTGGAGAGCAGCGAGATCCCGAGAAACACATCTGCAGTAAGTGTCTGCAACTGGAGGAACTTCGGCTCAGAGTTGTTGAGCTGGAGTCCGAGGTGCAGACATTACGATGCATCAGGGAGGGGGAGAGTTACCTGGACAATTTGAGCCAGGAGACAGTCACACCCCTTAGGTTAGGTAGTAGTTTAGATTTGGTCAGTGGTTAGGGACAGGAGGATGTGACTGAGAGTCAGGCAGGTATGGGGACCCAGGATGCAGTGATGGAAGAGCCTCAGTCTTTGACCTTGTCCAACAGGTACGAGGTACTTGCTGTCTGTGTGGATGAGAACAAAGACTGCAGGGAGGACGGGCAAACTGACCACGGCACCGTGGTACAGGAGGCCATTCCAGTGGGGGGAGTAAAAAGGAATGTGGTAGTGGTCGGGGATGATATAGACAGGGGGACAGACACTGCTCTCTGCAGCCGCGGCGAAGAGTCCCGAAGGCTGTGTTGCCTGCCCGGTGCCAGGGTTAAGGACATCTCCTCACGGCTGGAAAAGAACTTGGAGCACGAGGGGGAGGATCCAGTTGTTGTGGTCCACAATGACATGGGGCGAACTAGGAATGAGGTTCCGCTGAGACAGTTTGAGGAGCTAGGGTCCAAATTAATAAGCAGAACTTCAAAGGTAATAATCTCTGGATTACTACCTGAGCCACACGCAAATTGTAATAGGGTCAAACAGATCAGAGAGTTAAATGTGTGGCTCAAAGAGTGGTGTGGGAGACAGGGGTTTTGATTCATGGGGCACTGGCACCAGTACTGGGGAAAGAGGGAGCTGTTCCATTGGGACAGACTCCACTTAAACCGAGCTGGGTCCAGTATCCTGGTAAATCGAAAAACTAGGGCTGCAGATACGATTCTAAACTAATAAGGCGGGAAAGGGTTCAGGTAAAGGTAAATTTATAAGTCTAAAGGGAAAAGTCAAGGCTGTAGAGCAGATTTGGGTAAAAACAAGCAGAGTGTGTCAGGAAGGGACAGAGAGTTTAACAAATGTAATAGGGAATTAGTGACTAAGGTCACATAAGGGAAAAATAGTAACACGTTAAAATTAAAGGCGCTATCTCTGAATGAACAAAGCATTCGTAACAAGGTAGATGAATTAATGGCACAAATAGAGATAAATGGGTTTTATCTAGTAGCCATTACTGAGACGTGGTTGCAACATAACCAAGGTTGGGAACTGAATATTCCAGGTTACTTGACTTACCAAAAAGACAGACAAAATGGAAAAGGGAGAGGGGGTTTGCCCTGATAATAAAGGATGAGATAAGGAGAGTGGTGAGAAAGGATCTTGGCTCAGAAGATCAGGAAGGAGAATCAGTCTGGGTGGAAAGAAGAAATAACAAGGGGCAGAAAACACTGGTGGGAGTAATTTATAGGCCCCGAATAGTAGCTCTACCGTTAGACAGAGTATTAATCAAGTAATAAGAGGGGCTTGTAACAAAGGTAATGCAATAATGGTGGAGGACTTTAATCTTCATATTAATCAAATTGGCAAAAATAATTTAGAGGATGAGTTCTTGGGATGTATTCAAAATAGTTTCATAGAACAATACGTTGTGGAACCAACCAGGGAACAGGCTATTTTAAATCTTGTCTTGTGGAATGAGACAGGGTTAATTAGTAATCTCATAGTAAGGGATCCTCTGGGGAAGAGTGATCATAATATGATAGAATTTCACATTGAGTTCAAGAGTGATGTACTTAAGTCTGAAACTAGAGTCTTAAACTTAAACAAAGCCAATTACATTGGTATGAGGTGGGCGAGTTGGCTAAGGTAGATTGGGAAATCAGATTAAAAGATATGACGGTAGATAAACAATGGCGAACATTTGAAGAAATAATTCATAATTCTCAATGAATCCCTTGAGGAATAAAAACTCCATGGGAAAAGTGATCCATCCTTGGCTAATTAGAGGAATTAAGGATAATATTAGATTAAAAGAAGATTTGCTAATAATGTTGCCAAGAAAAGTAGTAAGTCTGAGGATTGGGAGAGTTTTGGAAACCAGCAAAGGATGACCAAAAAATTCATAATGAGGGTGAAAATTGAATTTGAGAGTAAACTAGTAAGAAATATAAAAACAGATTGTAAGAGCTTCTACAAGTATGTAAAAAGGAAGAGATTAGCAAAAGTAAACATGGGCCCATTAGAGGCTGAGACAGGAGAAATTATAATGGGGAATCAGGAAATGGCAAAGATGTTAACCAAATATTTTGTATCTGTCTTCACAGTAGAAGACACCAAAAAAATACCAGAAATAGTGGGGAACCAAGGGTCTAATGAGAGTGAGGAACCTAAAGTAATTAAGATTAGTAAAGAAAAAGTACTGGAGACATTAAAGGGACTAAACGCTGATAAATCCCCTGGACCTGATGGCCTACATCCTAGGGTTTTAAAAGAGGAGGCTGCAGAGATAGTGGATGCATTGGTTTTGATCGTCCAGAATTCTCTAGATTCTAGAACGATCCCCATGGATTGGAAGGTAGCAAATGTAACCCCGCTATTCAAGAAGGGAGAGAGAAGACAGGGAACGACAGCTGGTGAAGCTACAACTCAGGACTACATGCATGCGGAACAGCGGAAGCAACATGCTATAGACAGAGCTAAGCGATTCCACAACCAACGGATCAGATCAAAGCTCTGCAGTCCTGCCACATCCAGTAGTGAATGGTGGTGGACAATTAAACAACGAATGGGAGGAGGAGGCTCTGTAAACATCCCCATCATCAATGATGGCGGAGTCCAGCACGTGAGTGCAAAAGACAAGGCTGAAGCGTTTGCAACCATCTTCAGCCAGAAGTGCCGAGTGGATGATCCATCTCGGCCTCCTCCCGATATCCCCACCAACACAGAAGCCAGTCTTCAGCCAATTCGATTCACGCCACGTGATATCAAGAAACGGCTGAGTGCACTGGATACAGCAAAGTCTATGGGCCCCAGACAACATCCCAGCTGTAGTGCTGAAGTCTTGTGCTCCAGAACTAACCGCAGCTCCAGCCAAACTGTTCCAGTACAGCTACAACACTGGCATCTACCCGACAATGTGGAAAATTGCCCAGGTATGTCCTGTCCACAAAAAGCAGGACAAATCCAATCCGGCCAATTACCGTCCCATCGGCCGACTATCAATTATCAGCAAAGTCGACAGGGCTATCAAGCGGCACTTACTCACCAATAACCTGCTACCTGATGCTCACTTTGGGTTCCGCCAGGACCGCTCAGCTCCAGACCTCATTACAGCCTTGATCCAAACATGGACAAAAGAGCTGAATTCCAGAGGTGAGGTGAGAGTGACTGTCCTTGACATCAAGGCAGCATTTGACCGAGTGTGGCACCAAGGAGCCCTAATAAAATTGAAGTCAATGGGAAACATGGGGAAAACTCTCCAGTGGCTGGAGTCATACGAAGCACAA
This sequence comes from Heptranchias perlo, assembly GCF_035084215.1. Taxonomy (NCBI): domain Eukaryota; kingdom Metazoa; phylum Chordata; class Chondrichthyes; order Hexanchiformes; family Hexanchidae; genus Heptranchias; species Heptranchias perlo. Next base: position 922,017 of record NW_027138646.1, read on the forward strand.
AGGAAGATGGTAGTGGTTGTTGGAGGCCAATCATCTCAGCTCCAGGACATTGCTGCAGGAGTTCCTCAGGGCAGTGTCCTAGGCCCAACAATCTTCAGCTGCTTCATCAATGACCTTCACTCCATCATAAGGTCAAAAATGGGGATGTTCGCTGATGATTGCACAGTGTTCAGTTCCATTCACAACCCCTCAGATAATGAAGCAGACCGAGCCCACATGCAGCAAGACCTGGACAACATCCAGGCTTGGGCTCATGAGTGGCAAGTAACATTCGCACCAGACAAGTGCCAGGCAATGACCATCTCCAACAAGACAGAGTCTAACCACTTCCCCTTGACATTCAACAGCATTACCATCGCCGAATCCCCCACTAGCAACATCCTGGGGGTCACCATTGACCAGAAACTTAACTGGACCAACTACATAAATACTGTGGCTACAAGAGCAGGTCTTGGTATTCTGCGGCGAGTGACTCACCTCCTGACTCCCCAAAGCCTTTCCACCATCTACAAGGCACAAGTCAGGAGTGTGATGGAATACTCTCCACTTGCCTGGATGAGTGCAGCTCTAACAACACTCAAGAAGCGCGACACCATCCAGGACAAAGCAGCCCGCTTGATTGGCACCCCATCCACCACCCTAAACATTCACTCCCTTCACCACTGGTGCACAGTGGCTGCAGTGTGTACCATCCACGGGATGCACTGCAGCAACTCGCCAAGGCTTCTTCGACAGCACCTCCCAAACCCACGACCTCTACCACCTAAAAGGACAAGGGCAGCAGGCACATGGGAACACCACCTGCACACCATCCCGACTTGTAAATATATCGCCATTCCTTCATCATCGCTGGGTCAAAATCCTGGAACTCCCTACCTAACAGCACTGTGGGAGAACCGTCACCACACGGACTGCAGCGGTTCAAGAAGGCGGCTCACCACCACCTTCTCAAGGGCAATTAGGGATGGGCAATAAATGCCGGCCTCGCCAGCGACGCCCACATCCCATGAACGAATAAAAAAAAAGTTAGCCTGACAACAGTAATGGGGAAAATGTTAGGATCTATTAATAAGGACGTGGTAACAGGGCACTTAGAAAATCATAATTTGATTCAGCAGAGTCAACATGGTTTTATGAAAGGGAAATCATGTTTGACAAATCTCTTAGAGTTTTTTGAGGGTGTAACTAGCAGGGTAGATAAAGGGGAACCAGTGGATGTAGTATATTTGGATTTTCAAAAGGCATTTGATAAGGTGCCACAAAAGGTTGTTACACAAGATTAGGGCTCATAGGATTGGGGGTGATATATTAGCATGGATTGAGGATTGGTTAATGGACAGAAAACAGACAATAGGAATAAACGGGTCACTTTCAAGTTTGCAGGTTGTAACTAGTGGGGTGCCGCAAGGATCAGTGCTTGGGCCTCAGGTATTTACAATATATATCAATGAGTGAGATGAAGGGACTGAGTGTAATGAATCCAAGTTTGCTGATGATACAAAACTAGGTGGGAAAGTAATCTGTAAGGAGGACTGAAGAGTCTGCAAAGGGATATGGACAGGTTAAGTGAGTGGGCAAGAAGGTGGCAGATGGAGTTAAATGTGGGGAAATGTGAAATTATCCACTTTGGTAGGAAGAATAGAAAAGCAGAATATTTTTTTAAAGGTGAGAGACTAAGAAATGTTGGTGATCAGAGGGATTTAGGTGTCCTTGTACATGAATCACAGGAAGTCACCATGCAGGTACAGCAAGCAATTAGGAAGGCAAATAGTATGTATTACTTCAACTCCCTTGCGATAAAGGCTAAGAGTAAGGAAGTCTTGCTGCAATTATATAGGGCTCTGGTGAGACCACACCTGGAGTTCTGTGTACAGTTTTGGTCTCCTTACCTAAGGAAGGATATACTTGCCTGAGAGGCAGTGCAACTAAGGTTCACTAGATTGATTCCTGGGATGAGAGGGTTGTCCTATGAGGAGAGATTGAGTAGAATGGGACTATCTTCTCTGGAGTTTAGAAGAATGAGAGGCGATCTCATTGAAACGTATAAAATTCTTAGAGGGCTTGACAGGGTAGATGCTGAGACGCTGTTTCCCCTGGCTGGAGCGTCTAGAACTAGGGGACATAGTCTCAAGATAAGGGGTCGGCCATTTAGGACAAAGATGAGGAAAAATTTGTTCACTCAGGCAATCTTTCTTTTACTCGTTCATGGGATGTGGGCATCGCTGGCGAGGCCGGCATTTATTGCCCATCCCTAATTGCCCTTGAGAAGGTGGTGGTGAGCCGCCTTCTTGAACCGCTGCAGTCCGTGTGGTGACGGTTCTCCCACAATGCTGTTAGGTAGGGAGTTCCAGGATTTTGACCCAGTGACGATGAAGGAACGGCGACATATTTCCAAGTCGGGATGGTGTGTGACTTGGAGGGGAACGTGCAGGTGGTGTTCTTCCCATGTGCCTGCTGCCCTTGTCCTTCTAGGTGGTAGAGGTTGTGAGTTTGGGTGATGCTGGGATCTTTGGAATTCTCTACCCTGAATGCTCAGTCGTTGAGTATATTCAAGACTGATATCGATGGATATTTGGATATTAAGGGAATCAAGAGGTATGGGGACGGGTGGGAAAGTGGAGTTGAGGTCGAAGATCAGCCATGATCTGATTGAATGGCGGAGCAGGCTCGAGGGGCCATGTGGCCTACTCCTGCTCCTATTTCTTATGTTCTTAACACAAACCCCACAGAGAGAAAACCCCAATAACACAAACCCCAGCGACAGTGAGCAATCGCAATTTAACACTATCAATAAATTGAAGTTATGGTGTCACACTTCACCCAGTCAAAATCCGGACAGGCGAAGAACTCTGTACACATGAGCCTGGCCCATTCACGCATTAGTGAGATTCATGCAACGCAAGACACATTTATTGTACGCGCGTCAGTGCGAGGGTGTCGCCTTGTACGCGCGTCAGTGCGAGCGTGTCGCCTTGTACGCGCGTCAGTGCGAGCGTGTCGCCTTGTACGCGCGTCAGTGCGAGCGTGTCGCCTTGTACGCGCGTCAGTGCGAGCGTGTCGCCTTGTACGCGCGTCAGTGCGAGCGTGTCGCCTTGTACGCGCGTCAGTGCGAGCGTGTCGCCTTGTACGCGCGTCAGTGCGAGCGTGTCGCCTTGTACGCGCGTCAGTGCGAGCGTGTCGCCTTGTACGCGCGTCAGTGCGAGCGTGTCGCCTTGTACGCGCGTCAGTGCGAGCGTGTCGCCTTGTACGCGCGTCAGTGCGAGCGTGTCGCCTTGTACGCGCGTCAGTGCGAGCGTGTCGCCTTGTACGCGCGTCAGTGCGAGCGTGTCGCCTTGTACGCGCGTCAGTGCGAGCGTGTCGCCTTGTACGCGCGTCAGTGCGAGCGTGTCGCCTTGTACGCGCGTCAGTGCGAGCGTGTCGCCTTGTACGCGCGTCAGTGCGAGCGTGTCGCCTTGTACGCGCGTCAGTGCGAGCGTGTCGCCTTGTACGCGCGTCAGTGCGAGCGTGTCGCCTTGTACGCGCGTCAGTGCGAGCGTGTCGCCTTGTACGCGCGTCAGTGCGAGCGTGTCGCCTTGTACGCGCGTCAGTGCGAGCGTGTCGCCTTGTACGCGCGTCAGTGCGAGCGTGTCGCCTTGTACGCGCGTCAGTGCGAGCGTGTCGCCTTGTACGCGCGTCAGTGCGAGCGTGTCGCCTTGTACGCGCGTCAGTGCGAGCGTGTCGCCTTGTACGCGCGTCAGTGCGAGCGTGTCGCCTTGTACGCGCGTCAGTGCGAGCGTGTCGCCTTGTACATGTACACAGTCTTGTTTCAAATGCACAAATCAAATAACAAACATTTCCTGTCCTGTTTTCCATTCCTCGAAGATCACCTTGAGGCCTCTCCCTCCTGAACTAGACTGTCTTGCTCAAAACTAGACAAGTGATGACTCCAGCCTGATCCAATTACAAACCAGAATCATCATCCAACCTGGAGGGCCAATAATGAGCTGAATGACTAAACCCAAGTGGGCCAAACAAATTGGCGTGTTTCATAGTTTTGTGACGTCCCCATTTTCTGAAGCCTCCCCCAGCTCCACCCTCTGCCTCAGTTACACAGTTACCAATGCAAACCCACTTAATGCAACTCAACACGAACTTGCATAAATAATACTTCCCCGTGTTGGAGCTGCAGACACGCACTGCATAAATCCCAAGGCCTATTGTAAGGTTCGATCAATAGGGGGCTTACCTCATGAATCTCCTTCTTTGTCCAGAGTGCTTGCAGGATGTGCAGCAAGTGGAGAGGTTCCAGGCCTGAGAAGAAGCAGATTGATTGCCTGTGACAGGATGCACTTGAGACACTGTGGCATTGTTACTGAGCACAGAATGGGCACTTTGTGCCACCTTGAAAACTGCTAACCTTCGAGCTGTCACTCAAGATTAGCGGCTGAACCCCATTCAAAATCCAAACAAATCTCCAACAAACATCATTATTTGAGTGTTTTTATTAATCCTCGGCAAGTGGCTGCAGGACTCCCTGCTCACTAATGCAAGGGGTGTACGGTCCAAACCTGTTAAACAAATTGCGGCCCTGCACACCAGTTTTGTGTGTTAAGCACATCACTGTGGAGAGACAAAGAGCGGGCCATCGCTGGAGAGGGGACAATTTGGCCCAGTTTGCGTAGTTGGAGGGGACGATGGGTTTATTTAGTGAATTACTGATTTAACATTATTTCTCCTCCACCTTTGCCCTTTTTGGTTCCACCTGTTGCCCCTCGCCCACCCCCTGTACTTCCAGACAGAGAGCACTGTCATTGGATGATCAGATAGCCCAGATCACCACCTCTTCACCAATCAGCAAACAGTAAACTGAGTGTTACCGGGTCACGTTGTGTGGCACCAGAATGCTCCTCCCCTCTCACCTCCATCCTCTCCTCCTCTCACCTCCCTCTCCCTCTCCCTCCCCTCACTCCCTCCCTCTCCCTCCCCCCTTCCCCTCACTCCCCCCTTCCCCTCACTCTCCCCTTCCCCTCACTCTCCCCTTCCCCTCACTCCCTCTCCCTCCCCCCTTCCCCTCACTCCCTCTCCCTCCCTCCCTCTCCCTCCCCCCCCTACTCCCTCGCCCTTCCCTCACTCTCCCCTTCCCCTCACTCCCTCTCCCCTTCCCCTCACTCCCTCTCCCCTTCCTCTCCCTCTCCCCTTCCTCTCCCTCTCCCCTTCCTCTCCCTCTCCCCCTCACTCCCTCTCCCTCCGCCCTTCCCCTCACTCCCTCTCTCTTCCCCCTTCCCCTCACACCCCCTCCCCCTCAATCACTCACTCTCCCTTCCCCTCACTCCCCTTCCCCCTCACTCACTCCCCCCTTCCCCTCACTCCCCCCTTCCCCTCACTCCCTCCCCCTTCCCCCACACTCGCTCCCCTCCCCCCCACACTCGCTCCCCTCCCCCTCACCTCACTCGCTCCCCCCTCACCTCACCTCACTCCCTCCCCCCTCACTCGCTCCCCTCCCCCCTCACACTCTCTCTCTCTCCTTCCTCTCTCGCTCTCTCTCCTCCCCCCCTCCCCCTCTCTCTCCTCCCCCCTCCCCCTCTCTCTCTCCTCCCCCTCCCCCTCTCTCTCTCCTCCCCCCCTCCCCCTCTCTCTCTCCTCCCCCCCTCCCCCTCTCCTCTCTCCTCCCCCCTCCCCCTCTCTCTCTCCTCCCCCCTCCCCCTCTCTCTCTCCTCCCCCCCCCCTCCCTCCTCCCCCCCCTCTCTCTCCTCCCCCCCTCCCCTCTCTCTCTCCTCCCCCCTCCCCTCTCTCTCTCCTCCCCCCCTCCCCTCTCTCTCTCCTCCCCCCCTCCCCCTCTCTCTCTCCTCCCCCTCTCCCCTCTCTCTCTCCTCCCCCTCTCCCCCTCTCTCTCTCCTCCCCCTCTCCCCCTCTCTCTCTCCTCCCCCTCTCTCTCTCCTCCCTCCCCCTCCTCTCTCCTCCCTCCCCCTCTCTCTCCTCCCCCTCTCTCTCTCCTCCCCCTCCCCCCTCTCTCTCCTCCCCCCTCCCCCTCTCTCTCCTCCCCCCTCCCCCTCTCTCTCCTCCCCCTCTCTCTCCTCCCCCTCTCTCTCCTCCCCCTCTCTCTCCTCCCCCTCTCTCTCTCTCTCTCTCCTCCCCCCCTCTCTCTCCTCCCCCCCTCTCTCTCCTCCCCCCTCCCCCCCTCTCTCCTCCCCCTCTCCCCCTCTCTCTCTCCTCCCCCTCTCTCTCTCCTCCCCCTCTCCCCCTCTCTCTCCCCTCCCCCTCTCTCTCCCCTCCCCCTCTCTCTCCTCCCCCCTCCCCCCCTCTCTCTCCTCCCCCCTCTCTCTCCTCCCCCCTCTCTCTCTCTCCTCCCCCCCTCCCCCTCTCTCCTCCCCCCCTCCCCCTCTCTCTTCCCCCTCTCTCTCTCCTCCTCCCCCCCTCCCCCTCTCCTCCCCCCCCTCCCCCTCTCTCTCTCCTCCCCCCCTCCCCCTCTCCTCCCCCCCCCCCTCTCCTCCCCCCCTCTCTCTCCTCCCCCCCTCTCTCTCTCTCCTCCCCCTCTCTCTCTCTCCTCCCCCTCTCTCTCTCCTCCCCCTCTCTCTCTCCTCCCCCTCTCTCTCTCCTCCCCCTCTCTCTCTCCTCCCCTTCCTCCCCCTCTCTCTCTCCTCCCCTTCCTCCCCCTCTCTCTCTCCTCCCCTTCCTCCCCCTCTCTCTCTCCTCCCCTTCCTCCCCCTCTCTCTCTCCTCCCCTTCCTCCCCCTCTCTCTCTCCTCCCCTTCCTCCCCCTCTCTCTCTCCTCCCCCTCTCTCTCTCCTCCCCCTCTCTCTCTCCTCCCCCTCTCTCTCTCCTCCCCTTCCTTCCTCCCCCTCTCTCTCTCCTCCCCTTCCTCCCTCCCTCCCCCTCTCTCTCCTCCCCTTCCTTCCTCCCCCTCTCTCTCCTCCCCTTCCTCCCTCCCCCTCTCTCTCCTCCCCTTCCTCCCTCCCCCTCTCTCTCCTCCCCTTCCTCCCTCCCCCTCTCTCTCCTCCCCTTCCTCCCTCCCCCTCTCTCTCCTTTACTCCTAAGAAGGGGCATTCCATTTCACTGACAGGGCCGAGTTCAGGTGACGGCGGAGGTTGAAATTTAGGCCCCCGAGCGAGAGTTAAATGTTCCACCGCTCGTTTGCTGGGCCCCTCGAGGGAGACAGACATTTAAATAGGATTGTTGGGAGTGGATTGCCATGCTATTTAACACAGTTTTTGTCACTCAGTGAATGCTGCTTATTTCCATGTGACTGGGGATCAGTCGCTGTTGCCTGATGGTGGTAATGACACAGGGATTAACTGATCCAAACCATAACACCAAGGGTTAAGTTACGAGGAGAGATTACACAAATTGGGGTTGTATTCTCTAGAGTTTCGAAGGTTAAGGGGTGATCTGATCGAAGTTTATAAGATATTAAGGGGAACAGATAGGGTGGATAGAGAGAAACTATTTCCGCTGGTTGGGGATTTTAGGAGTAGGGGGCACAGTCTAAAAATTAGAGCCAGACCTTTCAGGAGTGAGATTAGAAAACATTTCTACACACAAAGGGTGGTAGAAGTTTGGAACTCTCTTCCGCAAACGGCAATTGATACTAGCTCAATTGCTAAATTTAAATCTGAGATAGATAGCTTTTTGGCAACCAAAGGTATTAAGGGATATGGGCCAAAGGCAGGTATATGGAGTTAGATCACAGATCAGCCATGATCTTATCAAATGGCGGAGCAGGCACGAGGGGCTGAATGGCCTTCTCCTGTTCCTATGTTCCTATGTTTACCAGCAACTCCTAATATGAGGATTTGAACTGTCAATGGAAAGCAGCAAGCGAGTCTGGGAATCTCCACACAGAGAGGGGCAGCGAGTGAGTTGGGAATCTCCCCACTGAGAGGGGCAGCCAGCGAGTCTGGGAATCTCCCCACAGAAAGGGGCAGCCAGCGAGTCTGGGAATCTCCCCACAGAAAGGGGCAGCGAGTGAGTCTGGGAATCTCCCCACAGAGAGGGGCAGCCAGCGAGTCTGGGAATCTCCCCACTGAGAGGGGCAGCCAGCGAGTCTGGGAATCTCCCCACAGAGAGGGGCAGCCAGCGAGTCTGGGAATCTCCCCAGAGAGGGGCAGCCAGCGAGTCTGGGAATCTCCCCACAGAGAGGGGCAGCCAGCGAGTCTAGGAATCTCCCCACTGAGAGGGGCAGCCAGCGAGTCTGGGAATCTCCCCACAGAGAGGGGCAGCCAGCGAGTCTGGGAATCTCCCCACAGAGAGGGGCAGCCAGCGAGTCTGGGAATCTCCCCACAGAGAGGGGCGGCCACCCATCCCAGCTGACTCAAACAGCCGCAGCAAAACCTTCGAAGCACGTTGTCCCTCAGCTATGAGCAGTGTGTGGCAGCTCACGGAGAAGGAAAAGTTCATGCCAATGACTCAGATTAATCTGAGCTTCATTCCAAACACCAGCCCTCCTCCCTAGAGAGTTTTTGAAAAATTAATTCTGGGAATGTGTGCATCGGATTCACTGCCTATCCCTCGGTCTTACAACTGTTATTACAACATGAAACTAAATTACATTACAAGAGTGACTACACTTCAAAAGTCCTTCATTGGCTGTAAAGCACTTTGGGGCGTCCTGAGGTTGTGAACTGAGCTATAGAAATGCAAGTCTTCAACCGAGTGTCTTGCTAGGCCACTTCAGAGGGCAGTTAAGAGTCAACCACATTGGTGTGGGGACTGCAGTCCCAGACCGGGTAAGGTCTGGGTAGTTTCTACTAATGTAGGAAATGCAGAAGCCAATTTGTGCACAGCAAGATTCCACAACAGCAATTGGATAATCACCAGATAATCTGTTTTAGTGACGTTGGCTGAGGGATAAATATTGGCCCCAGGACACCGGGGAGAATTCACATGCTCTTCTTCAAATAGAGCCTTGGGCTCTTTTACGTCCACCTGAGAGGGCAGACGGGGCCTCGGTTTAACGTCTCATCCATAAGACGGCGCATCCAACAATGCAGCACTCCCTCAGTATTGCCCCTCCGACAGTGCTGCGCTCCCTCAGTACTGCCCCTCCGACAGTGCAGCGCTCCCTCAGTACTGACCCTCCGACAGTGCAGCGCTCCCTCAGTACTGACCCTCCGACAGTGCAGCGCTCCCTCAGTACTGACCCTCCGACAGTGCAGCGCTCCCTCAGTACTGACCCTCCGACAGTGCAGCGCTCCCTCAGTACTGACCCTCCGACAGTGCAGCGCTCCCTCAGTACTGACCCTCCGACAGTGCAGCGCTCCCTCAGTACTGACCCTCCGACAGTGCAGCGCTCCCTCAGTACTGACCCTCCGACAGTGCAGCGCTCCCTCAGTACTGACCCTCCGACAGTGCAGCACTCCCTCAGTACTGACCCTCCGACAGTGCAGCACTCCCTCAGTACTGACCCTCCGACAATGCAGCACTCCCTTAGTATTACACTGGAACATAAGCCTGGATTTTGTGCTCAAGTCTCTGGAGTGGGACTTGAACCCATGACCTCCTGACTCAGTTGGTAAGAGGCGACAGTGCTACCATTAGCGATAGCACCTCAATGGTCAAAGCTTAATTCCCTTTTACCAAAAACAGCTTTTCATTTCCAGAATTTTTAAACTGAATTCAAATTCTCAAACTGCCCTGGTGGGATTTAAACTCACGTTCTCTGCATTACCAGTCCAGTAACATAACCACTACCCTACCATGCCCTCACGTAGTTGGCCAGAGGCAGGATGTAACTGAGCCAGAGACTAGGGTGATGCCAGGTTCAATCACCAGAGTACTGAGTTCAGTTTTTGGGCACCTCAGGAAGGATATATTGGCCTTGGAGGGGGTGATTCACCAGAATGATACCGGGGCTAAAAGGGTTAATTACGAGGACAGGTTGCATCGACTAGACTCGTGTTCCCTCGAGTTTAGAAGATTAAGGGGTGATCTAATTGAGGTGTTTAAGATGATTAAAGGATTTGATAGGATCGATAGAGAGAAACGATTTCCTCTGGTGGGAGTGCCCAGAACAAGGGGGCAGAACATTAAAATTAGAGCCAGGCCGTTCAGGGGTGATGTCAGGAATCACTTCACACAAAGGGGAGTGGGAATCTGGAACTCTCTCCCCCAAAAAGCTGTTGGGGCTGGGGGTCAATTGAAAATTTAAAAACTGAGATTGATAGACTTTTGTTTGGCAAAGGGGTTAAAGGTTACAGAACCAAGGCGGGTAAATGGAGGTAAGATACAGATCAGCCATGATCTAAATGAATGGCGGAACAGGCTTGAGGGGCTGAATGGCTGCCTCCTGTACCTATGCTCCTTCTGCCCTGAGTCAGCCGATCTCACCCAAGGCTGCAGTAAGAAGGTAAAAAATGCTCTATGGGTAAGGAAGGGGATAATTATCCAGGGTCATGGAATCATCGGAATTTATGGCACAGAAAGAGGCCATTTGGCCCATCGTGTGCACGCCAACTGAAAAAGAGCTATCCAGCCTAATCCCACTTTCCAGCACTTGGTCCGTAGCCCTGTGGGTTACAGCACTTCAGGTGCACATCCAGGTACTTTTTAAATGAGTTGAGGGTTTCTGCCTCCACCACCCTTTCAGGCAGTGAGTTCCAGACCCCCATCACCCTCTGGGTGAAAACATTTCTCCTCAGCTCCCCTCTAATCCTTCTACCAATTACTTTAAATCTATGCCCCCTGGTCACTGACCCCTCTGCTAAGGGAAATCAGTCCTCCCTATCCACTCCATCCAGTCCAGTCATAATTTTATAACCCTCAATTAAATCTCCCCTCAACCTCCTTTGTTCCAAAGAGAACAACCCCAGCCTATCCAATCTTTTCTCATAGCTAAAATTCTCCAGTCCTGGCAACATCCTCGTAAATCTCCTCTGTACCCTCTCTGGTGCAATTACATCCTTCCTGTAATGTGGAAACCAGAACTGTACACTGCACTCAAACTGTGGCCTAACTAGTGTTTTGTATAGTTCCAGCATAACCTCCCTGCTCTTACATTCTATGCCTCGGCTAATAAAGGAAAGTATCCCGTATGCCTTTTAACCACCTTATCTACCTGTCCTGCTACCTTCGGGGATCTGTGGACATGCACTCCAAGGTCCCTCACTTCCTCCACACCTCTCAGTATCCTCCCATTTATTGTGTATTCCCTTGCCTTGTTTGCCCTCCCCAAATGTATTACCTCACACTTCTCCAGATTGAATTCCATTTGCCACTTTTCTGCCCACCTGACAAGTCCATTAATATCTGTACCCCTCCAGCTCACAATCTAGTGGCCCTGCTGAAAGTATATGGCCATCAGATAAGTATAGCCAAGCTTAGCCTGCCAGCACTTAATGTCAAGGTGCACACATGAAGAATAGCCACGTGGGAGAGGTATTAGCACCTCCACAGCTGTACAGAGACAATCAGAGCTGGCCTCACTGAATAACACTGGGGTACAGGTTTGTCACTGTATAACACTGGGATACGGTACTCGTGGGTACAGGTCTGTTACCGCGGGGTACCGGCAGCGGGGAGAGGGAAGGGTACCGGCAGCGGGGAGAGGGAAGGGTACCGGCAGCGGGGAGAGGGAAGGGTACCGGCAGCGGGGAGAGGGAAGGGTACCGGCAGCGGGGAGAGGGAAGGGTACCGGCAGCGGGGAGAGGGAAGGGTACCGGCAGCGGGGAGAGGGAAGGGTACCGGCAGCGGGGAGAGGAGGGTACAGGCAGCAGGGAGAGGAGGGTACAGGCAGCAGGGAGGGGGGGTACAGGCAGCAGGGAGGGGGGGTACAGGCAGCAGGGAGGGGGGGTACAGGCAGCAGGGAGGGCGGGTACAGGCGGAGGTGGTGCAGGCAGGTTGAAGTTGTGATGTCAGGTACTATGGTCATAGTCTGTGGCTGTTTTTGGGTGTGATGGAAGTTGAAGGCAAACCCGTAGCTGCCCCGTGTACCCCCCTCACACCTCCACACTGCCCCTGCCCCGTGTACCCCCCTCACACCTCCACACTGCCCCTGCCCAGTGTACCCCCTCACACCGCCCCTGCCCCGTGTACCCCCCTCACACCTCCACACTGCCCCTGCCCCGTGTACCCCCCTCACACCTCCACACTGCCCCTGCCCCGTGTACCCCCCTCACACCTCCACACTGCCCCTGCCCCGTGTACCCCCCTCACACCTCCACACTGCCCCGTGTACCCCCCTCACACCTCCACACTGCCCCTGCCCCGTGTACCCCCCTCACACCTCCACACTGCCCCGTGTACCCCCCTCACACCTCCACACTGCCCCTGCCCCGTGTACCCCCCTCACACCTCCACACTGCCCAGTGTACCCCCTCACACCTCCACACTGCCCAGTGTACCCCCTCACACCTCCACACTGCCCCTGCCCCGTGTACCCCCCTCACACCTCCACACTGCCCCTGCCCCGTGTACCCCCCTCACACCTCCACACTGCCCCTGCCCAGTGTACCCCCCTCACACCTCCACACTGCCCCTGCCCAGTGTACCCCCCTCACACCTCCACACTGCCCCTGCCCAGTGTACCCCCCTCACACCTCCACACTGCCCCGTGTACCCCTCACACCTCCACACTGCCCCTGCCCAGTGTACCCCCCTCACACCTCCACACTGCCCAGTGTACCCCCCTCACACCTCCACACTGCCCCGTGTACCCCTCACACCTCCACACTGCCCCTGCCCAGTGTACCCCCCTCACACCTCCACACTGCCCAGTGTACCCCCCTCACACCTCCACACTGCCCCTGCCCAGTGTACCCCCCTCACACCTCCACACTGCCCCTGCCCCGTGTACCCCACTCGCTCCTCCACACTGCCCCTGCCCAGTGTACCCGCCTCACACTTCGACACTGCCCCTGCCCAGTGTACCCCCTCACACCTCCACACTGCCCCTGCCCAGTGTACCCCCCTCACACCTGAATATTGCCCCTGACCAGACAGAGTCATTATTTGGGCTGTTCACTCAATTCCTAGTGGGAAAATTCCCAATATTGAAACCTTCCTTGCCGAGAGAACAGAAATATTCGAACCCAGGAGAGAATATGGTCTTTATTTGTTGTAACCCTGAATGATGAATCAGATTCAACACCTCTCACCATGTGACAGAAAAGACGTTCAAAGGTAAGATCACAGCGTGGAGGAGAAAGTAAGGCTAATGCTCGCAGGAAAATTGCTCTGCTTTTATTTTTGGGTTTCCTCAGTGCTTGGATTAGCATCGCCCTCCCTCCCCCTCCCCCCGCCCCCCCCCCCCGATAAAGCCAACTCCAATGGATTCATTCAGCGTCCTTCACGATGGTCTCATTGTGTGAGACCACCAGCCCCCTATGGGAGGATTCTCCAATACCACTCTCACCAATAAACCCAACAAACAGGCCTTCAATCAGCATAGGACAGGGTCCCAGATACAGGTATCCCTTTAAAACAGCCCTGCACTGTGAATAACACCAAGCTCGAAACTAGCCCGCCTCCAGGCATCAAAATAGAGCAACCTTCCCTCTCTTTGTACGGGTATATTATGTGATACCGTACATTCCAGAATCTCTGTCCAGCTGACCTGTAACCAGAAAAGCTGAGGCACTCCTGACTGAACAAGGCCTCATGTATCCCACAGCTGTGAACACTTGCAGCTTCAGAGATACAATCTCCGCAAACCTGTTTTCTATTTAGAGCGCAAATTTTTCCAATTTCCTGTTTTTGCACATTTGTGCTCTCTGATCCTAATCTCCTTTGTAAGTCGCAGCAGTGAGCACGAACCTTTCAGCACAACAGCTCGCAACAGCTCCTGAGTAAAATCATCAACTTTCAGAACTCAAGTGTCCAGTTTAAGAATGGAATCAGCCAGCTGAAGATGTCCAAAGTGTTTAAATACTGCAACAGTTGGGAAAGGAGTGGGAGGGGGTGGGCGAACGGGAGTGATCACAACGACAGTGTGCAATGGGTTAACTGTGCTTCATCGCAGTGATTCACAGCATCACGGGTCGATGCACGGGACACCAAAACTTTTTCTTAGACATTGTGTTTCATCATCTCACTAATCCACTGGAATTCTTTCAGGAGATTTGCTAGTTCTGTTGGGGGGGGGGGTTTAAACTAGTATGGCAGGGGGATGGGAACCAAAGGGCAGGTACAGATAGGACAAATTCAGACCAGGAAACGGGAAATAGAAAAGCAGTTAGTGACGTAGTTAGTGGCTCAGAAAGGCAAAAGAAGCAAAGGTTAAATAGTGTTCAGCACAGGAATATGATGGGGTTAAAGGGGATATACTTCAGTGCAAGGAGTATTACAAACAAAGCAGATGAGCTAAGGGCACAGATAGACACATGGCAGCATGATATCATTGTTATAACAGAAACCTGGCTTAAAGAGGGGGATAATTGGCAGCTCAATATCCCTGGATATCGAGTTTTCAGGCGTGGGTGATAAAAAAGGAGGGGGGGCGGTAGCATTATCGGTTAAAGAATCAATTACAGTTGTGAGAAGGGATGATATGCTAAATGGATCATCAATCGAGGCCATATGGGTGGAGCTAAGAAATAAAAAAGGGGCAGTCACACTACTAGGAGTGTACTATAGACCCCCGAATAGTGAAAGGGAGATAGAAGAACAAATGTGTAGGCAAATTTCTGAGTGCAAAAATAAGAGGGCAATAATAGTCGGGGACTTCAACTACCCTGACATCAACTGGGATTCGAACAGTGTGAGGGGCACAGAGGGCGCAAAATTCTTGATCGGTGTCCAGGAGAACTTTTATAGCCGGTACGTGACAAGCCCAACAAGAGGGGATGCAATTCTACATTTAGTCCTGGGGAATGAAGATGGGCAAGTGGGTGAAGTGACAGTGGGTGACCATATTGGGGATAGTGACCACAATTCAGTTAGTTTTAGCATTATTATGGAAAAGGACAGAGTTAAATCAGGAGTAAACGTTTTAAATTGGGGAAAGGCAAATTTTACAGAACTAAGAGGTGATTTGGCAGAAGTGGACTGGACACAACTACTTGAGGAGAAATCAGTGGCAAGCCAGTGGGAGGCACTAAAAAGTGAAATTCTACGGGTACAATGCAGACACGTCCCCTCAAAGAAAAAGGGTGGCACTGCCAAATTTAGAGCCCCCTGGTTGTCTAGAAGTATACGGGGCAAGATTAAGCAGAAAAAGAAAGCTTATGACTGTCACAGAAAACTAAGTACTGCAGAAAGCCTAGAGGAGTATAGAAAGTACAGGGATGACATAAAAAAGGAAATAAGGAAAGCAAAGAGAGGGCATGAAAAAATATTAGCTAGTAAGATTAAAGAAAACCCAAAGATGTTTTATCAGTACATTAAGAACAAGAGGACAGCTAAGGAAAAGATGGGACCTATCAGAGATGATAAGGGTAACTTGTGTGTAGAAGCAGAGGATGTGGGTAGGGTTTTAAATGAATATTTTGTCTCCGTATTCACAAAGGAAAGGGATGATCCAGACGTAGTAGTTAAAGAGGAGAGGTGTGAAATATTGGATAAGGTAAACATTACGAGAGAGGAAGTACTAGAGGGACTGCAATCCTTGAAAGTTGATAAGTCATCAGGGCCGGATGGATTGTTTCCTGGGCTATTGAAGGAAGCCAGGGAGGAAATAGCGGATGCTCTGAGGATCATTTTCCAATCCTCACTAGATACAGGGGAGGTACCGGAGGACTGGAAGACTGCAAACGTTGTACCATTGTTTAAAAAGGGGACGAGGGAAAGGCCGAACAATTATAGGCCGGTCAGTCTTACCTCGGTGGTGGGCAAACTATTAGAATCAATACTGAGAGATAGGATAAACTGTCACTTGGAAAGGCATGGTTTAATCAGGGATAGTCAGCATAGATTTGTTCAGGGAAGGTCATGCCTTACAAATCTGATTAAATTCTTTGAGGAAGTGACAAGGAGGATTGATGAGGGTAGTGCAGTGGATGTTGTCTACATGGATTTTAGTAAGGCATTTGACAAGGTCCCACATGGCAGACTGGTCTGAAAGGTAAAAGCCCATGGGATACAGGGAAATGTGGCGAATTGGATCCAAAATAGGCTCAGTAACAGGAAACAAAGGGTAAAAGTCGATGGATGTCTTTGCAAATGGAAATCTGTTTCCAGTGGTGTGCCACAGGGCTCAGTGTTGGGTCCCTTGCTGTTTGTGGTATATATTAATGATTTGGACTTGAATGTAGGGGGCATGATTGGCAAATTTGCAGACAACACAAAAATTGGCCATGTACTTGATAGTGACGAGGATAGCTGTAGACTCCAAGATGGGTTGGTGGAGTGGGCGGAAAAGTGGCAAATGGAGTTCAACCCGGAGAAGTGTGAGGTAATGCACTTAGGGAGGGCAAACAGTAAAAGGGAATACGCAGTAAACAGGAATATATTGAGAGGGGTAGAGGAAGTTAGAGACCTTGGAGTGCATGTGCACAGGTCCCTGAAGGAGGCAGTACAGGTAGATAAGGTTGTGAAAAAGGCATACGGAATGCTCTCCATTATTAGCCGAGGAAAAGAATACAAAAGCAGGGATGTAATGATGGAACTGTATAAAACGCTGGTAAGGCCACAGCTGGAGTATTGTGCGCAGTTCTGGTCACCACATTACAGGAAGGACGTAATTGCTCTGGAGAGAATGCAGAGAAGATTTACAAGAATGTTGCCAGGGCTTGAAAATTGCAGCTCCGAGGAGAGATTGGATAGGCTGGGGTTGTTTTCCTTGGAGCAGAGGAGGCTGAGGAGTGGCTTGATTGAGGTGTACAAAATTATGAGGGGCCCGGATAGAGTAGACAGGAAGTACCTGTTTCCCCTAGCGGAGAGTTCAAGAACTAGAGGACATAGATTTAAGCTGATTGGCGGAAGGATTAGAGGAAAAACTTTTTTACCCAGAGGGTGGTGGGTGTATGGAATTTGCTGCCCGAATTGGTGGTAGAGGCAGGGACTCAACTCTTTTAAAAAGTAGCTGGACCTGCACCTAAAGTGCTGTAAGCTGCAGGGCGACGGACCGGGCGCTGGAAGGTGGGATTAGAATGGGCACCTGGTTGTTCTTCGAGCCGGCGCGGACACGATGGGCCGAATGGCCCCCTTCTGTGCTGTATCTTTTCTATGGTTCTATGGAGATAATTAATTTGATTGTCCAGAACGATTCAGTGGAAATAATGTGGTTGGATTTTCAATATAAACTAAATGGTACAATTCTAAAGTGGGTGCAGGAACAGAGAGATCTGGGGGTATATGGGCACAAATCATTGAAGGTGGCAGGACAAGTTGAGAAGGCTGTTAAAAAAGCAAATGAGATCCTGGGCTTTATAAATAGAGGCATAGAATACAAAAGCAAGGAAGTTATGCTAAACCTTTATAATACACTGGTTAGGCCTCAGCTGGAGTATTGTGTTCAATTCTGGGCACCACACTTTAGGAAGGATGTCAAGGCCTTAGAGAGGGTGTGGAGGAGATTTACGAGAATGGTTCCAGGGATGAGGGACTTCAGTTACATGGAGAGACTGGAGAAACTGGGATTGTTCTCTTTAGAGCAGAGAAGGTAAAGTGGAGATGTCCAAGATTATGAAGGGTTTTGATAAGAATAGATAAGAACCAGAGGGGAGATGAGGAGAATTTTTTATTTTTAATGCAGCCAGTCAATCTGGAATGCGCTGCCTGAAAGGGTGGTGGGAGCAGATTCAATCATAAGTCAAAAGTGAATTGAATCAATACCGGAAGGGGAAAAATTTACAGGGCTCTGGAAAAAAGTGGGGGAATGCATTGACAGTCCCAATGTAGTACTGAGGGAGTACAGCACTGTCAGAGGTGCTGTTGTTTGGATGAGACGCTAAACAGAGGGCCCATCTGCCCTCACTGCCCTACGGCAATGTTCGAAGAGGAGCAGGGGAGTTCTCCGCAGTGTCCTGGCCAAAATTTATCCCTCAACCAACGTCAATAAAACAGATTATCTGGTCATTTATCTCTCGGATGTTTGTGGGATTTTTTTTATATTCGTACATGGGATGTGGGCATCGCTGGCAAGGCCAGCATTTATTGCCCATCCCTAATTGCCCTTGAGAAGGTGGTGGTGAGCCGCCTTCTTGAACCGCTGCAGTCCGTGTGGTGAAGGTTCTCCCACAGTGCTGTTAGGAAGGGAGTTCCAGGATTTTGACCCAGCAACGATGAAGGAACGGCGATATATTTCCAAGTCGGATGGTGTGTGACTTGGAGGGGAACGTGCAGGTGGTGTTGTTCCCATGTGCCTGCTGCTCGTGTCCTTCTAGGTGGTAGAGGTCACGGGTTTGGGAGGTGCTGTCAAAGAAGCCTTGACGAGTTGCTGCAGTGCATCCTGTGGATGGTACACACTGCAGCCACCGTGCGCCGGTGGTGAAGGGAGTGAATGTTTAGGGTGGTGGATGGGGTGCCAATCAAGCGGGCTGCTTTGTCCTGGATGGTGTCGAGCTTCATGAGTGTTGTTGGAGCTGCACTCATCCAGGCAAGTGGAGGGTATTCCATCACACTCCTGACTTGTGCCTTGTAGATGGTGGAAAGGCTTTGGGGAGTCAGGAGATGAGTCATTCGCCGCAGAACACCCAGCCTCTGACCTGCTCTTGTAGCCACAGTATTTATATGGCTGGTCCAGTTAAGTTTCTGGTCAATGGTGACCCCCAGGATGTTGATGGTGGGGGATTTGGTGATGGTAATGCCATTGAATGCTAAGGGGAGGTGGTTAGACTCTCTCTTGTTGGAGATGGTCATTGCCTGGCACTTGTCTGGTGCGAATGTTACTTGCCACTCATGAGCCCAAGCCTGGATGTTGTCCACGTCTTGCTGCACGTGGGCTCGGACTGCTTCATTATTTGAGGAGTTGCGAATGGAACTGAACACGTTCGCTGATGATTGCACAATCCCCATTTCTGACCTTACGATGGAGGGAAGGTCATTGATGACGCAGCTGAAGATGGTTGGGCCTGGGACACTGCCCTGAGGAACTCCTGCAGCAATGTCCTGGGGCTGAGATGATTGGCCACCAACAACCACTACCATCTTTCTTTGTGCTTGGTATGACTCCAGCCACTGGAGAGTTTTCCCCCTGAATCCCATTGACTTCAATTTTACTAGGGCTCCTTAGTGCCACACTCGGTCAAATGCTGCCTTGATGTCAAGGGCAGTCACTCTCACCTCACCTCTGGAATTCAGCTCTTTTGTCCATGTTTGGACCAAGGCTGTAATGAAGTCTGGAGCCAAATGGTCCTGGCAGAGCCCAAACTGAGGATCGGTGAGCAGGTTATTGGTGAGTAACTGCCGCTTGATAGCACTGTCGACGACACCTTCCATCACTTTGCTGAAGATTGAGAGTAGACTGATGGGGCGGTAATTGGCCGGATTGGATTTGTCCTGCTTTTTGTGGACAGGACATACCTGGGCAATTTTCCACATTGTCGGGTAGATGCCAGTGTTGTAGCTGTACTGGAACAGCTTGGCTGGAGGCGCAGCTAGTTCTGGAGCACAAGTCTTCAGCACTACAGCTGGGATGTTGTCGGGGCCCATAGCCTTTGCTGTATCCAGTGCATTCAGCCATTTCTTGATATCACGTGGAGTGAATCGAATTGGCTGAAGACTGGCTTCCGTGATGGTGGGGATATCGGGAGGAGGCTGAGATGGATCATCCACTCGGCACTTCTGGCTGAAGATGGCTATGCACAAACTGGCTGTAGCATTTCCCTACATTCCAACAGTACTTCATTGGCTGTGAAGCGCTTTGGGACGGCCTGAGGCCATGAAATACGCTGTAGAAATGCAAGTCTTTTAAAAAAAAATCCATGTTGTCCTCTTTCAATCCATCTATATTCTCAGCCCCCCCAACCTCTGATACGGCCCGAGGCCTCACCCCCTGCGACATCACCTCCCGAGGCCTCACCCCCTGCGACATCACCTCCCGAGGCCTCACCCCCAGCGACATCACCTCCCGAGGCCTCACCCCCAGCGACATCACCTCCCGAGGCCTCACCCCCAGCGACATCACCTCCCGAGGCCTCACCCCCTGCGACATCACCTCCCGAGGCCTCACCCCCAGCGACATCACCTCCCGAGGCCTCACCCCCTGCGACATCACCTCCCGAGGCCTCACCCCCTGCGACATCACCTCCCGAGGCCTCACCCCCTGCGACATCACCTCCCGAGGCCTCACCCCCTGCGACATCACCTCCCGAGGCCTCACCCCCAGCGACATCACCTCCCGAGGCCTCACCCCCTGCGACATCACCTCCCGAGGCCTCACCCCCAGCGACATCACCTCCCGAGGCCTCACCCCCTGCGACATCACCTCCCGAGGCCTCACCCCCTGCGACATCACCTCCCGAGGCCTCACCCCCAGCGACATCACCTCCCGAGGCCTCACCCCCTGCGACATCACCTCCCGAGGCCTCACCCCCAGCGACATCACCTCCCGAGGCCTCACCCCTTTGCTGCAAAAACCTCTGCCGAATCACAGGATCGCCTTTTCGAAACTCCCCCTCCGCTCCAAGTCCCAATTGCATCTTTCCAGTTGCAGCTCTCCACCATCACACAGACTCCCGTCCTTTCTCCCTATTCAGCAATCTGTTTTCCCTTCTCTCCAGCAATGCACTTCGGGACATTCTCTTGCTTAAAACCACCAAATAAATGTCAGCACTTCTCATCAAGATCATCGGTTATGTGAATGCAAGTAAGATTTTTTTTTAATTTCTCCAATTATTCTCCTACCCTCCCCTTAAAAAAGCATTGATACTTCATTGGGGGACAGTTCCCCGGGCACTGACTCTCACTGGGGGACAGTTCCACAGACACTGACTCTCACTGGGGGACAGTTCCACAGACACTGACTCTCACTGGGGGACAGTTCCACAGGCACTGACTCTCACTGGGGGACAGTTCCACAGGCACTGTCCCTCACTGGGGGACAGTTCCACAGACACTGACTCTCACTGGGGGACAGTTCCACAGACACTGACTCTCACTGGGGGACAGTTCCACAGGCACTGACTCTCACTGGGGGACAGTTCCACAGGCACTGACTCTCACTGGGGGACAGTTCCACAGGCACTGACTCTCACTGGGGGACAGTTCCACAAGCACTGACTCTCACTGGGGGACAGTTCCACAGGCACTGACTCTCACTGGGGGACAGTTCCACAGGCACTGACTCTCACTGGGGGACAGTTCCACAGGCACTGACTCTCACTGGGGGACAGTTCCACAGGCACTGACTCTCACTGGGGGACAGTTCCACAGGCACTGACTCTCACTGGGGGACAGTCCCACAGACACTGACTCTCACTGGGGGACAGTTCCACAGGCACTGACTCTCACTGGGGGACAGTTCCACAGACACTGACTCTCACTAGGATACAGTTCCACAGGCACTGACTCTCACTGGGGGACAGTTCCACAGGCACTGACTCTCACTGGGGGACAGTTCCACAGGCACTGACTCTCACTGGGGGACAGTTGCACAGGCACTGACTCTCACTGGGGGACAGTTCCACAGGCACTGACTCTCACTGGGGGACAGTTCCACAGACACTGACTCTCACTGGGGGACAGTTCCACAGGCACTGACTCTCACTGGGGGACAGTTCCACAGACACTGACTCTCACTGAGGGACAGTTCCACAGGCACTGACTCTCACTGGGGGACAGTTCCACAGACACTGACTCTCACTGGGGGACAGTTCCACAGGTACTGACTCTCACTGGGGGACAGTTCCACAGACACTGACTCTCACTGGGGGACAGTTCCACAGATACTGACTCTCACTGGGGGACAGTTCCACAGACACTGACTCTCACTGGGGGACAGTTCCACAGGCACAGGGGTACACGGAACACCGCTGAACATCTAGGGGTAATCAATATTTAGGAAGGACAGGCAAAAAGGGGACGAGTTGGGGTAGCGTTGGTAATAAAGGAGGAAATCAATGCCATCGTGAGGAAGGATATTGGCTTGGAAAATCACGATGTGGAATCTGTATGGGTGGAGCTAAGAAACACCAGGGCAGAAAACGTTGGTGGGGGTTGTCTGTCGGCTCCAAAACAATTGAGGAAATGTAGGGAAGGGCATTAAACATGAAATTATAGACGCATGCAAGAAGAGCACAATTCTCATCATGGGTGACTTTAATCTACATATAGATTGGTCAAACCAAATTAGCAATAATATTGTGGGGGAGGAATTCCTGGAGTGTGTACGTGATAGTTATCTAGACAAATATTTTGAGGAACCAACTAGAGAACAGGCGATCCTGGGTATTGTGCAATGAGAAAGGATTAATTAACAATCTTGTTGTGCGGGGTCCCTTAGGGAAGAGCGACCATAACATGACAGAATTCCTCATTAAGATGGAGAATGAAGTCGTTGAATCCGAAACTAGGATCCTGAATCTAAATAAAGGAAATTACGAAAGTATGAGGTGCGAGTTGGCTAGGATAGATTGGGGAACTTTACTAAAAGGGATGACGGTGGATAGACAATGGATAATATTTGAAGAATGTGTGCAGGAATTACAACAATTATTCATTCTGCAAAATAAAACAGGAAAGCTGGCTCAACAGTGGCTTACAAAAGAAATTAGGGATAGTATTAGATCCAAAGAGGAGACATATAAAATTGCCAGAAAAAGCGGCAAGCCTGAGGATTGGGAGCAGTTTAGAATTCAGCAAAGGAGGACAAAGAGATTGATTCAGAGGGGAAAAATAGAGTATGAGAGTAAACTAGCAGGGAACATAAAAACTGACTGTAAACGCTTCTATAAATATGTCAAGAGAAAAAGATTAGTGAAGACAAATGTCGGTCCCTTACAGTCAGAAATGGGGGGAATTATAATGGGGAACAAAGAAATGGCAGAGCAATTAAACACATACTTTGGTTCTGTCTTCACAAAGGAGGATACAAATAACCTCCCAGAAATGTTAGGGAACCAAGGGTCTAGTGAGAGGGAGGAACTGAAGGAAATCAGTATTAGTAAAAAAAAAAGTGCTGGGGAAATTAATGGGGCTAAAGGCTGACAAATCCCCAGGGCCTGATAATCTGCATCCCAGAGTACTAAAGGAAGTGGCCCTGGAAATAGTGGATGCACTGGTGATCATCTTCCAAAATTCTATAGACTCTGGAACAGTTCCTACAGATTGGAGGGCGGCAAATGTAACCCCACTATTTAAAAAAGGAGGGAGAGAAAAAACAGGGAATTACAGACCAGTTAGCCTAACATCAGTAGTGGGGAAAATGCTAGAGTCTATTTTCAAAGATGTGATAACAGAACACTTGGAGGGCATTAACAGGATTGGACAAAGTCAGCATGGGTTTATGAAAGGGAAATCATGTTTAACAAATCTACTGGAGTTTTTTGACGAGTAGAATAGATAGGGGGGAACCAGTGGATGTGGTGTTTTTGCATTTTCAGAAGGCTTTTAATAAGGTCCCCCACAAGAGGTTAGTGTGCAAAATTAAAGCACATGGGATTGGGGTAATATACTAGCATGGATTGAGAATTGGTTGACAGGCAGGAAACAGAGAGTAGGAATAAACGGGTCTTTTTCCGGGTGGCAGGCAGTGACTAGTGGGGTACCACAGGGATCAGTGCTTGGGCCCCAGCTATTCACAATATATATCAATGATTTGAATGAGGGAACTGAATGTAACATTTCCAAGTTTGCAGACAACACAAAGCTGGGGTGGAATGTGAGCTGTGAGGAGGATGCAAAGAGGCTCCAATGTGATTTAGACAAGTTGGGTGAGTGGGCAAGAACATGGCAGATGCAGTATAACGCGGATAAATGTGAGGTTATCCACTTTGGTTGTAAAAACAGAAAGGCACATTATCTGAATGGTGATAGATTGGGAAAAGGGGAGGTGCAACGAGACCTGGGTGTCCTTGTACACCAGTCGCTGAAAGCGAGCATTCAGGTGCAGCAAGCAGTTAGGAAGGCGAATGGTATGTTGGCCTTCATTGCAAGAGGATTTGAGTACAGGAACAGGGATGTCTTACTGCAGTTGTACAGGGCCTTGGTCAGACCACATCTGGAGTATTGTGTGCAGTTCTGGTCTCCTTATCTGAGGAAGGATGTCCTTGCCATGGAGGGAGTGCAACGAAGGTTCACCAGACTGATTCCTGGGATGGCAGGACTGACGTATTAGAAGAGACTGGGTCGACTCGGCCTGTATTCACTCGAGTTTAGAAGAATGAGAGGTGATCTCATCGAAACATATAAAATTCTAACAGGACTAGACAGAATAGATGCAGGGAGGATGTTCCCGATGGCTGAAGAGTCCAGAACCAGGGGTCACAGTCTCAGGATACGGGGTATGCCATTTAGAACCGAGATGAGGAGAAATTTCTTCACTCAGAGGGTGGTGAACCTGTGGAATTCTCTACCACAGAAGGCAGTGGAGGCCAAGTCATTGGATGTATTCAAGAAGGAGATAGATATATTTCTTAATGCTAAAGGGATCAAGGGATATGGGGAAAAAGCGGGAACAGGGTACTGAGTTCGACGATCAGCCATG
Source organism: Heptranchias perlo (assembly GCF_035084215.1). Classification (NCBI taxonomy): domain Eukaryota; kingdom Metazoa; phylum Chordata; class Chondrichthyes; order Hexanchiformes; family Hexanchidae; genus Heptranchias; species Heptranchias perlo. The sequence goes on from NW_027138646.1 coordinate 946,509, forward strand.
ATCATTTTGAATGGCCCGAAGGGCCGAATGGCCTACTCTTGCTCCTATTTTCTATGTTTCTATGACTCTCACCGGGGTACAGTTCAACAGGCACAGAATCTCACTGGGGGACAGTTCCACAGGCACTGACTCTCACTGGGGGACAGTTCCACAGGCACTGACTCTCACTGGGGGACAGTTCCACAGGCACTGACTCTCACTGGGGGACAGTTCCACAGGCACTGACTCTCACTGGGGGACAGTTCCACAGGCACTGACTCTCACTGGGGGACAGTTCCACAGGCACTGACTCTCACTGGGGGACAGTTCCACAGGCACTGACTCTCACTGGGGGACAGTTCCACAGGCACTGACTCTCACTGGGGGACAGTTCCACAGGCACTGACTCTCACTGGGGGACAGTTCCACAGGCACTGACTCTCACTGGGGGACAGTTCCACAGGCACTGACTCTCACTGGGGGACAGTTCCACAGGCACTGACTCTCACTGGGGGACAGTTCCACAGGCACTGACTCTCACTGGGGGACAGTTCCACAGGCACTGACTCTCACTGGGGGACAGTTCCACAGGCACTGACTCTCACTGGGGGACAGTTCCACAGACACTGACTCTCACTGGGGGACAGTTCCACAGGCACTGACTCTCACTGGGGGACAGTTCCACAGGCACTGACTCTCACTGGGGGACAGTTCCACAGGCACTGACTCTCACTGGGGGACAGTTCCACAGGCACTGACTCTCACTGGGGGACAGTTCCACAGACACTGACTCTCACTGGGGGACAGTTCCACAGGCACTGACTCTCACTGGGGGACAGTTCCACAGGCACTGACTCTCACTGGGGGACAGTTCCACAGGCACTGACTCTCACTGGGGGACAGTTCCACAGGCACTGACTCTCACTGGGGGACAGTTCCACAGACAGTGACTCTCACTGGGGGACAGTTCCACAGGCACTGACTCTCACTGGGGGACAGTTCCACAGGCACTGACTCTCACTGGGGGACAGTTCCACAGGCACTGACTCTCACTGGGGGACAGTTCCACAGGCACTGACTCTCACTGAGCTACAATTCCACATAGACTGACCCTCACGGGGTACAGTGGGGTTGTTAGTCAACAATGAAATCAGAGCAATAGTGATAAAGGATATTGGTTCAGAAAATCAAGATGTAGAATCAGTCTGGTGGAGTTAAGAAACACCAAGAGGTAGAAAACACTGGTGGGAGTTGTCTCTTGGCCTCCAAACAGTAGTGGTAATGTAGGGAATGGGATCAAACAGGGAATTAGAGATGCATGTAACAAGGGTACTACAGTAATCATGGGTGACATTAATCTACCTGGCCAAACCAAATTAGCAATAATACTGTGGAGGATGAATTCCTGGAGTGTGTACGAGATTTTTTTTAGACCAGTACGTTGAGGAGCCAACTAGGGAACAGGCTATCCTCGATTGGGTATTGTGCAATGAGAAGGGGTTAATTAATAATCTTGTTGCGTGGGGTCCTTTAGGGAAGAGTGACCATAACATGATAGAATTCTTCATTAAGTTGGAAAGTGAAGTAGTCCAATCCGAAACTAGGGTCCTAAATCTAAACAAAGGAAACTATGAAGGTATGAGGAGTGAGTTGCCTATGATAGATTGGGAAGCTTCATTAAAAGGCATGACGGTGGATAGGCAATGGCTAACATTTAAGGAACGAATGCATGAATTGCAACAATTATACATTCCTTTCTGGCGCAAAAACACAAAAGGAGAAACGGCCCAACCATGGCTAACAAAAGAAATTAAGGATAGTATTAGATCCAAAGAGGAGTCATATAAAGTTGCCAGAAAAAGTAGCAAGCCTGAGGATTGGGAGCAGTTTAGAATTCAGCAAAAAAAGACCAAGAGATTGATTAAGAGGGGGAAAAATAGAGAATGAGAGTAAACTTGCAAGGAACATAAAAGTGGACTGTAAAAGCTTCTACAAGCATATGAAAAGAAAAAGATTATTGAAGACAAATGTGGTCCCTTACAGTCAGAAACAGGAGAATTTATAATGGGGAACAAGGAAATGGAAGAGCAATTAAACAAATACTTTGGTTCTGTCTTCACGGAAGAGGACACAAATAACTTCCCAGAAATACTAGGGAACCAAGGGACTCGTGAGGAGAAGGAATTAAAGGAAATTAGTATTGGTAAAAAAAGTGCTGGAGAAATTAAGGGGATTGAAAGCTGATAAATCCCCAGGGCCTCATAATTTGCATCCCAGAGTACTAAAAGAGGTAGCCATGGAAATAGTGGATGCATTAGTTGTCATCTTCCAAAATTCTATAGATTATGGAGCAGTTTCTGCAGATTGGAGGGTGGCAAATGTAACCCAACTATTTAAAAAAGAAGGGACAGTGAAAACAGGGAACTACAGACCGATTAGCCTAACATCAGTAGTAGGGAAAATTCTGGCGTCTATTATAAAGGATGTGATAACAGGACACTTAGAAAATACCAACGGGATTAGACAAAGTCAACATGGATTCATGAAAGGGATATCATGTTTGACAAACCTACTGGAGTTTTTTGAGCATGTAACTACTAGAATAGATAAGGGAGAACCAGTGGATGTGGTTTATTTGGATTTTCAGAAGGCCTTTGATAAAGTCCCACATAAGAGGTTAGTGTGCAAAATTAAAGCACATGGGATTGGGGGGAATATACTGGCATAGATTGAAAATTGGTTAACAGACAGGAAAGAGAAAGTAGGAATAAATGGTTCTTTTTCAGGGTGGCAGGCAGTGACTAGTGGGGTACCGCAGGGATCAGTTCTTGGGCCCTAGCTATTCACAATATATATCAATGATTTGGACGAGGGAATCAAATGTAATATTTCCAAGTTTGCTGACGACACAAAACTAGGTGGGATCGTGAGTTATGAGGAGGATGCAAAGAGGCTTCAAGGTGATTTGGACAAGTTGAGTGAGTGGGCAAATGCATGGCAGATGCAGTATAATGTGGATAAATGTGAAGTTATCCACTTCAGAAGGAAAAACAGAAAGGCAGAGTATTATTTAAACGGTGATAGATTGGGAAATGTTGATGTACAAAGGGACCTGGATGTCCTTGTACACCAGTCACTGAAAGCAAACAGGCAGGTAAAGCAAGCAGTTAGGAAGACAAATGGTATGTTGGCCTTCATTGCAAGAGGATTTCAGTACAGGAGCAAGGATGTCTTATTGAGTTATACAGGGCCTTGGTGAGACCACACCTGGAGTATTGTGTGCAGTTCTGGTCTCCTTATCTAAGAAAGGATATACTTGCCATAGAGGGAGTGCAGCGAAGGTTCACCAGACTGATTCATGGGATGGCAGGACTGTCGTATGAGGAGAGATTGGGTCGACTCGGCCTGTATTCACTCGAGTTTAGAAGAATGAGAGGGGATCTCATTGAAACGTATAAAATTCTGACAGGGCTAGACAGACTGGATGCAGGGAGGATGTTTCCCCTGGCTGGAGGGTGCAGAACGAGGGGTCACAGTCTCAGGATACGGGGTAGGACATTTAGGACTGAGA